>NC_074708.1:33324045-33668242 GCF_024334085.1 Lutzomyia longipalpis
CCCCTTGCTGGCATGAAGAAATACATATACATATATGTAGGGTGGAGGTTGTATTTTGAGGCAAAAAGCCGGAAAACGATAACGAATCACGCGATATTGAGAAAATGATTCGGAATTGGTTGCAATAAAACACGATGGATTTGTGGTGGTGGAGATTCAACCCCAAAAGTGGCAATTGATTAAACACCACAAAATCGCTCTTCAGCACGTCGTACTCCAAAAACCATGCATTTAATCACCTTCACACCCACTCGTCTCGCAAATATATACGATAGACCCCCATGGACTCTGAAGTCACATCTTTGAGGTGAATTTACAGCTAAATAGCATTGCTAATGCAATTTGGCATTATATTTGCTCCCCAAAAACGTTATTGCAATTTTATTTGCTCAATTTTGGGGTTTATGCATTCTTTGCTGCAAAACTTCTCCAGCATACTTATGTGAAAGAAGGAAAAATTTACTAATCAATTGGTAGGTTGCATTGACTGTGACACCTATACGACTTACCTGTTTGCTGCTCTATAGCAACTCTTAAGTTCGCTTTTGCCATTCAAATCGCTCGAATCGCCAATTGTTTTCTTTTAAGAAAATTAGAAAGCTTTTCTATATGTAATACAAAAAGATTATGAGCTTTTTCTCTCATAATTTTTCTTACACAGGGCGATAATTTGAATAAAGTAAAAAACTTACAAATCTTTTTTAATTAGCAGTTCGTGAAATAAATTGCTAGAGTCCCAAACAACCAGCCAGTAATATGTATACATAGCACAGTTGCTGGCATGCAAATTGAGATCTTTGAAACTCCTAAATGCAAAGTTTCCAAAGTGCCTAATCTACTGCATAATCCCGGCTTTTTGCTCTTCATTCTTAATTTTATTGCACCTCATATGGGGGTGAGCTCTGGTGTGGATGTGCGGGGAAAACATAGAGTATTCGTATCCCAATTTCTCCCCTTAAATGTACTTCGTTGAGAATGTCTGTTTGTGGGTTATACCACCGAGGAGCTCATGAGTGTGTGAATGGCAAAAAGTTAAACTTTTGGCGTGTGCAATGCAGGGATAAAATGTAGAGAGTGCACCATCTGGGGTTATCATTGGGTACAGGGTGGTGGTGTGCTGACCAATCCTCCATCCCCGTCGTGATATTCCCAACCACCCCATGTGCATCCACAGATGCAACCCATTCCATCCCCCTCGCCAGAGTTCACAAGGAATGGTAAATTCGGAGAATTTGAAGTTTCAGAGAAGTGTGTGTGTGTGGAGATATACCCCAAACTACCCCCATTGCATATGTATATGTGTGAATGTAAATAATAGAGCGGATGAAGAGACAGTTTCGGGATGTTTCGCCTTGATTCACTGTGCTTGGGAGCTAGCTCCTCTCAAACGCAATTACAACAATTGAATTTCATTTGGGTGGTGTCCTGTGAATAAATTAAAACTCCCACCCCTCAGTTGTACCATCCCCCGTACCTCCACTCACACGATAACACTCAAGGACGGTGTGGAAGGATGAAAAGTCATTTTCATTTGAATGTGTGGTGTGCAGAGCTTTCCTACCCGCAGAAGCTTTATGATGTAGAGGGCAAAAGAAATTGCACGCTATATACCAGGTAAAACTAACACACAATTTCATTATCACTTTCTTGTGTGCGCTTAGCGTGAAGAGTGGAGCAGTTTGATAAAGTTTCGGGGCTCGGTAGATACGGCACGGGGAGGGTGCAAATGATCCCCCAACTGCCATGGGAAACTCATCTTCCCTCTCATGAATATTTGATGGGACTTCTGGGAGGTGAGCACAACTCCGCAGAGCCTCAAACACTCTATAAATCAATTATGAAACAATTTACAAGTAAATCACCCCCACGTTAGCAATGTTTTCGCAAATTTCACCTGAATGCCACCCCCATGCCCACGGGAGTCACCCACTTGTGGTGGCTTCTCGGTGATTGCGATGGATCTCATCAAATGAATACCCCCTTTCCAATTTTAGGGGTGGACAAAGAATAATCTCCCTCTTCTAGCGTGAAAGCAATAAAAGGGATAAAATGCGAAAATATAGCTTGAGATTTATAGATTTTCTTTTTATGTTGTTATTCTCTTAACGTGCATTATTTATTGTTTATCTACTTGAAAGAGAATTTTAAATAGTTTCATAATATTGCATTATTATTTGAAAACTTTTTGAACAAGAAAACAATAAAAGTTACCCTAGAACTGCTACCTATAGTACAAGAGGGGTTCAACTCACCCTCTATACAATCAAATAGCGGAAAATAATTTTATAATTTCCTTAACAAAAAAATATTTAAATTTCAATTTTCTCAACTATATCCTCGGTTTTCTTCTTTAATAAACGTGATCATCTAACAAACTTCCCCCTGAAACTTTAATGATGTACCATGGTGCATTATTTTGCTCCAGAGGGCATTCCTTGCACTTTCATCTAATTTCTCCACAGTGTACATCAACACCGAGAAACTCTCTTGGGGTGAATTGCCGTTGCAGTTGTATGTATGTATATATATAGCACTTCAGAAAAAAAAAGCTACTGGACAGTCCGCGTAAAGGAGAAAAAATTTAATTCTTCAGCAGGGAGCACACATAGTCTGGACAAACACAGTCCATAATTTATCCTTGGAAACCATGGGGGATGGTGTGTTGGACCCCACTCTGTGCGCACACTTTCTCCCCCCAGTCGCTGGGAAGTCGTCCATCATTAACTCTTTGCCCGGGTGGTTACACCTTGTGCTCCGCTGTGCCGCATTGCATACAAAACTCGCCGACGAGCAGCAGAGAGATGAAAAACACAGACACTCCGATGAAAGGCCACAAGGGATGGTCATCCCTCTCGCCAGAGCTCTCCAGCAAAAAGGGAGAGGAGGAAATTGCTTTAAGCAGCCTACCCCACGGTCGCGATTTCAGAATACAAAATTTAATATTCATTGCCGTGTGCACACGAAATATTATTTGTAGTTAACAGGTCTTCCGGGGTTGTGGAACGAGGCGGGGGGGTGGAGGTAGATAATTCAGCAATCCCCGCAGCGAACATCAACATAAGCTTCTCGAGGATGTTTTTTTCTTCTTTCGCAACATAATTTATTCCCCCAAAATACAATCCTCTTCTGCAATTTTCGTTGGGGAAATAGCACGCTTGGAATGATTCATCCTGCAGTTTGTTGTGGGTTTTTGGGGGATGATGATGTGTTCCCACAACTGGTCCTGTGCGCTGGATGATGATGGATGCTGGAAGCGGGCCTTTGGGTAGAGTCAGTTGATACACTGGTATTTCTTTCACTTCCAACTTTATTTATTATAATTGACTTTACAAATGTTACAAGTCCCAACTTGGACTACCTGACTCTAATGAAAATGTCCCAATATGGACTCTCCAAATTAACTGATCGACTGGCCAGTGGCCCGAGGCCACGCTCTGACTGATCGAACTGAACTCACTGAACTGAATTGCCTGACTGAACTGAACTGAACTGAATCTCTGATCTGACTGACTCTTCGATTGAGGGCGTCAGCCCTTTTTATTAACTTGATCACCCCCTCACCTATCTCCCGTCTCAACACTCTACCTGATAAAATTCCAGGAAAAGGGAGCGTCTCTATTCTCGGGATGACGAAATTCCAAGAAAAAGGGAGTTTACCCTTTCGAGAGACGCGAGGTGGCAGCTGCCCATTGGTTATCTTCAACGCATCTACCCCCGCTATCGCGGCGCGATCGCCAAACATTGGATCGCGCTTTCTCTTCCGATAGCAACATCTTGCATGCTGCTACTTTCCCGCGCATCTTGAGCAATTAGGCAAGAAAAACTCTGTCACCTCGCTCTTGGTGATCGTGGGAGTTTACCTTTTTGTGAATTCTCATCTTTCAAATATGACCATATTTGGTCATAACTGTTGGGGTTCATCCGCTGTGGAATTTTACCCCTATATTGTATCAAGGTATAGTCTTTTACAAGTGAGAAGATCGAGGGAGGAAGAATGTCGCTAGGGTGACTTTAGAGATAATTTAGGCGCAAGATATTGAATATAATGTATTGAAAATAAGGGGTTGTGTTGGGTCACAACACTCCTTTCCCCTGTGAACAAGAGCTTTTATGCTCGTAGAGCTAAAAGCTCAGAAAAGCTTGAAGTTCCGAAGGAACTGAACGATTTTCTATAGGTATTGAAAATATATTAAAGGGGAAAAGAGAAAAAAAAAATTTGCATGATTTCAAATTAAATAATAAATAAATAGGGTTTAGTGAAATTGGTACGATAGAAAGAGACGGGGCGGGACAATTTTATGGGGTAGGTAGTTAAATAGGTGAGTGTGTTATTCACACATCCCTTTCCCCCGTGAACTAGAGCTTTTATATTGCAAAGATAAAAGCTCAGAAACTTAAGGTTTTGAATAAACTGAAAATTTTTCTATTACGATTGGTGAGACGGAGGTGATCATATTTTGTTTACAAGCTATATTTTTTTTTTACTTTAATGATTGTAAAATCTTATGTTTTTTTCTTTTTTGATTAATCTTTAGTTCATTTTTTTTTAAGTGTTTTGCTTTTCTTCAATTTACTTATTTACTTATTCCTTTTTTTTGTATGGTTTATCTAAATTTATGGAAGAGAAAAATATTTTTTTTTTTGAAAAGCAATTAAAATTATTATTATTATTATTATTTGTAGATTATTCATATTTGAATGTAATTGATTTTTTTTTTTAAATTTATTTTACTTCTTAGCTGTTATTATCTTATTTCCATTAATCTTTTCTTTTTTTTTTTTGTATGTATTTCTTTTATTTCGTGAACTTGATTTCTTTATTTCGTAGGTTTCATACTTTTTATTTCCTTTTTTTTTTTTGCTCTTAATTTTTATTATTCTTAACTCTTTATTGTTTCTTTGTTCAATATAGTTTAATTTAATATTTATGGATATAAAATGATTGACTTACTCTTCTTCTAAGTTAAATTTCCTTTTTTTTTTTTCTTTGTTACTCATACATGGTTCTTGTCTTATATATTTTTATTCATTTATTATTTTTTTTTTTATAATTTCTTTTTTTTTATTTTTTTTTTTTTACTTGGAGATCGTTAAATGTGTATTATTTCTTTTCAAGCTTTCCCAATTTCTTTCGTCATCTACTATAAGGAATCTTCAAATGCATAGAACATTTGCCTTTAGTATTCGCTTTTAAACTTGGAGATCGTAAAATGTGTATTATTTCTTTTCAAGCTTTCCCAATTTCTTTCGTAATCTACTATAAGGACTCTTTTCAAATGCATAGAGCATTTGCCTTTAGTATTCGCATAATTTTCGTGATTTCTTATATAACCCGTGGAACGCAATGAGGGCGTCTTAATTCGATTTATTTCAATATCTTCATTATTCGCGGGACATATCGTGAACGTAGTATTTCGTTGATTTTTATTATATTCTTCATTATTTCCATTTTTTGCGTAGTATCTCATATTCGTATTATACCGATTAATTTCATTATTTTCATTATTTTTTTTTAATCTATTCCGATTTTTCGCGTCTATCTCATTTTCATTTTATTCCAATAAGTTCCCATTTTTTTTTTTTTATTATATTCTTCGTTAATTCCGTTTCGCGCGTAATATTCCATTTTCTTTTTATTTCGATTCATTTCATTATTTTCATTATATTCTTCATTAATTCCGTTTCTCTCGTAATATTCCGTTTTCTTTTTATTTCGATTCATTTCATTATTTTCATTATATTCTTCATTAATTCCGTTTCTCGCGTAATATTCCATTTTCATTTTATTTCGATTCGTTTCATTATTTTCATTATATTCTTCATTATGATTCCGTTTTTCGCGTGTATCTCGTTTTCATAGTTTTCCGAATAATTCCATTATTTTCATGATAGTCTTCATTAATCCCAATTTTCGTGAGGCACAACACAGGCGCCATCATTGATCCTTTCTAATTTTATTTTACTTTATCGCATTATTCGCGTAATATCCCACAGTCATATTATTTTATAAATTTTCATATTTCTCTAATTTTCCTTGTGTTCTTCGCTTTCTTCATTTTCTTCATTTCTTATATATATTTTCATTTTCTTCATTTTTTTTTTATATTCGCGGGACGCATCATTGGCGTCATTTTTCGATTAATTCCATTTTCTTCATTTTTTTTTTTTATTCGCGGGACGCATCATTGGCGTCATTTTTCGATTAATTTCATTTTCTTCATTTCTTATATATTTTCATTTTCTTCATTTTTTTTTTTTATTCGCGGGACGCATCATTGGCGTCATTTTTCGATTAATTTCATTTTCTTCATTTTTTTTTTTTTTATTCGCGGGACGCATCATTGGCGTCATTTTTCGATTAATTTCATTTTCTTCATTTCTTATATATTTTCATTTTCTTCATTTTTTTTTTATTCGCGGGACGCATCATTGGCGTCATTTTTCGATTAATTTCATTTTCTTCATTTCTTATATATTTTCATTTTCTTCATTTTTTTTTTATATTCGCGGGGCGCATCATTGGCGTCATTTTTCGATTAATTTCATTTTCTTCATTTCTTATATATTTTCATTTTCTTCATTTTTTTTTTTATTCGCGGGACGCATCATTGGCGTCATTTTTCGATTAATTTCATTTTCTTCATTTCTTATATATTTTCATTTTCTTCATTTTTTTTTATTCGCGGGACGCATCATTGGCGTCATTTTTCGATTAATTTCATTTTCTTCATTTTTTTTTTTATATTCGCGGGGCGCATCATCGGCGTCATTTTTCGATTAATTTCATTTTCTTCATTTCTTATATATTTTCATTTTCTTCATTTTTTTTTTATTCGCGGGACGCATCATTGGCGTCATTTTTCGATTAATTTCATTTTCTTCATTTCTTATATATTTTCATTTTCTTCATTTTTTTTTTATATTCGCGGGGCGCATCATTGGCGTCATTTTTCGATTAATTTCATTTTCTTCATTTCTTATATATTTTCATTTTCTTCATTTTTTTTTTATTCGCGGGACGCATCATTGGCGTCATTTTCGATTAATTTCATTTTCTTCATTTCTTATATATTTTCATTTTCTTCATTTTTTTTATATTCGCGGGACGCATCATTGGCGTCATTTTTCGATTAATTTCATTTTCTTCATTTTTTTTTTTTTTATTCGCGGGACGCATCATTGGCGTCATTTTTCGATTAATTTCATTTTCTTCATTTTTTTTTATATTCGCGGGACGCATCTCTGGCGTCGTTTTTCGATTAATTTCTTTTGACTGGGGCACTTCGCGGTGTGTTGACGTAATCGATCTCTTTTTAAAGGATCATTGATTTCATTTAAATGCGATATTTCAAAGTCAAAAGGGATCGTATGATTGTGTTCTATAGAATAATTATTTTTAAAATCTCCCTGCTCTTCTCGAGGCAGGTTACGTGAATTTCTCTCGGATGTTGTAACATTTTGATTCCTGGCGTAATAATAAAGTTTTGATTCTGAAAACGGACACTTTTACTTTGGGTGGCTCGCCGAGTTTTATTAGGATGAAAACTATATTGAGATTGCGAATTATTATAATCAAAATCATAATTTGATTGATAACGACGGTTAAATTTTGGTGCATATTGCTTATCTGTGGGATATGAATTATTCCAGTTACATCTGTATTGTTCATTTGAATGTCGATTTGATTGCGCATTTTGAAAGTAATTCTTATCTGGATACCGATTTTCTTTATAATTATGGGAATTAAACAAACGATTGTTATGTCTATAATTTTGATTTTGTAAAGCGCGGTTATTCATATGAAAGTTATCGCGAGGTATAGGAATGCGATTGCCTGAAAAGTCCTTGTAACTTTTATTTTCTTGTCGCAGGCTGCGAAGTCGATTTTCTGCATCTACAATAACATTAGCAAGACTTTCATGTTTTTCTGCTAGAATAAGAATACGTGTCTCTGCATCACGAATGGCCTTACAAAAAGTTTCGATGGCCAAGGTTGTAAGCGATTTCTGTACATGTGCGGGTACGGATTGATTACTACCAAATTCTGCGGCATACGCATTTATAACGATCTCCAAATTTTCTTTAACTCTTTTTCCAAAATCAGAGAGAGTCTCTCCTGCTTTATTTCTAAGTGAAGCTAAGTTTTCTCTTGCTTCATCAGTTTTAATGTCTAAAATTTTTTTTTTGTTAATAAGAATTCTTCTCTCATTAATTTGTAATTAATTCTTAAGTTATCTTTGTTCTTTATTAATTTTAAAAAGGAGGGTGTAATTTTAATTAATAAGAAACTGATAAACATGCGATCGAGTGATTGATCGTTTTCTATTTCAAAAACTTCATATAAATTATCAGATTTTAACAGAAAAATTTCGAGGGACTCACTGCTTAAGCTGGGGAAGTCGTGTGTAATTCTTCTTAAGTTTTCCATTTTGCTGTTCCATTCACTCTCGGAAAATTGATGTGATGATCCGTGTTGCTCATTGCTTCCTAGTGTGGGCGATGGCGAATGATGATCCGTGGTGTTCCTCGTTGGAGGTAATTTAATGGTGCTCATGGTGCTTCGTGATGTGTACTGCATTAAGATTGAAGCTGCTTCTTATAGCCAGATGCGTTATGATTGATTTTCCAGATGATTTTCTCGAAATTGTCACAATTCAATCGATGACGGTTTTTTTTTTTTTTTTTTTTTTTATTTTTCTTTTTGGTAATTTGTCGTGTAGTTATCGATTTTCTTAGATTGTTGCATTATTGCGTTTGCGTTATCATATGTAACGATCGATTGGGTCTATTGAAACAATTCTTTCAGTAGCAACATCGGACGCTGCATTCCATTTTGTCGTTCGATTCAACATTATTATCAATTTTTCGATTGGAGTTAACGACTTCTGTATGAAGAATATGTTCCTTATCCATTCAATAATCATTCGTGTAGCCGCTTCGTAGAACATTTTACTTTCTCACTGTTTTTTTTTTTTTACACCACTGAATTTTATTTGTTTTATTTTATTGGATTTTATTAAGAAATTCGCAAAAGTTTTAAATTTATCGTATTTAGATTTATGATTTTCACTTTGTTTTAAATTAGAAGTTAGATTTCGATTTATGTTGGATTTGATTTTCACTTGTTTTAAATTAGGAGTTGGATTTCGATTTATGTTGGATTTTTTTTTTTTTTTTTGCTGTGATCCTTTTTGAATTTTATGATGAAATATTCTCTCAGATTTTCCTCCTGGCAGGATCGCCAAAATTATGTTGTGGGTTTTTGGGGGATGATGATGTGTTCCCACAACTGGTCCTGTGCGCTGGATGATGATGGATGCTGGAAGCGGGCCTTTGGGTAGAGTCAGTTGATACACTGGTATTTCTTTCACTTCCAACTTTATTTATTATAATTGACTTTACAAATGTTACAAGTCCCAACTTGGACTACCTGACTCTAATGAAAATGTCCCAATATGGACTCTCCAAATTAACTGATCGACTGGCCAGTGGCCCGAGGCCACGCTCTGACTGATCGAACTGAACTCACTGAACTGAATTGCCTGACTGAACTGAACTGAACTGAATCTCTGATCTGACTGACTCTTCGATTGAGGGCGTCAGCCCTTTTTATTAACTTGATCACCCCCTCACCTATCTCCCGTCTCAACACTCTACCTGATAAAATTCCAGGAAAAGGGAGCGTCTCTATTCTCGGGATGACGAAATTCCAAGAAAAAGGGAGTTTACCCTTTCGAGAGACGCGAGGTGGCAGCTGCCCATTGGTTATCTTCAACGCATCTACCCCCGCTATCGCGGCGCGATCGCCAAACATTGGATCGCGCTTTCTCTTCCGATAGCAACATCTTGCATGCTGCTACTTTCCCGCGCATCTTGAGCAATTAGGCAAGAAAAACTCTGTCACCTCGCTCTTGGTGATCGTGGGAGTTTACCTTTTTGTGAATTCTCATCTTTCAAATATGACCATATTTGGTCATAACTGTTGGGGTTCATCCGCTGTGGAATTTTACCCCTATATTGTATCAAGGTATAGTCTTTTACAAGTGAGAAGATCGAGGGAGGAAGAATGTCGCTAGGGTGACTTTAGAGATAATTTAGGCGCAAGATATTGAATATAATGTATTGAAAATAAGGGGTTGTGTTGGGTCACAACAAGTTTCTCTTGCGGAGTTTTAATCTCGGGGATTTACTGCAGAGGTTTTTCATGTAAAATAATTTCCATGTAATTTTGCGTAAATGTTGAGTTCACATAAAAGAGCTGTGAAATCTTTGATATCTTTTGAGGAAAGATTAACTCCACCAGCAATCTACAATATGTGTTAATATTTTAAGCTTTTCTACTCATTTTCATATAATACCTATAATACTTATTAAAGGAACAATCACGATAAATTATTGCTAATGTTCATCAATCATCTCTTATTTAATCCCGTCAATTTATTAAGTTCTACAATAGATTCAGATCGTACAAATATTATTTGATATTAAAAGTATTTTAGAAAGAAAATAAATTTTCATCTTTAAATATTCTCCTTAGAACTAAAAACTAAAAGAAGCGAAAGGATAAATTGAACGATTGAAACATTATTTAAGCCAGCTTTAGGTGCAATTTAAGTTCAACAAATAGACCCCCAACGAATCGATTTCTCTCGTCTAACTTTGCTACAATATCTCCATGCCATCGCACCCTCTCGCATTTCTCTCGCAGCGTGTGCTTATATGCTTCAATTCTTATTATAAACCCCCCACCCCCAAGTGAGTGTTTAAGATGTTGACTTGCGGGAGGACATCACATCCTTCTTCGTGTCTCACAGGCACGCCAAACACACATGGAGGCGGCAGGATAATTAATAATAAATTTGAAGAAAATCCCTGACATTTCGGTATGGGAGGGGTTCGGCGCGGATGGGGGCAAAGCTCGACAATCCACGAAAATGGAAGACTTCCCATGGTTAATGTGTTCCACGGGAAGAGCATTCTAGCTTGATGGATGGCTGACATTTTAGAGACACTTTAATTTTGAAATTGGGATTCCATCTGCGGGATTACCATGTAGAGGTGCCCCATAATATGGAGTCTACCGAGGCTGATTTATTGCTTGGCAAGTTGTCAGAATAGAAATTGATTTTCCATCCGGAAGTGCCTTTTCTACGAATCCCCGAGAACCCAAAATGGGTAGGAGATTGCAAAACAATTAATTCCACTCACTCTCTGTCATCTTTTGCGTTCACCAAAACATTTAGATTTTATTCAATCTACTAATTCTATGGTATGTGATTTTAGTGAACCCTACAGATAGGGGTGGGAAATACCAATGTTTTCTTGCTTTCATAAAAATTCTGGAAAATTCACGATTTTATTTTCATTATAAACGCTGAAGGTTCGGAAAATATTTTCCTCTATTTGCGGTTACCGCAGTCTTTGTGTTGAATTGGTAAGGATCGTAAGGATAAAATAGAATTTTCCGTTGAAAGTTAAAAAAAAAAAAAGCTTAAAAAGCTTGGCTCATTTTCTTTTGTGTTTGACTGCATTAAAGTGGAATAAAAAAAAAGTATTTTTAAAAAATTCAAATTAATTCCGTTTAATTTACTTTATCTTCAAACCCCTTAAAAATTTTATTCACACAAAAGACTTGAGCGTTGACCTCAATTTTTTTTTGCTCATCATGCCATAAATTCAAATATTTTCTCAAGAATAAAATCAAGATTATTTTAATACGGCATTCAAACTAAAAATAAAAATTTTGCCCACTTTAGAAAATTAAATAAAATTGAATCCACCATTCATTAATTTTTTAAGGACTTGCTTCTAAATCCATCCTAGATGCAAATTTATCTGTCTCATATGTTCTTTACGGCTTTGTAACTCCGGGGTCATTTGTATCAATAAGACTTGCAATATTACTCACCCAAAATATCCATGGGGGTGACTTCTTTGCCTCAACTTGGACGTCTTGTGGAAAAGTCCCCGAAAAAGAAATCCCAACGTAATGGAAGGATATTTAGCAATCTTGGGGCGGCCACCTTCTTGAATTGTCAATTTGTCCGGCACATTAGTCACAGAGAGGAAGAAAAAGGGGAAAGGGGTGGCCACTGTTGGTTGCGTCGCAAGTCCATCGCAGAGGGTGGATGCGGAAAAGTTATTTTCATTCTTTTTCGAGGGGTTTGTAAGCTCTTTTTTTTCCTCGTTTCGGAATGTATCTCTGTGTGTGGAGCGTCGAAAAAAAAAGTGAGAAGAGAATCCAGAATAAATGATCCAATCTGTGGTAACATATGCACAGGGCAGTGGTTGACAGACCGTGACGCCATTACTCTCACATGTGAGTATGTGTTTTCCTCCCTTTTCCTGGGGGGTGGCATGGGGTGCGGTGGTACTTTTTGGGACGATAGGATTCGCGAGAGTGTCAGACTTCCCTCCGCCATCAGCGTTTTTTTTTGTGTGCTCCTTCCGAAAGCTTTGCCCCTAAAGTGGCGGAGGGAATATTGGATCCTCACACAGCCCTCCATTTACCAAACCGTGACTTTTTCTCAACGTCGTTTTCTGGGCGACAGAAAGCACACACACACCCATACATATCTTAGCTTTTCCTTCGCCCGCCTCTATGTCATTCCCCCCAACCCCCCCCCCTGATGGTACACAGAGAGAGAAGATGAAAAAAGGGGTGGTTGTGCGGGGGCTGAGGTCTCTGTGCCTGCGGGCAGGGGCGGTGCGGGGTAAATTCAATTTAAAATAACAGTCAAGTGTCGAGAAGGGGCGTATGTGGGAACGATGAGATGGTTGGATATGATAAGAGACAAACTAATTTGCGGAGGATAAAAATGGCATACACACATTTGATGGGAAGATGCTGAAGATGCGATGCTGAAAAAAGGGCCATTTGGGCAAATGTTTGGAAAATTGTTTATTCAGAGAATTGTTCCATTTTAGTTCTATATTGCGCAAAGAAGGCTTACCACACATTCTGTGAAAGTCAAATTGCTTGGGATTTAGCTATGAGAAGATTGGGTATTTTAAAACCTCAACACTGAAATCATACCAACTTTTATGTAGTTTAGCATAATCTACTGTACGAGCTAAAGGGATGAAAATTTCTTAATAGCACGAAAGCTCAGCGTGGAACCAAGAAAAAATTAAGTTATCAAACTGATTGGAAGGAAAACATAATTTTCCACATTTGTTTATTTAAAACAAATCTCGCTTGTAAGTAGTTTAGCAAAGGTATCGTGTTACGAGTTACTTCAACTGGAAATATCGAAACCCTCAAAAGTTTTGGATGCATTTTCCAGCAAACTTCCCAAAATCTCTGCATGGCAAAAGTGGAATAAATGAGATGTAAAATGCATTGTTTCGTGTTTAACAAGAGCTAGAGGATAAGGTCTTGTCAGTAATGTGACTTCAATGCACGAGAACACGAATCCGAGTGAAGCCCCAAAATAAATGGCTATTGCTTTACGGGGGAGACGAGCAAAAAAATCCAACTACGTTCTCCAATCGCGCAATTGAATCCTCATCCATTCTCTCGGCGAAACAATAAAATCCTTTTTATTACTCATGCTCGCACGACACGAATTCTAGTACATGTTGATTTGTAATCTACAATTTTTCTTAAATATACTTGATAACCTGGCCTTCATTTTTACTCTTAAATTCATCAAGTTATCGAAGCTTTAATTTATAAAATCTTCTAGAAAAGGCTCAAGATGAATAAACTCCTTTTCATAAACATTTTTCTTTTTATTTTTAATAGAGAATTTAAAGGAAAACAAATTCTTGTTAGTTCCATAAAATCCATAAAATCCATTTCAAAACATCCTGCATGAATTTTATGCAACTAATGCTGAAACGAATAAAATTTTGACGAAAAGAACTTTATAAATGTATACTGAAAGCATGCACAGAAGTCTCTTTTCATTTCCCTTCATCTCCTCACTCACTGTCTAATTTCCCTGTAGATGCCGGAGGATAGTACTATGTTTTTTTCTTCACCAAGAAAATCCACTCTTACCCAGACAACCACATCGCGGAGGAATTGTGAAGTATCACAACGATGGGGGAGGGATCTCTCATTTCGGTGGAAATTGAAAATTGAACGCGATTTTGTCGCCACTGAAGGATTTCTTTTTCATCTCCCACCCACGTATCAGAGAGAAGCTCATATTTGCTAAGGGAAATAATTGAAAAAGCAAGTAAATCTCAATCTGATACCCGAATACACAATAAACATTCAAATTTTATCCATCCTCTCTGATATTGGATACTTGTCTCAAATCCCTCATCATCCTCTCGTGCACGTATGTCTCGATAACACTTTTCTTTTTTTCAAGTTCAATCTCAAAATGAGGGAAAATCATTGGGAAATCTGATGAAAATGTACTCCATCACTCTGACACAGGGAGTTATTTGACGCATTTACTGTGTACTTACTCTCGTACTTTACGTTGTGTTTGCTTAAAAGCACATAAAGCTTTTTAAAGCACAGACATTCTTAAAGCGTAAAATGAACGGAGTTAGTGTAAGTAGTAATGTCTCTCATTGTACATAGTTCACATAAAAAGAGCGCAATATAGTCGCTAAAACCGCCCATTTTAAATTTGTAACGGTTGCTTTGCCAACTGCATTTTATAAAACATCCCAAAAAGTTAAATGCCCGGAGAAATAAAACAAGCATCGCATTATTGTCATACAGAATGAATTCAATATAGCATCATAATGCATAAAGTTTCGAAAAGCTCTCCGCCCATTTGAAAGCATCCACATAGTCGAGGGCTTTTAGCTGTGAAGGCAAAAGAAATGCATTTTGCTGCAAAAGCACTCAAATGGGACATGGAGAAAAATGCATATAAAAATCTCTTATGTTACGGAGAATTTGACGATGAAATATTTCACTCAATTTCTCAGATTTGCCACAATCACTCCGAAATTCAATATGTATTTTAATACAGTTTTGCAATGGCATTTTCGTTGAATGTTTATATTCTCACCCATGAATGTATGGAAGAGAGGAGAGACATTTATTTATGATTTGTTTTGCACATATAGCAAATACAGAAATCTAAATATTTCATTGTGATTTATGGGGTTTCGAATATGTTTATTTTTCACAAATATCACATATTTCAATATTTTATAGGTTTGAATTCCTTTTCCACACAATGTAACCAATGTTTCACGGGGAAAAATGATCTCTTTTTGCCATCTTTTAAATATTATTCCATCTAGTGTTAGATTACAGAGCTTTTAAAAAAATCTCTCTGCCTCCTACCAATATATAAAAGATTAAAATTACAAATTAAACGTTAAATTGTCATTAAAATTAGTTGGAGTGAGAAAGTTTCGCGTGAAGAAGCTTTTAGATGCTAAATCAGCACATGTTATGTTGCAAACTACACATTATACATACATAATATGTATATGTATGTTGTGATTCACCAGCAAAATTTCATGAATAAATCATCGAACGGGGTTTTGGTGTACGGAAGAACTTTAATTAACTATATTTTTCCTTTAAATCAACTTCAATGAAAGGAAGAAAGAAAACATCAAAGCTCCGGAAAGCTTTCCGGTGGCACGAGCTCTCCTGCTAATAAATTGCCAAGCAAGCAATAATTATTACCATGAAATGAGGATAATTTATATGCAATCCTTGGCTTCAGGATTAACACGATATTGGATTCTTTTTGTATTCCCTCTTTCAATTTACATCTTCAAAGCCATGAAAGTATTTTAAGTTTTTTTTTCAATTCAGGGAATGGGAGTCAAAAAAAAGTTCTTTTTACCATCCTTCTTCAAAGCTCTCTCAATGATGCGGAATTGCTCATTATTAACACGGGGACGCTACCACAATTGGAAAAGTACAGTGGAAAGTGACAATTTCTTCCTAATTCCAATGATGCGGATGTTTGACCTTTTTTTATGCAACCTCTTTGCATTTTGAGTGCATTTTCTGCACTTCTGCAAAACTTATGACGCAATTTCGCGCGAGTATGGTGAGAATTTTGAAACAATGTGGAAAATTGCATGGTACTATTTTCCACCCCATATAAGCGTGTGAAAACTCTTGGGCCTCTTTTGTTGGAATTAGAACTTTTGCCCTATACCACATTCATTCACCGAGTATGCCACAAACAGACTCTCGCACTTGAATTTGAAATGCGCTACAACATTATTTTGTGCCGAAGAAGTGCATAAATGCTTCTCCAAAAAGGATATTTTGAGGTCGGAGTA
The DNA here is from genome assembly GCF_024334085.1 of Lutzomyia longipalpis. Lineage (NCBI taxonomy): Eukaryota > Metazoa > Arthropoda > Insecta > Diptera > Psychodidae > Lutzomyia > Lutzomyia longipalpis. Next base: position 33,340,270 of record NC_074708.1, read on the forward strand.
ATACGACATAAATCCTTGAAGACTGCAGCAGGCATACATATAAAGTATGCCTGCACTTACTTACTAAAGCTAATGTCATCGTGAATCTTATTAAATACTTTTGATGAAGAATTCTAACCCTGCACTTTAGTCGGAAAAGCTTCAGTTAAGCCATAGATTTTCTTTAGCAAAATGTAGTATTTAAAAGCTAAAATCAGGGGCGGAGCCAAAAATTTATTTAAGGTGGAGTTTTCTGTTGCATTTGAATTAGAAGATTTTGACAATTTATGCAATTTCAAGGATTTTTTTCTTTTTTGACGCTTGACGTTTATTAACGCTTGACATTTCTTTTCTAAAATTTAACATTTATTCAAATGTTTAACGTTACTTTTCTAACGTTTCTCGTGTCTTTTTAAAAGTTTAACTCACACACAAAAAAAACACCAACCTGACTACACCACTGGATCACACTGAAATTCAAAAGACAATTTTTCATGAAGTTTGGGTAATTTTTCTATTTTAATAAATAATAAATTCTCAGAAATCCCAGAAAGAGGTTAAAAAAAGAGACAATTTGAGAGGGTAAAATGATCAAAATTGTTCCTTTCTGTCGGACATACAGTGAAAAATTGTGGACAATATTGAAGAACACGAGGCAATGTCTCAAAAACTTAATTGTCTGTAGAGCATCTTTTGGTGTTTGAACTGAGAATTTATGCTTCCGAGGGTAATAAATAAACTTTTTTCCCGCGTTCAACTCCTCTAGAGGTTTATCTCAAAACCCAGAACAACAATTTTCCCCCAAACCCCTGCATTTCCGCTCATTTTATTCCTCTTTTAGTCATCCCCCCATCTTCGACAAAATTTCTTTGCCTACAAGCTTTCCCAAACCACCGAAAAAACCAAAGACATTTTGGCACAAAATTTTATACAAAATCCACACGGGGATGGGGTTAAATTTTATTGCTCTGCAATTGGCTTAACACCATACAAGAGAATCACAGAGTGGAAATTTTCACCCTGATTCTCTTGCAAAATATCTCAAGTGGGCATAAATATGTATGTTGTAAAGAGCAATATATCTCATGGTGTATTTCGACCTCCTTCGAGAAAAATCATGTGCTAAGGCATTCCCATAAGGAAAAATGATAGCCATCGTGGCGCATTGGCAGGAATTTCTTACTTCTTGTTAGATTGTTTTATGACAACACAAGGGTAGCTCATTATAGAAATTGATGTACATACAAAATGCTCATTGAGGTTGCTCGCATCGATTGTGCAAAAGGTAGAGCTATATTGTAATTAATTAAAAAATTTTTTTTTTATTTTTAAAAAGGTCGATATTCAGCAAGAAAACACCTTTGAAAAGAAAAAAACTCTATTTCTGTCATCGTATTTCACAACAGCAACAACAACAAAATACACCACAGTTATGTGAATACACATAAATCTTCTCATATTATGCTCTTGGGAAAAATTCACAAATTCTTCACAGAAAAAAAAATATGAGTTTGTACTTCCCCTGCAGCTTCCAACGCCTTTACTGCTTCATCGCAACCACCCCTTCTCCCTTTTTGAGTGCAATCTCTTTCGGAGCGTATTTCTTTTTTTTTTTTCATGCCAACGATGCAACAATAAAATTTCATGCTCACCCATTTTAAATGAAGAATTTTCCATATGCGAGCTTCACCAATCCTCCGCTTTCTGCAACATGCGAAGAGGCAATACCTGGGCGACAAAATGTAAATCCCATGCAGACAAAACATAAATAGAGAAATCTCACCACCGGTGACAGCGGGTAAGGGGTGGTTTTTCTGAAACCCCTGTAGGCACTTTTGGAAAAAACAGCAAGAATAGAAATTGCCATTTTCCGCATTCCCCAGTCCCCCCAGCCTTACCGCAGACCGTCGAATATTGCAATATCTGCACAATTTGCCAAACAGAGCGCCACTCCTGAGTGCAAAAATCCCTCCATGCTCCGATTGCATTCATTTGCGATATGGGAATACGACGAGAGCAGTGCTCCAATCTAACCAGCCCACTGACAACACCCACATGCGGCAAGTTGAGGAGGTGGAAAAGGCGCAAAAATATGAAAATCTCAATTGCATTTAAAATTCATACATGCAGAAATTGAATCAGTGATTAATCCCCACCAAGTTTTGCGCCACTTGATTGATTATGCAGCCATGTGAAATGATTTGATTGCAGGGCGCTTCCGCAATTTACGATGTGGTGGAATTTTCATTGAAAATCGCCACAGGGATTATTCGCTTCTCCTAACACACCATGATCATCAAATTCCGCTCCCGCCTGCAACATCGGTGGCTCACAGAGAGTTCCATAAACCAATCCTGTGGTGCCATAAAGCATATAGCATCCACCAAGGATGAAATCCATGATGTATCGATGGAAGAATTGAATTACCTTCACATAGGGGCGCCGAGTTTCGAATTTCCCCCAAACCCCCCTCGTACAATTTTGAAAATGGATGGACCAATGGAGGAAGCAAACTGAATAATGTAGATATAGCTTCATGTCCCTTTTGGTTGATTTAATTAGAAACATTTACAATGCATTGACTCTTTGTCGCAATGAGCAAATGAATCCAAACAATGCATACAAAACGATTGATCGCATTTCCATCCAACTAACCAGCCTTTACCCTTTTGTGATTGTAGCCACTGCAGCTGTGGTGTTAGTCATTGAGCGGGTTACATTCTAAAAGCTTATGTAGTTCATTTCTATTTTTTAAAGATGAAAAGAAATTCTTTCCTGGCTGAAAATTGCATTAAAAATACTTGGTATGCCACGATTGTGGTATACCAACTAATAATTTTAAATGAATTTTAAATTCCTAAAAAATACGTTAAAGGTTATAAAAGAAACAACGAGCCTTATTGAAGATAGATCAAACCAGAACGAATTAAAAAATAAGTAAAACATGACAGGAAATGAACATTCAACGTTAGAAAAACAACTTCAAGCATTACAAAATAAACGACAAATGTAAGATAAGAAACGTCAATCGTTAAAAAAAATTATCAATCTTCAAAAAGAAAAAAAACTATAGAAAAGAAACACGAAACATAAAAAAGAACAATATCAAACGTTTGAAAATTAATGTCAAACGTTAAAAAAGAAATGTCAAATATTACAAAAGATATTACTAAAAGTCAGAAAAATACATCAAACAGTAGGGGAGGGCGGGGCTAATAAAGTCACTTAAGGGTTTGGAAAAAGCCTAAAATATCATATTTCCTATCTAGATAGAACAAAATGATCTAAGAAAGAGTTGTAGGGCAGTAAATTTCCTAAAGAAATTAACTATACATTAGGCTCTATATATTTGGGAAATATGATATTTTGAGCTTTTTCTAAACCCTTAAGTGACTTTTTTAACCCCGGTCTCCCCTACAGTAAACGTCAAACGACTAAAATTACCGAAAATTGTGAGATAGAGTGAACATTTTTGAAAAAAATATAACATTCCGTATTTGACTCCCACTCACAGGCAAAGACTAAATTTATATCCATCAGACATTTGTCCCCAATCCCGAGTTAATTTCACTATGTGCGGCATTGTATTTCGCAAATGAGTTCTGTCGAGAAGTATACCGGGAGATCTTCTTTTCGGGCGAGAGAGAAACCCTGCTGGGAAATCCGTTGTGCTAAGTTAATAGCGAGACGTATCCAGTGACGGGTTTTTCCTCCCGAATGCAATTTAGGTGTATAAACCCTCCAATCCTCGGTAGTCGCACTCAACTTAATGACCTCACACGTTCTCGAGAGGTTGGGGTCATTAATTTAAATTTGTTTAATTTAGGTGCCTGTACACAATTTGAGGTGAGGTATAAGTGAATTAAACCCCAAGGTGTGGGGCGAGGGTGTTGCTGAAAAAGTCTTCCCACTTTTAATCAATTTCCCCACTAAAAATGCAAATGACTCCACCCGCACCCAGGTTTCTTTGCGCCAGCACACTGATGGATTGCTGATGATCATGCGGCACAAGAGGATGAGGGGTTGTGGAGGGGTGGAGGCACATGAAAAGCAGAACTTAATTTCACTTGTTTAGTTGATTCAATTCACCCCCGCACACCCACGCAAATGGGGGAAATTATTAATTAATAAATCACAAATTGCATTCCCATGGCCAGGGCTATATGAATGTATGTTTTTCGGTAATTTTCCCATTCAATTGCACCTCCACCACTCACAACATTAAACCAACCCCATTCGTCAACAATGACAGCGTGGACATGTGATTTGTAGAGGGGTGGTTTTGGAATTAAAATTAATTTGTTGAATTTGAGAGCAAAATTTAACACTCCATATTTCAATATGCAACCCACAGTTCTCATAAATTGACAATTATTCCATTATTAAGTGCTCGTGGTGTCCATTGTAGGTGTTTAAAATTGACAATTTTTGTGCAATAAAGTATCACACAATATAAATTTTATTTGTATGATAATATTCCAAAATTCTCCACATTTTATACCAAAAAAAATGTTTTCCACGTGAAAATGGCTAGAGTGTCATCCATTGGAAAAATCTAGTGGAGGAACCAAATAAAAAAGTTATGTATACCTCGCACAATTTATCAGAATAATTGTCAAATAGAGTGGTGGAAAATATTTGGTGGGAGAGAAAAAGCTCTCACACAGAATAAAAGCACAGAGGACTATATAGCTTTTCCACCTGCGAATTCATGGTGGAAAATGCTTAATTGAAATTGCAATTAATGGCGCGTTGGCAGACGCAGATGAAAATGGCAGAAAGTTTTTACAAAAAGCATAGCGAGCTTTTTGACAAAATTGCAATTTATTGCCCCTAAGGGGAGTTATTTTTCTCACTTTGCTCCTTCACATGTCATTTTGTATTCTAAATGCAGTTAATTTCCAACGTGAAAACTATGTTAGAAAATTGTGGATTTTTTTTCATTAGTTTCATTTTTTTCAAGACAATTGAATATGCGCGTATAGGTAATATTTATTACAAAGCATAATATAAGGACTCTCTCTCTCTCATCTCTTCTGAATATTTATGGATGAATATGACCAGGCATTATGGAGCTTACGAGGGGATTCTTCATCAAGCATTTTTTTACGAGGCGTCATGATATTTACTGGGTATGTTGCAGGATAAAAAAAAAATATCGGCGCTGCGGGTTGTCCAAATTTAGCATCCCAACCACCATGGGGTTCGATCGCGTATGGCTACAGTAACACTGGAAAATCGCATGTCAATAAAATTTTATGGACAATGTGAAGGGTGCTGGCGAAGCTCCCCAAAATTCACCGACACTAACCAACAAAAGATGCAATCACAATAATTTTGGGGTTCACTGAACACAATGGAGATATGTTGCTGGTGTGGTGACAATGCTCTCACACCTCGCGCAACCATTGTGATTTCCTGGAAATTGTTAGCATATACATACTGAGCATTATGCTTGAGTATCTGGGAAATTGCAGCACTACTGGGGATGGGGTTTGTCAATCGAGGTCACGTCATGGTTCGAAAGTTACGCGAGTATCTAATGGATATTCCTTTTCCCAGCTTGACAGTAAATCACTCTCATGGTGGAAGTTTCACTGTGAAAAAGAAAGATGAAAGGACTTTTATATGCTGGGAGTTGTAAGAGAAAAAAAAGACGCGAGAAACATTTTGCGATAATAATCTGGTGGAGTATATCGCTTCTGGAATTTAAGAAAGAATCTCTAAACCATTAAAAATGAAAAATATAAATTTGATTTATGACTCCTTTTGATCGCGTATGGTGCATTTCGGTTAGATATTCAAATTTTACAGCATTTTTTAAGCTCTAAAGTTCATTTTTAAAGACGATGAAGTCTTATAATTTCAATCAAGACTTTAATTTAGGGGAAGATGACCTTAATCTGACCCTTAATTTCAGAGTGAGTAAAAAGTTTTACTAGAAACAAATATTCTTCAAGAAAAATGTTATTTTCAACCCTTGGGCTTGGTTTATCGCGAAATCTATCTGTACATCCCCTTGGTAGAATGCGAGAGGTCCTTTTTGGAACATCCCTGTCTAAAATACACATAATATAAGCAAAGACTATGCATTATAACTTCATAGTACATATTGGCAGAATGCACGGTAACTGTCAGAAAACTTCTTTAGCCCATCTCGTTGCTGTCTTAATCCATTTAGATGGTTATGTGGGTCGATTTGCATATTGAGAACGCCATGAGATACAAGGAGAGATCAAATTTAGGACTCAAGAGATCCCCCAGTGTGGGGTGCAGTAGTAGCACCATTCTGCACTTGGGTGGTGTTGAATTCAACAATGTGCAGAGGGTGAAAGTGACTTGAAGATTTGTGCCTTTGAGGATGGATGTTCTCACACCATTACAGTTGAAATTAATTTGCATTTTATTCAAACATTCAGCCACATCTTGAGACTATTTGTGACCAACTATTCTCTCTCTCTCTCGAGCAAGGGAAAGGTACGACCTGTCTCTCCCATATATGTATACATTTGCTCTATATCCTCCTTGATCCGCCTCCATAGCACGTCATGAGGATGTTCATCGCAGCTGGGTGCTGGCATATATGCCTATGCCAGGAACCCACAAGAGGTGGCGTATAACCCAATAATTATACACACGAAGCTCACCAAGGATTTCTGTATGAAAAGGGGGAGGGATGGTCTGTGATTATGACATGGGGTGAAAGCAGTCAACGGCCACATCTCCAAGGAAATGGGTGTGACACGAGCATTTTCAACAGTTGAGATTTCCATGGGGTCAGTTTCCGACTCATAGTACGATAAATTCACACAGATTCATGTGAATCCTGACAATATGTCTAAACTCCTAAATCATATTCAGATATTGACTGTATAATATACATACCTACCTATGTATGTACAATAGATTTTTCCGTATAATAATATACAGATTTTCCCAATATTGAGAAAAAAATGTTATAATGATGACGCTCAGATTTTCAGTCAAAATTTTCTGATTTAAAGAATTTTATTTAAACCCGACATGTCGGACAATTTGAGTCCTTTCTCAGGTTCTATAGCAGAATTGAAAAAAAAAATCATAAGACTCAAAAACATCAAGATTTTCTTGACAAAAAACCTCCTCAAGTATCATGTCCTTGCACACATTAATCTACATATTATAAATGCTAATAAAGAGACATTCTCTCATTGATGAAAATGCCCTCATGTCATTCACTTCAATAGCCCCCCACTAATACGCAATAAATTACAAAAGCGATATCATGTGGGCACAGTTTTGTGCTAAAATTTTCACACAGCAAATGTAGTTCTATAATTTTCCTCTAAATACCAATTTCGTCAGCAAACAATGCAATTTAGTTTATGACAATGTGTAAAACAGAAGCCCAAACTATATGTATGTATATAGCATTCAATTCACATTGCTATATAAATAAGCGCGTGCATTGGAACTGTTGGATATGTCAGCTACCCTGCTGCTCATGAAAGTCTCAGCCAGAAAGGCAGCAGGAGAGGAATATATATGAAGCTCATCTGGGCCGGACCCTCGCTGACATATGAAGTTATTATGAGACTCCCCCTTCACGGTAATCCCTCTCACTTTCCCTCGAAAGCACCCTCTACCTCACCACCCACACACACAGGGGGGTGGCCGAAAATGAGATTTGTGGTCAGGCAGAAAACTGTCATCTGCCCACCGCAATAACGTACAATTTTCCAGGGGAAATTACACAAGTGTCTCCACAACTTAAATTATTGCCCAAGCCAAAAAGATTGGGTTTTGTGTTATATGTTGAGAGATGGCCGAAAAACTCGCCCCATGTGGCCCCATCTCCCGCATGAGGGACAGAATGTCGCAGGGGGAGGGAAAAAGGTCAACAAATATTACCCATAGTTAACTTTTACCTCTCTGCAAATTTACACACGGCCAGTATATTACGTGAATATATTAAAAATTACTGTGGTACTCTTGCATTATTTTTGCTGTGTGACACTAACAATGAAAATAAATTAACACACCCGGGTATGGAGAGATAAAAAAAAAATGAGGTGACTACGTGCATCAGTTTTTTTTTATTTCTTAAATTCAATGGTGATGATAGCAGGAAGTGCTGCTATACAAATGGTGTCAGCGGTGGGATTAGCTGGAGGGAAAAAACAATAAGAGGTGAATTTTCTTTTCCTCCCACTCTCTATGTTCAATAATGTTTTGTAAAATACGTTAATTTTGTTGTCTTTGTTTTCTTTCTCTTTTGTAGTGGCAAAAGTTATTAACTGCCGTATATTTAAATTTAACCAATTTTCTCACAAAAAAAAAGAAAATTCCCCAGGGCAAGTCATCCAAGAAAACTTCCCAAAAATCCTATTAAACTTTACTTAATCCACATAAATAAGTCAATTTGAAATTTACGTATTCAAAGCTCATTTCATTTTCTATGTATTATATTTTTCGCGCAGCCACAAACTCCCTCGTGGTACAAATTTAGCTGAAAATGGCCATAGGAACTCACCCACACAGGATCAGACTAGGAGCACATTGTAGAATAGGGTGGAACGGGGAAAGTGGGTGGTTAAAGTACGCCAAATAATGTAAGCAATGAAAGAGGAGTGTGGACAAAGTTTTCCAATTAAACTAACTCGGACAATTGATGAGCAATTGCTCAAACTATTTGACACGAGAACAGCACCACACCCTCGCCATTGCTCTCAAAGAAGTCAATTCAGGAGCATTTCTCACTTTTTTGCCGCCGTCTGCCAAGAGAATTTATTATTTTTCTCTGTTTCCCTATAAACTTGCCATAAATTGTGGAAATTGTGAATATTTTCACCTACTTCCGCTATACAGCACCCGTCCCCCGTCCCCCCAGATCCGCCTTTTACAATGTCTCTCCAGACGACAATTCTTCGTCTCGAGAGAAACTTTAGCATCCTTTTTCGGAGGAGCTCCCATAGTCCAGTGGTGGATGTTCTTTTCGCCAAAAAAGATTGAACTATCGAGACCAACTTTTGTCATAAATCACCGCGCAATGTCGTAGAATGTTCTAAACAACTAATAAAACAATATAAATGATGTAATGAAATGTGAAACTCAAGTGCAAGAAAAAAAACTTAAAAATTTTTCTTCTCTTCCTCTTGTAAGTTTTAGATTTTTTTTTCATTTTAAATTACTCTTGGGCTGTCGATTTCTATGCTGTTGTGTACTATGTTGTTGATTGAAAGGATTGATAAATGATCAACGGAAATTCCATATCGTTTTATTGCTTTATTGGGATGAGTTAAAGTTTTTTCTCAAATTTTTTTCTTAAACATTTTAAGACTTTCTTCGTGGTCTATTTTCCCCAAGTGTCCCAAATAATGTTTTTTTCTCACAGATTTAATTTCTTTCAGAACATTGATGGATTGTTATGTTTCGGTTATGTTGTTCAGAAACAAATAAAAAAAAAAGATTAGATAAAATGTTTCAATCGAGCACATAAATAAGATACTAAAATTTTCAACAACAAAAAATTCAAAATGATCAATGCTGAAAAGGGGGTGAGACCCCCTATGATGGGGGGAGCAATGCCAAATGTCGAGAAGAATTTCCCGCAACAATGACGCAATGCACATAACCATAAAGCATTTTTATGTGGGGCGCATGAGAATTCCTCCCAAGTGACAGATTTGCTACATTTTTAATTTCAACGCACACACCACCCCCATGAGGGTGGTCTAACCCCCTCCCGACCTTTCCCATTGATTGATGATCCCATGGGATTTTTCTGCGTGCACAGAGTTCAATTTATTTTTTTTACACTAAATTGCTACTGCCCCATGCGAACCACCACGAAGGGGGTGTGCTGTGCACCAACAATAATGATATTCTTTCTATGAATGGTACCCCTGTGAGTACGCAGCAAAAAAAATCATACGCGGCTGAAAAATAGCATAAAAATTTGATGATTTATTCAAAAGCGTCCAATTTATGTAAGCCACAGAATTGTTATTTTTATTGGACTCCATGGGGGAGCAATGGGTAAATGTATTTGTATCATAATCTTTTTTCGAGCGCAGAGGAGGAGCTCCAACTCGACCCCAACAGTTGATCATAGAATGAATGTGTTTATTCAGTGGTTATATTTTTTTTGTATTTTATGTATGTACATTTATTTTCTCTCAAATTCAGAGTGAATTTTTTGTTATTTAAAGGGTATTTCGTTGCGCTGAAAAAAGAAATTTTAAATTGTTTTTGTAAATGTTGTAGAAAAAAGCTGTGTCTAGAGAAACGGCATGATCCGCATGATCACATAAGGCATGATCCCATTATTTTACGCCATTATTATATTTATTACGGCTTGATCCCATTATTTTACGGCACGTTTCCATTATTTTACGTCATTTTTGCATTCTTTTCAGCACGTAATGTTTTTTGCATATTTTTACGATATGTATTAAATCTTTTTACGATGTGTTTACATATTTATACGGTGTGATCTCATTATTTTACGACAAAATTCTATAATTTTACGTCATTCATTTTCACATATTTTTTCGGTATGTAATTATTTTTGCATATTTTTTACGACATGTATTAATGTTTTTACGGTGTGATTACATATTTCTACGGCATGATCCCATTATTTTACACCGTTATAATATTTTTACGCCTTCATCCCATTAATTTACTGCACGTTATTCTATTATTTTACGTCATCTTCTTAATATATAAAGCTGAAAAGTCTGTTTGTCTGTTTGTGGCACATGAACTCCTCCTAAACCGCTGGGCCGATCTTGATGAAATTTGGTATGGGGGTAGAGGGGGTCAATACGAGTTGCAAGCGCTATATGGGATTCCGCCCCAACCCCCCTTTATAGCGCCCCCACATAAAAATTGATTTTTCCCCATTTTCTACCTGCTGAAGGGTCTTTTTTTTTATTTTTTTTTTATTTTTTTATTTTTAGAATTTTTCGGGGTACCGTATTATTCATCCCCATTCTAATATACGCCCCCTTTTATAGCTTAAAATGGAGTTTGCTCACACGTGATTGGGGGCTCGGGTTGACTAGTTTTTACATATTTTTACGACATGATTACATATTTTTACAGCATGATCCCTTTATTTTACGGCACGTTTCTATTATTTTACGTCATTTTTACATAATTTTTCGGCATGTATTAATCTTTTTACGATGGGATTATTTCTACGGCATGATCATATTATTTTACGCCGTTATTAGTTGGTATACCACAATCGTGGCATACCAAGTATTGTAATCGTCGGAAAAACCGACCACCTCGGATCGGGCTCAAACTTGGTATGAGCACGTTTTGCACATCCCACATTACGAAAATGGTGGTGGAAAATTTTTGATCCGGCCGGCCGGCCTGCCGGCCGGTGCGCCATACTTTGCCTTATAAGTCGAGAACGGTAAAAGATAGAGACTTCCGGTTTGAAGTTTTCTTTAGAAATGTGAGTGTAAATTTTCTTTTTTTCGAATTTTCGAAATCCAAGATGGCCGCCATCCGCCATTTTGGAATATTGTCAACCACTTTCCTTATAGTTAGAGGTCTGAAATTTTAGTATGTTGTAGGGCTCAGTGAGACGTTTTCATCAACAATTCATACTTGACAATCGGTCAAGCCGTTTAGCAAATATGGCGGTCTAAAGCAAAAAGCGTTTTTTCGATATAACTTGAGAACGGCTTGACCGATTTTGCTCATCTTGGTATCAAATTAAAGGTTTTAAGAAGCTCTACAACTATCTAGAACATTCCAAGTTCTAAAAATGTCTGCAAGAGGCGCTAAATACAAAAACAAAAATTGCCTAACTTTAAGGGGCAATATCTTCGAACCCCGATCATAGATTTCTTTTAAATTTTGATATGTTGTAGCCTGACTCAATATCTTTCACCAGCCCGAAAATGAAGAAAATCTATGTCGCCGTTTAGAAGATATAGCCATTTGAAAAATTCTTGAATTTGAAAATTTCTAAGAGCCATATCTCTTGAACGGCTTGTCCGATTCGGCTCAACTTGGTATCAAATTAAAGGTTATGCAAAACTCTACAACTTTCTAGAACATCAAAAACCTCTAGAACCATTCCTTGAGGACAAAAAGTGCAAAAAACTGTTTTGGTAGAACAAAAATCCGCCATTTTGTGTTCTGGAGGTGACCTTGAAATGTATCGAAATATATGTCAGATTATAGCTTATTTCAATACCTTTCCAGAACTAGTCAAGAAATTTCTGTAGGTTTTATAGAACTTCAGATATGAGCATTTTAATCTGTCAATTTGTTAAATTTTACAAAAAATCGACTTTGCCTACTAATCTACTCAGAAATTAAATTACAACGCATAGACTGACCCATCCGCGTTGTGGTATACCAACTTTAATAACTGGACGCGTTATGATTGACTTACATATTTTTACGACATGTAATCATGTTTTTTTTTTTACGAAGTGATTACATTTTTCTACGGCCTGATCAATTATTTTTACAACTTTCCTAACATTAACGAATTTTCTTTTTGAAAATAACGAAAAGTTGTTTGCCCCTCAAAATAGGCAAATTGAACCGCCGCATTAGCGCCACTCGTGACGAACACAAATAATAGAATCTGTCAAAAAAGATACGTGTGTGCGTTTTTTTCCTGCGACAAATTTTCTCCGTTTTTCCAGAAAATTAGTGACTTTCCCACTACCAAAAAGATGAATGAGGACAAGGCATCCGACGATTCGCTGTACCCCATTGCGGTGCTCATCGATGAGCTGAAGAATGAGGACATCCAGGTGAGTTTTTCCGTGCGTCTCGTGTTTTTTTGCACAATGGCGATGTTCCGGGAGTTTTGGGATGAACGCACCCCTTTTTCCGTGCTTACTTGCTGCTTTTCCAGCTGCGCCTGAACTCCATTAAGAAACTCTCGACCATTGCCCTGGCCCTGGGTGAGGAGCGAACCCGCACGGAGCTCATTCCCTTCCTCACGGAAACCATTTATGACGAGGATGAGGTGTTGCTGGCGCTTGCCGATCAATTGGGGCAATTTACGAGCCTCGTTGGTGGGCCCGAGTACGCCATGTACCTCTTGCCGCCACTCGAGTCCCTGGCTACGGTGGAGGAGACAGTGGTGCGCGATAAGGCCGTGGAGTCCCTCCGGATTGTTGCTGCACAACATAGTGCGGCTGACTTGGAAGCCAGTGTCGTACCCACGCTCCAGCGTCTCGTCACCGGGGATTGGTTCACCTCGCGCACTTCAGCGTGTGGACTACTGTCCGTGTGCTATCCACGCGTCTCGCAGCCCGTGCGAGCGGAATTGCGCGTTAGTTTCCGGAAGCTCTGTTTGGATGAGACACCAATGGTACGACGGGCTGCTGCCAGCAAACTCGGGGAATTTGCAAAAGTTGTGGAACCGGAATCACTTAAATCCGACATTATTCCGATGTTTGTGCATTTGGCACAGGATGACCAGGATTCGGTGCGTCTCCTGGCTGTAGAGGCGTGCGTCAGCATCGCGCAGTTGCTTCAGCAGGATGAGCTGGAGCATCTGGTGATGCCGACGTTGCGTCAATGCGCCGGAGACTCCTCCTGGCGCGTCCGCTACATGGTGGCTGATCACTTCACGGAACTCCAGAAAGCTCTTGGGCCTGAGATCACTAAAACCGACCTTGTGCCCGCTTTCCAGGTACGTCTATTTCTGCTAAATTCCTTCCTATTGACATAATCATGAGATAAAAATAAAATTCTCATTCAGTGATGACTAATGATTAACGCAAAAAAAAAAACAAATTTTTGTCTTTAGTATCTACTGAAGGACTCAGAGGCTGAGGTTCGTGCAGCTGCAGCCACAAAAGTGAAGGAATTCTGCACTAATTTGGACAAAACGAATCGCGTGCAGATCATCATGACGTCAATCCTTCCGTACGTGAAGGAGCTCGTATCTGATCCCAATCAGCACGTCAAGTCAGCCCTGGCATCTGTTATTATGGGTTTGAGCCCAATCCTTGGGATGTCCAACACGGTGGAGCATCTCCTGCCGCTGTTCCTTATTCAGCTCAAGGACGAATGCCCGGAAGTTCGCCTGAATATAATCTCAAACTTGGAATGCGTGAATGACGTGATTGGGATTCAGCAGCTGTCGCAGAACCTGCTGCCGGCGATTGTTGAGCTGGCAGAGGATACAAAATGGCGTGTTCGTTTGGCCATCATTGAGTACATGCCTCTGCTGGCCGGGCAGCTGGGGCAGGAGTTCTTTGACCAGAAATTGCGAGCTTTGTGCATGGGATGGCTGAATGATCACGTGTACGCCATCCGGGAGGCGGCAGCGCAGAATATGAAGAAGCTCGTTGAGCAATTTGGTGCTGCGTGGGCAGAAACCGCCATCATCCCCATGATTCTCGTCATGTCGCGCAACAAGAACTACCTGCACCGCATGACGTGCCTCTTCTGCATCAATGTCCTCGCTGAGGTGTGCGGCACGGAGATCACTACGCGTGTCCTTCTGCCAACAGTGGTTGCCCTTGCGACGGATCTCGTGGCCAATGTGCGCTTCAATGTGGCCAAGACGCTCCAGAAGATCTCACCCTTTATCGACACTACAGCCATTGAGACGCAGGTGAAGCCAGTCCTGGACACTCTGAATACCGACAAAGACGTGGACGTCAAATACTTTGCGTCAGAAGCCATTGCCGGCATTGCTGGTGAGTAAACCCCCCATTTCTTAGCTTTTAGCCTCAAACTTTTTTCTTTTTGCTAAAAATATATTTCCCGGAAAAGTTTATTACGATTTTTGGGATGAAGAAGAAGTTGACACAGTTTACCTTGGAGCAATTGCGGACAATCAGCAGGGTGGTGGAGAAGCTGAGGAGGAAGATTTGAGTCCTCCAACTCCATTTTATTGAAAGTAAAAAAAAAAAGATTTGCTTGCCAAAAAGAAACGTGGCGTCGTTTTTCTCTTCGTGAAAATCTTGTCCAAGTCAATCAATTTGATCATTTTTGTGACTAACAAGGGGTTGTTTATCTGAATGAAATTATTCGAATCTTCGGAAATATTCGATTTATTAGCCAATATTCGAATGATTCGCCAAAGATATCAAAATATTGGTTTTTAAAGTTTTTAGTCTTAAAATAATTTTAGTTTGAGAAACAGATGCCTAAAAAAAATCTTTAGTTTAAGCCCAAAAAAGATGTAAATTAAAGCTGAAAAGTAGTTAATTTTAGCCTAAAAATTAGTAATTTCAAGTCGAGAAATGACTAAATTCTAGGCAAAAGGTTTTCAGTCCTAAAAAAAAGATTTAGGATCAAACTCCTAAAAAATATTAGGGCACGGACTTTCGATCTAAACATCGAAGCTTCGGTGATTCGAAGCATCGAAGCGTATTCGAAGCACTGCAAAAGAACTGCTTCGTTTTTAAAATGCTTCGATTATTCGAATAATCGAATAAGATTCGAAGCTTCGAGTAATTTTTAGATATTCGAAGCTTCGAAGCTTTTTGAAATATTCGAAGCTTCGAAGCATTTTAGGTATTCGAAGCGGATGGACAACACGTTTTAAAATATACAAGGTGGGCCAAAAGTTAATGCATGTGTTTGATCGTCTATATCTTTTGACTGGGTTGAGATATCTCAATGCGGAAAAAAGCAAAATGTAGAAAAACTCAAAAATTTTCATTTGCTTCCGATTTGAAGTCGATATCTCAAAAATTGTGGGAGCTAGAGCCAAAAATGTAAAAATTAAATTTTTTAGATTTTCGCAATATTTCATTTATGGAAAAAGTATCGCCAGGCATCTTTTTATGATTTAATGTTAACTTTATTTTGAAGTCCTGTCCTCAGCATAGTCATGGACTGAAAATAATGTCCCGAAGGTCACCTTCTCCATTGTTAATGCAAAATTTGTCATGTTTGAAAGTGTAATGCATCACATAGCCCAAAAAACACAAAAAAAAAGTTCCTAATCAAAGTTTGTGGATTTTTAATCAAAAAACCGCAGATTTTTTAAGGATTTCATAAAAAATGAGTGGCCTAATTTCTGGGGACGCTAAGGACCATAAATGAATCCAGAAGATGGAATGACGTGAAATTAATTTTTAGGGCTTTCTTAAAACTCAAAAAAGACATTTTTTGCCAAAAATCTGATTTATTTTTTTTTCGCTTTTACTGATCCTTTAAATCTTTAGGGATATCCTTTTGTGATCTCAAAGTGTTCAGGGACCATAAAGCTAAGGTCCTGCATTGATTTTGACTCAATAATTAAAAACTAACTAACCATAACTGTCAAAAATGTCCCATTGGTCCTTACGCGCATAATGAGCAACGCTGTGTGAGTTGTTCCCATTCTGCTGAAAGAAAAACAGAATTATCCTCCCAAATTCACAAATTCAAGAGAAGGATATCTCAGAACACGATTCTGTAGCATCTTCCCGAATTTACGAATTTTGGGAGCATAATTCTGTTTTTCTTTCAGCAGAACGGGAACAACTCACACAATGTTGCTCATTATGCGAATTTTAAACAAATTTTTGGTCAAAGAAAACTTTTCTTGTGAAACTGATCTTGTCATGACCCACAAAGTCCCAAGACATTAAGCCACTCATTAGCTGTGATTCTTTATTTTTTTATGAAATCCTTAAAAAATCTGCGGTTTTTTGATTAAAAATCCACAAACTTTGATTAGGAACTTTTTTTTTGTGTTTTTTGGGCTATGTGATGCATTACACTTTCAAACATGACAAATTTTGCATTAACAATGGAGAAGGTGACCTTCGGGACATTATTTTCAGTCCATGACTATGCTGAGGACAGGACTTCAAAATAAAGTTAACATTAAATCATAAAAAGATGCCTGGCGATACTTTTTCCATAAATGAAATATTGCGAAAATCTAAAAAATTTAATTTTTACATTTTTGGCTCTAGCTCCCACAATTTTTTAGATATCGACTTCAAATCGGAAGCAAATGAAAATTTTTGAGTTTTTCTACATTTTGCTTTTTTCCGCATTGAGATATCTCAACCCAGTCAAAAGATATAGACGATCAAACACATGCATTAACTTTTGGCCCACCTTGTATATACATATATAAAAGTGAAGTAAAATATATATAAATGCATAGATATATACATATAAAAATGCAAAGATAAATATATAAAAACTGCAAAGATAAATATTAAATATAGCATGGATGGAACAGTATAAAGCGAAAGAACGGTAAGTAAAACTTACGGGCTGTGATTCTTTCTTTGTCAGTGAAATGTGAAATTGACTGAAAATTGAGGATGGGCAAATTTTGAGGAGAGACTTACTCGCGAGCCGAATTACAGCCAACGCGCAGAAATTTTTAAGAAAGCGTTAATCGTGGCAAATTTTGGTGGTTATTCAAAATGGCGGACGGAGGGGTGGGGGAGGGGTGGATTTGACTTCATAATCGTATATCTTCCACCCGATATATGAACTTTGCCGTTGACCGCAAGTCTCTATCTATTACCGTTCTCTTGCAATATAGCGTTATATTCCGGCCGGACGGACGGACGGACGGCCGGCCGGAAAGATTTTTGGCGTCACCATTTTTTGGAATGTAGGGACCCTAATTCGTGCTTATCCCAAGTTTGAGCCCGATCTGACGACTTTGTATTTTTGAGTGTACACAGAAGCTGTGCTTCTTTGAAGAAAGAATCACAGCTAAAATGCACAATTGAGCTGTGACTTTTTTTTGTGAATTTGCATAGCTTGAAGAACTTTTATTATAAAATTCTCCTCAAGCGCGAAGCGCCTTTAATAAAAAAAACTAATGTCCTTAAGAAATTTTTTTAATCTTTTTTTTTGAAGGTGTCTTCAAGCGCGAAGCGCCTTTGATACAAACTAATGTCCTTAAGAAATTTTTTTAATCTTTTTTTTTTTTTTGAAGGTGTCTTCAAGCGCGAAGCGCCTTTGATAAAAAGTAATTTTCTTTCTGAAAAAAGAAGTGAATGAATATGATTTTAAAGATTTTTTTTTAATTAACTATGTTTTTTTTTATCAGAAAAAAAGTTATTTCTAAACTTAGAATCTTATTCGATTATTCGAATAATCGAGGCATTTTAAAAACGAAGCAGTTCTTTTGCAGTGCTTCGATTTTTTCACAACAATTCGAAGCATCGAAAAGTTCGATTTTTCGGAGCCCTAAAAAATATGTATAATATCAATCCAAAAGAGATTAAATTCCAGCCCCAAAAGAACTAAATTCAAGCCAAAAGTAGTAAATTCAAGCCGAAAAGCACTAAATTCAAAACCGAAAAAGTGATGAATTCGTTTTGTTGGTTTCGAATTATTCGATTTAAGTAAAGTCGATTTAAGAGTAAGACATGTTTATGTGAATTAAAATATTCAGATCTTCGGAAATATTCGGATTATTCGCCGAGAAATTAAAATATTCACCAGATAAACACCCCTTGGTGACTAACTTATGTCTCGTTTATGACTCCATTCAATGAATTTATCCGTTTAGCGAATCCAACAATTTTTTATTTACAAAAAAAGCATTAAAAAAAAATGACGAAAATTGATTCAAATCCAATCCAACAATAAAACTTCAATGAGTGAATTCAATGCCTCGACATTAAAAAAAAAATTAATTTCTATATTTTTATCGATCTCTCACAAATGTTTTATTTAATGATGGCGGGAAAAATGTGTGCAATCAAGGTCCAATAGAAAGCAGAATTTCAAGCACATTTTATTGCACATATCCCGTCTATTGGCGTCTAAGTACGCTTAACCTTTGAAAGTAATTGAATAATATTTCTTGATATTCTCTTCAAATTGATTTTGCATCGAGACTTCACCTAAAAATGAACTGTTGCCAATGAGAAAGCTTTGCCTTATTCTTAGCTCTTACCTTGGCTCTTACTCACTGATCCTTCATCGTAAGGTGAAACGATTAAAACTCACTAAGTCTGTTTAAGTCCGGCTGAAGGTTTTGAATCTAAAACTATGTTTTTTTTTAACTAGGCCTGAGTTTTTTGAGTTGGGCCTAATTTTATTTATATCAGACCTATATTTAATAGCTTCTGACAACATTTCTTGACGATTTTTACGAATTTCAATGCATAGCCTTAATTCAGCCAGACCTTACCTTAAAACCTTAAAGGTCTGACCTTAAAGAACTTACGGTCGGCATAAGAAACTTAGGCCCAGCCTAAAAAACTTAGTCCTTGATTAAACAGGCTAAGTCTAGCGTAAAATACCAAAGCATAACTGAAAGAACTCAAGTCTAGTTAAAAACAAATAAAGACAGACTTAATAGTGAATTTCTTTATTATTATTTAACATTTCTTTTACAAATTATTTATAGGTAAATGAAAAATTTATGATGATTTATGTGGTTAAGTGTGATTTCAAGGGTTTAACTGACTTTTTTCTAAATTATAACTTAAAGTATAGCAAAACCCTCTAGTGGAATCTGACGGAATTTGGTATTTTTGTTGGTATAGGATAAATCCTTCCGATTGCGTCAGCCAAGAGAGACAGTAGGTCAACGCAAACGCATCCTTTCAATTTTAGGGCCAAATCTTTCGACGCTTCTTTGCGTCTTCCTCAGGTGGCTGGGATTTTTATTAACATTTCTTATAAATTTTCTTTCTAACGAAATATTGTAATTAGAAAGAAAATTTATAAGAAATTTTAATAAAAATTCCAACCACTGAGAAAGACGCACAGAAGCGTCGAAAGCTTTGGCCCTAAAATTGAAAGGATGCGTTTGGGTTGACCTACCGTCCTTTGGCGGACGCAATCGGAAGAATTTATCCTATACCAACAAAAATATAGACAAAACCATTTTACAGCAAAAATTTTATTCTTTTTAAAAAACAAATAAATTACATATTTTATTTTAACGTAAATAAATAAGGAATTGATAAAAAATATATTTAACAAAAATTGCCAAAAAATTTCTATACAAATTAGTTTTAGCTTTTTTTCCTTTCATTGATTAAAATTAGAATCCAAGATCAAGTTTTAAATTTATAAAGATTTTCTTTATTATTCATTTATTTTGTAAAACTCTTCCCACAGTCTCTTGTCAGTTTCAACGTCTCAACATCAACTACATCATCAGGAAACGTTCCTTTTTTATTAATTTTCTTGTTAAATCCTTTCAGAAAAATTGAAAAGAAAACATCTTGACGGCTAAATTTTATATAAAAAAAAACTTTTCTAAATGGATTTGAGCTTTCTCAAGCTTTGAAAGTTTTATAACTTAGCCTTCGAAATGTTTTTTTTTTATTATAAAGTCTCTCCATGTAAAAAATAAAAATAATTAAAAATATTAAATTAACTAATTTGTTAATTTTTCTTTCAGGTTGAAAAGAGCAGATTAGAGCAAGGCGCAAATGGAAAGAATAACTTTAAATAATATTTTTATCAACACATTAGAACTTTACTTACATTATTATTATTAAAATAAACAAAACAATTGAAAAAAAAATGAAAACTAAATAATGAGAAATAACTGGTATATTATGGAAGTATATAATTATGATAATAAGTGTAAGAATAGAGTTAGAGGAAAAAATCAGCAATGGGTTTTCCTCTTTTTGCTAAGAAAGAAAGGAAAATTATTTAATTAGTGTTCTAAGAGATGAACTTTTCAGAGAAAACAAATTGATGTGTAAACCACACAGAGAGAGAAAAATAAAAATTTTAGAACTATCAAAATAAAGAATTCTTGTTCTCAATCATACTGGGGTGGTTGAAAAATTATTATTAAATTATGTGAGTGAAAGATTAATGGAGTCTTTTAGTATTTTTCATGCCTAATTTTGAAGAGAAAGAAGGGATGGAGTATCGTGAAAAAGGGAGAAGGATGCCTCACTGAGGGGAGAACGCGTGAGGTATGTTAATTGATTGCGAAATAATTAGATTCAAGTGGTCGTCCTTTCTCGAAAAAGGAGAGATGCGCCCCTTCCTAAAATTTTGATTTTTTTTTCTTCCCTACTTCCTCCTAATTGGAACCCTCTCATTCAATTAGGCGCGCCTCGAACGGGTCTGGCAAGTCGTGTTCCGGAGCTCCGGGGCTATGACAGAGAGTTTCGTTGTGCAGCGATGTTGCCCGTGCTATCAGTTGCGGAGCTTCGTGCGCCGATCGAGGTACTTTTTTGAGTGATATTCTTTTTATTAAACTTTTTTCTGTATTTTATGTGTGTGTGGAGTGCGTCTCTGTCAAGGGAATAACAACTGAAAATCTCACGATGAAAAAGGTGCTTCTGATCTTGGCAGTGGCGGCCTTACTTGTGGGTGAGTCTGTCTTTCGTGCGCCTTACTCAATAATCCATCAATTTGCCTGCAATTGCCATGAGGAAGTTTCACAACCTTGAGTGGCCACAGCTGGGGTATACGGGGAAAAAGTCGGGGACTGTTGTGCGATTTCATTTAATTTACTTACAACTCCAATATGCTCGTAAAAAAAAACTCCATTAAAAAACCCTCCTCAGAGTACACCTAATCTCCGTGCCAAGAACACTTCTATATAAATCCAGCAGTCTAGGAGAATGACTCGGAGGTACCTCTACGGAATTTTCTGTAAGAGACAAGTTCAAGAGCTTCCAAGCAAGTAGCTTTTGCTAGATTTGTTTTTGTGCACGGATAAGCTGAGCTGAGCATTGTAACAGTGATTAGCAAATCCGGGGACTGGATCAAAGTCCTCTCGAAGTAAATCCACCGATAAGGGGCCACTTATTGTTTGCACGATCCAATCCGCTAAAGTGACCACAGAGCGAACGAATTTTTGGGACTTTTTTGTACTGAATTTAACGTTCATTTGAGTTCTTTTGTGGACAAAATGAAGAATCTATTGCATTTGCTAATGTATTTCCAAGGTATTTTATTGTAGAGACAGTTACGGGGTTTATGGGCACGATGAGCACTTTAAAATAGATTTTTTTATTGCAATTTATAGAGTGGAAATTCACGAGCACGATAAGCACAGAAAGCACCAAGAACTACATTTTTATTGTTCATATTTTTATTTTTCATTGCTGATTTCGCTGATTTAAAAGGTAAATTTTCATATTTTTTAACAGAATTATTTAATAAATTAAATAATGCACAAAGCATACACGCATGAAGCATAAGCACATAGAACACCAAATAGCGTTTGATTATTTTTTAATTTTTTTGCGGTGATCTTTGCAACGATCAAGTGCAGTGAATCAAGAAAATAAAACTTGAAAACTAGCATTTTACGTCGTCCAGCATATGCATGATGCAGTGAAAGGGACAAAATGGCAAATGGCCGCCAATTTTTTTGAATTGTATGCGAAACTTTATGGGCTTTTTTCTTTTTGATCCCAGTGGAAAATGGTGAATATTTTTGGCGATTCTTTACCCTTTTTTGATTCCCTACAAGACTGGGTGGGTCAAAATTGTTTTCTTCATTTTCTCGAATTAGGTACTTAGCCTATGTCAAGTGCATAATGTCCTTTTCTCATAACAATTATTTAATAATTTTATTTCATAATTTATTTCCTTTGGAAGACTGCTTCATACACGGGAGTGTCAGAAAATTATCTTAAGCAAAATGACTCACTCCACCTTACTTTCCTTTAAATTTTTTGCATGCAAATTATCCAAAACTTCGCATCCGCTCTTCAATGTTTTTTTTTTAATCTACATTTTGTGAGATAATTTAATTCATAAAAATGTCATTTTTTTATTTCCACTGAGCATTAAATTTATTATGCAATTAATGAGCAACAGCAATGTTAATTTTTCAGTAAGAAAAATATGACTTGAGGAAGTTTTCAATCTTTGGAATGTAAAAAGCTTATGGACTAAAAAATGTTATTTTCCATTAAAGGAGTTTATTCATTTTGTGTGGATGTTATGAGATAATTTTGAGAAATCTTTTTTTTATTTCATGGAAATTATATTCTAAAAGATGTAAAGATATTTTAATTAACCTTTTCATTTGTTTAACTTTGTGATTTTTTTAGCTACATTCATACATGAAGCATATGCGTCAGTGCTCTCATCAATTATTTCGTAAGACTCTTTTAATGAGTTGATAAGCATAATCAGGAGCTTATTAAACGTAATAAGCTTAATAATCGTGGAAAGTTTCGGTTATAAAACTGGTAAGAGTCATTTTGACTAATCCATCGATCCTTGGCTGATGATCCCAGAATTACCTAATCTCCTTTAACACTCGGAGGACTTTACTGGTAATTGCTACCAATTGGAACCTTAAAATCGTCACAAAATAAAATCTATTGGACTTATCTCGATGAATTTAGCATCTATGTGTAGGGAATTTTAATTACTTTAAGATAGCAGAAAGAAAATCTCGAGAAAAGTCTTTTCTTTGGAAGATAATTGAGGTCAAAGTCAGAATCCAACGTGGAGGATCAAATTGGTAATAACTACCAGTCAAAATCCCATACATTTTAGCCATGGTTTTGAGGTTATGTTTCCCCATATTTCCCAAATAAAGTACTCTTGTTCACTTTTCCGCGGTGAAAATCATTAATATGGACTAATTTTATTGCCGAAAGTGACTAAAAAGTTACTTGAATAATCACAGTTTGTGATGATTTAGGCGCAATAATAAATTAAGTAAAATTGTAGCTAAAAAAGTCGTTTGAATTGGCAATTTTGCATCGATTCGACGCAATTTTTTTCAGTGACGATTTTCTCAATTAAATATTTAGTAATTATGTGCAGGAATGCTTGAAGAAGATTAAGGATTAGTGAAACTTTCGATCCTTGTTCAATAAACTGATTAATAATTAATTATTGAGCATATTTTATCAGCTGGTAGTTATTACCAATTTGATCCTCCGCGTTGTGCCAAATGGTGGGTCCTCCAAGTGTTAAACATTCTTTCTAAAAAATTTCATTAGTTCTTAATAAAAAAAATAATTTATTTGGTACAGCTACAAAAATCCCAATAACTATTCAACCTCGGAGGGAGAACCTCAACTTCCACCAAAACGAATATTCAACCTCTAATACTTGATAAAACTCATCGAAATTAATTAAAATGAAGCGAAGAAGCACTGATGCATTTGCTTTATGCATGAAAACAACGCATTGAGGATAGATTTTTTCATTCTTACGCTTCAGGGATTTTTCCAATTAAAAATTTAAAATCAATTTAGCATTTAACAGTGACATTTATTTTTAGATTATTTTATGCATGAATATCTAAAAATGAATACACTCCTTTACTAATGGAAGGTATGATAATTATGTAAACTTGAAAACTTTTAAGAGGGATTTTTAAGTGTGGGAGGGCACGGTTTTCGACCTTCAGCAGTTTCTCAAACACAATGTTCTGCAACGTTTCGAAGGTTTTATTCCTTTCTCATCAGGCCTACAAAGTGTGTTACAATTTCAGTTTTTGACCTTTTAAATTACAATATTTAGGGATTTTTCAGTCTATTTCAATTAATTTTGAAAAAAAAAATTAAACATTACCCTTAATTCTCGTTAAACAACAAATTATTTTTTAATTTGTTATTTTCATTTTTTAAAATAATTTATTACCAATATTATTAAATTAATGTTCAAATTTAGAGCTTCTTAAATAATTCTTCAACGCTATAACATTTCATGAAAAATTCTTAAAATAAATCTCCTGTAGTGTACCCATAATTCCCCGAAGAGTCCCTTTGGTGAGTGAGTGTGGTTCTCACCTAGATTTTATTCCGCGAAAGGCAACAACTTTCGCGGGTCATGGAGAACGGAGGGCACCACCACCGTGGTGGTGGCCGTCGTGTGACTCAACCGTGAGCACTGGAAACTCCTTCGCCCATCAGCCACCCTCCGCACAACTTTCTTTTTTTTTGCCCAACTCCACATTGCATGCCGCCTGGTGCCTGAAGAAGTCGTTCTATTTGCGTTGCCCCGAAGGTATTACACAACCCATCACAGAGCGCGCCGCGATATATAAATTGGAGTGCCTCAGAATTGTTCGCTTTAGTCGATTTTGGGTCGTCCATGGGGTCAATGTGCGAGTAAATTTGGTTTTGTTCTCTCCCGTTTCAAGAAATTCTTCTGGACTGGATTTCGGGTTCTGTTCTGTGTCGTTTTATTTTTTATTTTCTTTCGTCACTGTGTGTATTCAGTGGACCGCCTCAGGTTGTCTCACGTGCGAGAAGATTAAGTGTGAGCATTCAGCTGATGGGTGTCAGTGCGCGGGACGTGGTGGAAAACCCAATAGCCACTGTCGGCTCATTGCTTTGCCTTCAGTGGATTTAGTTGTGCTGTGATTCTCGCGCAAGAAGCCCACAAGTGCTCAAGACGGAACCACATAAGTTTATCCGCATATTGAAGAGTGAGAGACCACGTCATACCAAGAAGCGGGTTCTTTTTCACCAAATTCTGTGATATTTGCATCATAAAAGAACCTCGCTCTCCCCCCCCCCTCTCCTATCTACTTCCCCCACCCAGGTGCTAGTTTAAAGTGTCCACATGAATGTTGCAATAAATTAAAAAGACGAAGAAATAAAATAGACAACGTGCAAAGGAGAGAAAAAAAAGAGTAGAGTTAGTGAATGACTTGCGAGAATGCGCGGAGTTTAAGTTCTAGAAAATATTAATAAAAAAAAAATTACGAAAGATCCCAAAGAGTTAAACAAGAGCCCAAACCATGCGGAAAGTGAAAAATACATCAAGTAAGAAGATAAGAGTTTTTTTTTCGTGTTTTAAATTGCACCAATTGGGTCAATTAATTGATGGATGATTGAGTGCAGGGCGTTGCATCATTTAGCACGTCATTTTCACAAAATCTTTTCCACATTCTCCGCTCTTTCTTTCTTTTTTTTTTATTTAATAAATTAATAAATAAAGAGAAATTTAAGAACGAGTGAAGGTTTTCATGCTGTAACTAAATGATTTTGTGATCAATGATATTCATCTAATCGGAATACTCGATAAAATGCTTTTTTTTTTCAAGAGTTTTATCTACAGTCACTCTATCAAAATTACATTGATAGCCTTTGATAGCATTGAAAATAATAAATTGGGCTATTATCTACACGTAACATTGGAAAAAATATCAACTAAAAGTAAGAAGCAAGATAAGAATTGATATTTATTATTCTAATAGGTTATTTAGATGAGATTTGATAAAAAAAAATTAGTTTCTGATGATTATTAAGTGGCTTTCATCTGGGAATGAAAAAAGAAAATAATTATAGTTTTATACAAATAATTTGTTCTTTTCTTTAATTAAAAAATGACCAAATTCGAAAAAAACGATATTAATAATTATTTAATACTATTTTTAAAGTCCGTGACTTATTTTTAAGCCCTTAAATCTTCTATTGAAAAGAGTTTCTTAATATTTTGTTTTTTTTTTACAATTTTTAGAGACACAAATTTGAACAAATTACTTAAAATTCTCCGTAACAGTTTTTTTAATCATAATTCAGTTAATTTTAAAAATATCAAAAGAGTTCTAACAAAAAATTGATAGGAACGTTCGAAAAGGATTTAAAAAAAAAAATTTAATTAATTAATAAAATTAGCAATAAAAAAAACTATAAATAATAAAATATTCTAGTTATTTATCTGAAAAAACAAAATTAAATTTAAAAAAAACAATGTTTTCTGCATTTTGTAACCAAGGACATACATAATTTTCTTTCAAGATCAACCATAGGTCATGATGGAGGCGCCTGGTAATGACTGGGCGTCTCCATTGCATTAAAGGCACAATAATAATTAATTGCAGTGGAGGCGCTAGGTTCAATGCTTCTTTTAAATTTAACCAATTATGTTCATTTTTAATAAGTCAGTCTTTATTTTTTTAAATTTCATAAGAGCACCTAAATGACCCCGAAAAATTCTGCAACAATTTAATTCAAATAATAGGTATTACAGGTAGTAAGGATGCACTTTGGAAATTTCTAAAAATAAAATTAAAATCAATTCACTTAAACAGAAGGCATAGAGATGTACAAAATTCAATCAATAGACTGGAATTTCTATTTTGGTTCCTTACAAAATATTCAGGAGCTGAAGCTCAATAGTATGACTAATGTGAGATTACATTCAGGGCTTTAGAATTTCACTTTATTTTCTTATGTTATGTGTGTTATATGCAAAATCCGGTATGATAAATTGAAGTTTTTTTTTAGCGGAAACACTTAGAGATTTTTAACATCTTTTACTACTTTTTAATTGTAATTAAAGCAGATAATTGAAACGCTTAATTAACTTAATTAGATTAAAAAAAACCTACTTGTGTACAAAATAAACAATAAATTCTATACACGTGGCCCTTTTAACAAAGATTAACATAATAGAAATAAATCATTTGAATTTTTTTTATTACTCGTCCCCAATTAAATGAATTTGGACCAAGTTATTTTGAATATTTTCTCACAGCGAATAGAATTTATAAATTTGGTTTTAAAACAATCATTTGATACGCTCTTTTAATAGGGAAACAATTCTATTTAATTAAATGAAAATTGATAGCCTTTCATCAAAATTAAAATCATTTTATTTTAGGAAAAACAAACAGGGTCGGATTCAGACATTATCAAACATTTTAAAATTATTTCTCTTTTCTTTTTTTCGTTAATTTTCAGGGCTCTGGCTGGGCCTCAGGTCGAGCCATGCCAAGCTTGAATCAACAAAAATGTTCTTCTTCTACGGACCTGCCTTTGCGGACCACAAAGCTTATGAGCTGAATGACACAGCGTCCGTGCTGAAGCATCCGAAATTCGATACAAACAAACCCACAGGTGAGAGTGAAGGGTCATACAATACGTAATAATTCTTTTCTTTCACCAAAAAAAACCATCTGGTTGTAAGGAAAGTCGCCCCCAAAAAACAACTTTCAACATTTTGCACCCAAAGCAACATATTATCAAACCCTGACGCTATATGCTGAGAAGATTGACAGTCAAAATGAGACTCGGCATGAATGCTAATCAATTTGTATATGCGAGGAGAATGATATTCGAATTTGCAAATACGACCCAGCCTATTCTGGAAACTTCTTTTTTTTTTTAAACCAGAATCAATTGAGCAATTTTCTCAGGCACGCAACTCTGCCACACCACCAATCGAAGAGGGGGGGACGGTGGTTCTTGGATGATTTTTTTCTTGCAAAATTTCTCATGCAATTCCAATTGCTCGATTCTTTCCACACACACGCGCGCGCCAATGAGAATTTATTTATTTTTTAATAAAAACCGTGTGCTTTCTCGTTATGCTACAGAATGGAAATGTTTACAAACATACGAAGATATATAGGCAGATAAGGTTTTGTTTTGCAAAGAAAAAAAAAGAACATCAATAAAAATGAAGAAAAGAGTCTGGCGATCGTCGGAAAAGTTTACGTAAAATTTAAAAGCGATGTGATAACGATTTTTCCATTAAACTCTCTTTTTCTTGTATTAGACGTTGAATTATTTGAAAGTCTATCGCGTGGTTTCTAAAAGGGTAATGAAGAAAATATAGGGAGAGGATGGAAGGCAAGAGAATTGGTAGAATGCTGACAATAGTGATTTTACAATTTTTATTTGAGAATCTTCGCAGGGGTTATCATACTGCAGCTTCAAGCACTTGATGTTTGAAATTTTTATTGAGAAAAAATTAAAGAAAAAGCATGTTGTCACTCTCAAATTCGCAGAAAGTTTAGAAAGCTTTAAAAGCTTTAAATCCATCTTGAGCTAAATAGGTATGTAATGCGTTCGGGATTGTGAAAAAGACGTTTTGTATAAATCAGAGAAAAACCAAATTTAAATTAATTTATTTTATCTAAATTTCCTTACAATTCATTTAGATGCTTGAGATGAACGGAAAATTGAACTTTAAGGTAAAATCTTGCGTTTATGAGATCAATTCGTTCAATAATTCTGTGAAAAATATAGCAAAATTATGATAATTTTCTTTCCTTCTTTAGTCGTGTTATTAATGGGGAAAAGACTGTTTTAGAAAACTTTTCTAAAGAGTTTTTGGAAGGAATTTTCTCTGTTTTTCCTTTTAAGCCGGACAATAGAACGATTCAGAGATATAAACTGTTAAAATATTACAACACATTTCTAGTTTTCAGAAAAGAAAAGTTTTTTTATTGGCAAAATCGATCCTTAATATGTATACTTCAAATTCTGTTCAAAATCAAAACAAAAATGGATAGTTTTGTATAAAATAAACTTAAAAAATATGAATCCTATTCACTTATTTGTTCAAACTGCCTAAATTGAATGAGTAATATTCCCTCTTATTTAAGAATACCTAGATCTTTCTGTAATATAGATTACTTTTTTAATTACTTAAATTTATCAAAATCGGTCAAATTTTAGTTGAAATTAGACTAATTTAACGTTTAAAATTTGATATGAATAAGATTCCTAAAATTGTCATTTTTTAAAAGACCTTTTTAGACTTTTGTAATCAACCATTAAGAGACTAGTTTCACGTTTATCTAGAAAATTTGATTTGTTTTTCAATTTCACGAAAATCAGTCCAAGCGTTTTTAATAATTAATAAATCTTTACAGCCCTTCTTTAATGCCAATCATCAATTAAATCTTTGAAATAATCCTTTTTCGAGTTTTCTAAAATATTATCGATTAATTACAATATTCCTCCATCCTGTGAAACATCCAAGCGAGTTCCAAGTAAAGCAAGAAATGAATCAATAAACAATATGCTGCATATTTTGGAATTTTCATAATTTATATGCAAACCTATTCATTTTCCGTGTCGTTTCCAAGTAAAATGCGTCTCTGAAAATTTCCCACGGCGTCAGGTTTTTCTCTCGACGTAAGCACTCATACATCTGATAAATACATTCTATTATTTTCCTCTATTTGTATAGTTCTCTACCTGCATGGGTATTTGGAGACAATGGATGTGGAGAGTATTCAGGTGATTGCAGATGCGTATTTGGCGCGAAATGACCACAATATCCTCATATTGGATTGGGCAGAGTTGGCTGATGGAAACTATCTAATTGACGCATTCCCCAATCTTAAACCCGTAAGCATGGGATTTTCTGTGAAGCATCACATGATCCATCTAATGAAGCCTTCTAATCTTAATCTCATGGGGATTTTGGTGTTGTTGTTGTTAATCTTTGTAGCTCGCACATGCCCTTGCGCGGGAAATACTCAAGATGGCCATGGATGGGATGAGATTGGATAAATTCCACGTGGTTGGACATAGTATGGGAGGTCAGCTGGCCGGCTATATTGGACGAGAGGTGATTAGGCAATCGGACAAGGGGGCTAAGCTGAAGCGAATAAGTGCACTCGATCCTGCCTTTCCTGGTTTCTATTTCCCACTCAAATTCACGGGAGCTCTCAGTACGAAGGATGCCGAATTTGTGGATGTTATCCACACGGATGCCTGGCTGTACGGGGCTCCCTTTGCCACGGGACATGTAGACTTTTGGCCAAATCGCGGCAAAACCCTCCAACCGGGATGTCCCAAGAGGAACTACAAAATGCTCACGGACAACGATCTCTGCAGCCATCGAAGATCATGGAGATTCTGGGCTGAGAGTGTAACCGAGAAGAATCGACCAAGTTTCCATTCCGTCAAATGCGCCTCCTGGGACAAATTCAAGAGCGGCGACTACGACACCAACCAACCGGTTGTTCTCATGGGTATCGACTGCATCTCAGGGTAACATCAACAATTTTACTTTTTTATGGATTTTTTGCAAAGAGAATCTTTTTTTTTTTTAAATAATTGCAGGATCTCAGGAAATTACTACCTTCAGACAAACGGAGAGCCGCCATACTCAAGGGGACCTGCAGGAGCCAACTATGCCACCTGACACCCTCCGCATGATGCCCTTCGCAATGTTCCAAGTTTTAATTGTAGATCAAGCGACACGTGATTGTCTTGTGTCCATTTTATACGCGTGATTTAATAAATTTGTTGAGTCAGCTGGGAGTTTTATTTTAAGAGAAAATTTACAAAGTGAAGGCCAGGGAAACCAGGCGATGGAGACTTCTGTGTAGTCTACTTTCCAGCGCCAGGTAGCACAGCTCTTGGACTTTCCATGTGGTTTCGCAGCAATAAATTTAATGGGCTTTTAGGTGCTCGTTCAAGTCGTTCAACCAATTACACTGTGTAACAATATTTTATGGATATCACATTTCATTTGTTTGAAGGGAATTGTTTTATTGGAATTAAAGATTTTCTTCTGCATAGGATACTTCATTAGAAAAAAAGAATAAATCCTAGCTGATAAAACAAAAGAAAACTAAATTAAATAACATTAAAATATTCTTTAAAATATCATAAATGGAATTAAACGTAGAAATGAGTTAATCCTTGAAATGTTCTAATTTTGTTCTTTTGCATGAGATCTTTTTTCATTCATTCCATTTTATATTAAGTCTGAAGGAATATTAAAAAAAAAAAAGGAATATTAATCTAAATAAGGTAGATCAACTTAGAATCTATTACTGAAAATTTTACCTAATTGGCTAGGTCCTTAAAGGATCTTTATGTGGATTTTGTCCCTCTATTTTACGTCTTTTAGAAATTAATAAATTTCTCATAATTGTAAAGGAAGAACGTCCCCAAGAACTAGGATCAGGATGAAAAATAAGAAAAAAACTACAAAATCTCGACTTTTTGCTAGAAATTACTTATTTGAACTCAAAGAATTATTTTGATTGAATTCTCTTTGCTGAATAAGTTGCAGTCCTTAGTCGTTTAAAGATTTTAATGAATCCAGAAAGTTGAGTGTACTAAATATAATATTTAAGGATTACTTTGAGGTCAAATAAGACATTTTTATCCAAAATATCCGATCTTTATTTTCAAGTTTTATTTTTTTTTTTAATTTTTCGTTCTTGATCCTCTAAACCTTTTGGAAAGTAATTGTAATATGTCCAGAACTATCATTCCACCCACAATCATAAAATAAAATGGTTAAGAGACTCAATTTATGTGAAAGAAGTATGCAAAATTCGGCATTTTCAAAAAGGACCAAACCCTAAAGGCCCTTAAAGGGTTAAAGTATTAAATCGTTTGTTTGACGCTTTTCCTATTTTCAGGAAGAAAGAAAAAGTAATTTCGTCTTCGATTCCTACTCAATTTCAACTCATATTACGCTTAAAAAAAATTACCCAACAAGCCTAAAAACGACAAAAAGAATTACAAAATAATTCGCAATGTGTTTTCATGATGGGAAAGCGAGAATTTCACTTTTTCCATAAAGGTCAGTTAATAAATATTCTTATAATTACAACATTTATATGCAGAGCAGATCAATTGCCCGCACAAACACATCAATTTGCGCTTCCTCCTCTGTGCAGATGCATACGATGGAGGCGCCTGGTGCTTGTGGCATGGCAAGAAGGAAGCTGATGCGCAAAAAATGAAGATTACCTTCTCTACCGTGACTTTTCTTGCGATCAGCGCGCGCGAAAACCCGTCCCAATGTCGGCAAATAGTGCCTGATGCCTCGCTCTTCCAACACCCATAGTGAGCCCTGGGGGTAACGGAGAAATGTGAGTTTTCCCGCGGAATGTGTGAAATGTTGTTTTTGTGCAGAAGGAGAAGCATCCACAGCGTCATCGCCCCCATCGCGTGCCCCCTTGTGTTTTGTTCCTCCACACGCGGCCCACTCTTCGTCATTCTAAGCTCGATCGCGGCTGAGAGTGGTTGTGTGTGCGACTTTCCAGCTCTTCGCCACTTTCTGTGCAGCAGCAGCAGCAGACTCTCCAAAACAGCCAACTTTTCCGGACTCCATCATTCCTGTTTCACTTCTGGGGCACTTTCACCCACAGACTACCTTCTCACGGTGAAATCCCATTTCCTGGCCATGCAAATGGATTACTGTGGAGTGCAGTGATTTTTTTTGTTCCTTCATTGAATTTTCTTTTTTTTTGTGGATTTGTGTGATTTTCTTGACCAGGAAGCTCTGTCTCTCACACTGTCTGTCTGTGCTGTGTAATGCAATGCCAGGAAGGTATTAGAGACACCACAAGTGGATGATTAAGTGCGTGAAAAATCCGCTAGAAAAAAGTATGGCCAGATGTTTAGAAGAGCGATCATTTGTGAGCCATCAAGGACTTTTCTCCTGAAATCAGGATTGTGCCTAAATCCCCAAAGTTTCTGTCTTGAAAGAAAATATTTTTTGTGTATAAAGGAAAATGCAAGAATCTCTTGGGAAATTAGGAGCAATTGTGATCTTCCTAGGATTAGTTGAAGGTGCATTGTTTGATCTTTCCTTTTGCGATTTTTTTCAACATTGTGATCTAACCCATAAAATCCATCCAATTTCTTGCAGTTTCAAGTGGACTCCTCTTTGCAAATACAGGAGTATTGGATGTGAATCCCTTCAAGTGTATCCTCAGCAGGACAAATGTGTGCCCCCACGATGAAATTGACTTCTTCATGTTCACCCCGTAAGTTATATATATTGATGCACCACCCTATCAAAGTGAAAATGCATTTTATATAATGAAATTTCTACACCAACAAAGTGCAAAAGCGTATTTTCAACCTTAAATCCCATGAAGCGTTAAAAGAAGATCAAACATTTTTCTCTTCCATGAATTAAAGATTTTTTCGCGCGCCCAATCAAATTGGAAGAAAAATCTGTATTAGCGTATTTTTTGCAAGAAAAAAATCCCAACGTTTGACCGTGATCTTGACACTATATTCGAATATTTATTGAATAATCTTGCGATTTGCATTAATTAAGAGACCTTTTATTCGCTCATTTATGCAATTTCTCACATTAACAGGCATGTGCTCAAAATTGTGGAGCAGTGTTGTGCGAAGTGGTGAAGAAAAACTCATCAAACGATGAAAAATGCCCTCAAACTGCCTAAAAATTGGCTTCCAATTAGTACTGGGCTTATTATTTCCATAGAATTGGTATTTTTTATGAGATGTGGATCAAGAGATAATCCATAGGAAGACAATAGGTTAATGAAAACATTGTCTTTAGATACCATCAGAGGGAAATGATAATTTGAAGAAATTTTGATTGTTAAGAAAAGAATGTTTTCACGTTCCCTTCTTCTAAAAAAAAAATATGAAAATTGGAAAATTTGTCGAAAAAAAAACAATGAGAATAACCAAAAAATCAGGAAGATATAAATCCTCTCGTTTTCCGTGACACGTGATGAAGTAAAATGCAGATGAAATTTTGCAAATGTGGAATAAATTGATTAAATTCGTCTTCACGACTTTGGGGTGTGTTATCACATTTTTTTAAAACGAAAGTTTTGGAAAGTCACGTTTATTACGTAAAGTGACACTCTCGGAATAAATTCTTAAATAAACTCTTTATTAAAAAATTTTAAACAAAGGTGCGAAAAAAATCAATTTATTACCTACAATTTTTAGGTAGGTTATGGATTGAGCTTTTGGATCTTTTTTTTTTGGGAAGCAACAAAAATAAATTTTAATGATTTTAATAATTTGTTTTAAATATTTTCCCAAAGTTGATCTAATTTTAGTTGGTCTAACCCACTAACCCTTTCGCGTGTATGAGTACTATGATGACCCAATGGTGAATCATAATTTTATTTTCTTTCTTGAAAGGGATGCCATCATCCCTGACGATTCACCTATCATCATACTTTCCCCAGTTCAAATCAATTTTATTTTAGAGAATATTTCTCAGTAAAAACTTTTTCCAATTAGACGCATTTCTAAATGGATAAATTAAAAAAAAAATAACTCAAATCCGGGAAATTAATATAATGTTTACGTTTAGGTTAGCGTATAACCAGATAATGCAAAAGGGTTAACTTTAGTAAAAATTCTATTTGAAAGTTTAATCAGATTCTCTAATTAACCCAGACTTTTTAAATAAAATAATATTTTTTAAAGATTTTTTTATAAAAAAAAAAGTCAAATAGATTCGGTTAAAGAACGAATTTTATAACTTCTTCAGCAAAATTTCAAGAATCCTAGTTGAGAATTAACTTTTCTGAACAATTTTAAAGCCAAACTTCTGAAAAACTTCATCAAAAAATCCTGGGCATATTCGCATTAAATCCTTTCCTTAATATGAATTATTTTACTAAAAGAAAAACGTTTTCATCAAAGAAAATTCATTATTTTTCTTGGAAGAAAGCGAAAGAATAAACCAATTATTTAACAATTTCCTTGAATTCAAAATGGCAAATCATTAAAGCATGGCTCTAATTAAGTTAATAAACTTCTCACACTTTGCCCATTATAAAGACTCCATTCTGGTACATTAACTTCCCTAAATGCTAATGTGATCACTCAATTTTCCTCTTAACACCAGTTGCTTGACTTTTTTTTTTTCGTCAGATGTGGGTCATGTCGTCCCCCAGGTCAAATTTGGAGAGTGTATCGAGTGAAGAAAAAATCAATTCTAGAATTCCATGGCAGTGTTACGGATTTAATTTGAAATTCAAGAAAACGAAAGAACCGCCGTATTTACCGTATTGAGACGTAAATTTGGGATGCTCACACTTTCGCGCGCGCACCAAGAGACATTTTTTAAAATGTGGTGTGTTATTATAATTCCATTAGAAAGAGAATACAAATTGACTTTGTCACAGTCTGGCACCTTTTTTGGGAGAGGAATTAAAAAAAATTAGATGATTTCCCAACAAACTTTTCTTTTTTTCGGGCCCATGCGGGTGAAGTTGAGCAATCTGTGGCAATTGGGCTTTTCGTGCGATTTTCTCTCATTCCCTGGGAAATTTTACATTAAATTTTGCACTGAACTGCTTCTGTGGAGATGAAGGGAAAAATGAAGGTAGTTATCATGCCATGATCGACTCTTTCACCTTCATTTTGATACCAGCAGATTCAATGGGAATCATTTATATGTATCAAGCCTTTTGCTCCACTCTCACGGTTTAAACTTTAAAAGTGCAACAATAAAAATCTTTCTCTTGCACCTTTCTTCTGCATATTGCACTTTTTGTTGACTTGGGAGACCTTCAGAGATGCATTTCGAATGGAACCTCTTACTCCCAAATGCCACACCGATCACCCCTCCATGTTTAAATGAGAAATTCGGAACTTAAAAAAATGAAAGTGTTATTTTAATTAGTTTCTTCCATTTAGCATTATGTATATTCACGTGAGTGAACTTGGAAGGAAAAACCAAAAAGCAAAAAAAAATCTTTCGATACAAATTGTAAAAATTTGAAGCGGTAATTGATTCAAAAGGTCATGCGTGTTGGATGATGGACGGCTGTCGCATAATCTGTGTCACTTTTCCTCAATCGCCGATTAAGAGATTCTTCATACATTTAGATTAATTTTTTTTTCTTCTTTTTGCTTTGGAAGAAAAGGTGAAATTTGCTCTGAATACCATTTAGAATGGGATCTCCCTCCAATAAGCTGACAAACTGACAACGATCATAAATATATCCGCGACATCCAATTGCTGAAGCTGTGTACCTTCATTGCTCTTTCTCCCATAAAAAAACCTTTCTTCGTTTAAAAATGTTTAAGAAGATTTTTTATGACGCCTCAAGTTGTGCGACTTAATTAATAAAATCGTCAAATACGATCGTAATCTGACATAACTTTTTTTTCCTCTTCTTCTTCACCTTCAGTGTTTATTTTCATTTGCAAATTCAACCGGTATCCGCTGAATTATTTATAATCATACTATCTTATGCTTTCGCGAGCTGCACCAAAGATATACACAATACTTAACCCACAGAGCGCCCCAATAATAGCAATATTGTGCCTCACACCAAAAGTGCATCATGCTGTGCAGAGAGTTCAGTGAATTCATGCCATTTTGAGTAGCAATGAAAACTCTTTCGTGATTTGTCAAAATTATTGGAAACGATTGCAAGGAAAACCCAATTTAGATCTAATTAGGAGATAGGAAAAATAATATCGAGAAGTAATTTTGTAAAGTATTCCTCTGGCTAATTTATTTAAATTTTAATTGCTTGTTTTATATCCGCTTTCAATCTCTTTTTCATTTACAAAATGTTTCACATAACTAACAAAAAATTAAGTGAGTTTTTCAAACATTATAAAAAAAACACATAAAATGTTAGAATAATGAAAACGTTAAAAAAGAAACCATCAAACGAGAAGAAATGTTAAATCTTAGAATTACACAAATAATTCTCAAAAACCGCTAATTCTAATGCTACTGCTGATGTAATTTTATTTTTTAACTTAATTTAATTTATTTTTTAAACCAATTTGAAGAATGAAAATAAATTTGATTTCATAAAAAAAATATTTAAGGTTCTTAGACACCTAAAACTCTTTCTGTCTTTATGACTGTGTTTTGACTGATGTAGATATAAAAACTTTTATGGATTTTTAACCCTTGAAGAACTTTGCTGGCCACAGTGGCCAAATTGTTTTTTTTTATCGTCAGATAATAAAGTCTTCTGGTCGTAACGTAATAAATTCTAAATGAGTTAGGGAAGTTCAAAAACTTAAAGTTATTCGAAAGAAAACATGAAAAAATATTTTCTTTTTTGACAAAATTAATTCAAAATATGAGGTTAGAAATATTATCAATTTTTTACGTTTGTTCTTTTTTAAACGTAAACGTAAACATAATGCTATTAGCTTGTTAAAAATCTTTTTAAAAAATCACCTCTCTACCAAAAAGTTTTTCAAACAGTTTAAAAAATTAATGTGTCGCATTCACTTTACGAACAAATGAATGCAAACATTGTGCGGAACATTACTGTATTTTTTTACATGTAATATTTATTTTCCACACAATAATAAAAACACTGGCGTCTAAATTGTACAATATTACAAAATACCTTATCATTTCTTTCTCTCCTTCTCTCTCTGTTTTTCTTTAGCTTCCAAAAGAAATACTTTCAATTGTTCAGCTTGTAAAATTAAATTTTGCACGCTTCTTTACCAAAACTCATTGCAAAGCAAAAGCAATGTAGTTAGAGTAATAATTTGCATGAAATTGTGTGAAGAAAAGTCTATCATGCATCTGTGACTATCAATTTCAGGCAAAAAATTGCTTATTTAGCGCCAAAGAAGCCCTTTAGAAAATTATATGGGATTCGTTACAATAATTTTCGAATGCTTCTCTGGACATATCCGTAATTTAATTGCTAATGAAGAGTTTCTTTGACTCGTTTAGGAAGATATACAAACTATGTGGTGGTAGGCAAATGATTGAAATTGCTTGAAAGGTGGAAAATGGAACTAATCGTTACACTAAATTAGTTTAATTTCTTTTGAAAGGTTTTTGCGTACATCCAGCCTCTTGCGAAAGTCACCTTTCTGATTAAAAGAAATTTTTGTCATTGGAAAAATGTGATTTCTATCTCTTCCGTTTCTCTGCGCAAAAAAAAGTTCCTCAAACATCGGTTTTGTTGTAACTATTTTGTCACCAATGTCTTATTATGAAAGTCAACATAAAATTATGCATAAATTAAAAATGTGATATCTCCGTGAAAGACACCGCTTATCTCCAACACTATTGGCTTCTCCATCTCACTCTCAGGAGAGTGCTTGTCTTGTCTAATTAGTGCTTTTTTTTCTCCTCATCTGGACTGCAGCAGCATTATTTTTTCTCAATCACAAAACGCTTTCGAAATCTCATTAAATGTTACAAAAAAATTTCTTTTGCATAAAAGCTCATGATATTTTTTACACCTTGTTGAGCATTTGGAGATATGAAATTTTTTATGTGAGAGATATGTCCATCAACAGGGAATTGTCCTATTGAGGATTTACATTTTTTTATCATGTCTTTGATGCTGGTCTTTGTTATTATGAAAAAAGACCATTGTTGAGTGATTTTCTATTCGCATAATATTTTCCACCTTTTCGCCTTTATGTGTTGATAGTAAAATTAGTTGGTGTTCCACTTCGTGGCCAACACCAAGTATTGTAATCGTCGGAAAAACCGACCACCTCAGATCGGGCTCAAACTTGGTATGAGCACGTTTTAGACATCCCACATTACGAAAATGGTGGTGGAAAATTTTTGATCCGGCCGGTGGTCCAAACTTTGCCTTATATCTCGAGAACAGTAACAGATAGAGACTTCGAGTTTGAAGTTTTCTATAGAAATGTGGGTGTAAAATTTCATTTTTTCGCATTTTCAAAATCCAAGATGGCCGCCGTCCGCCATTTTAAAACAACGTCAACCACTTCCCTTATAGCTAGAGATCTGAAATTCTAGTATGTTGTAGAGCTCAGTGAGACGTCTTCATCAACAATTCATACTTGACAATCGGTCAAGCGGTTTAGCAAATATGGCGGTCTAAAGCAAAAAGTGTTTTTTCAATATAACTTGAGAACGGCTTGACCGATTTTGACCATCTTGGTATCAAATGAAAGGTTTCAAGAAGCCCTACAACTGTCTAGAACATTCCAAGTTCCAAAAACATTCGCAAGAGGCGCTAAAATCAAAAACAAAAATTGCCTAACTTTAAGGGGCAATATCTCCGAACATCTGTTATAGATTTCCTTTAAATTTTGATATGTTGTGGCCTGACTCAATATCTGTCACCAGTCCGAAAATGAAGAAAATCTATGTCGCCGTTTAGAAGATATGACCATTTGAAAAATTCTTGCATTTGAAAAGTTCTAAGAGCCATATCTCTTGAACCGCTTGTCCGATTTTGCTCAATTTGGTATCAAATTAAAGGTTTTGTAATTATCTACAACTTTCTAGAACATCAGAAACCTCTAGAACCATTCTTTCAGAACGAAAAATGCGAAAAACTCTTTTTGTGAAACAAATATCCTCCATTTTGTGTTCTAGAGGTGACCTTGAAAATCATTGAGATATATGTCAAATTATAGCTTATTTCAAGACCTTTCCAAAACTAGTCAAGAAATTTCTGTAGGTGTTATAGAACTAGAGATATGACCATTTTTATGCATCAAATTGCTGAATTTCACAAAAAAATCAACTTTGCCTACTAATATTGCTCACAAATAGTATTACAACGCATAAACAAACTTCTACACGTTGTGGGACACCAACTCTTATAACTGGACGCGTTATGATTGACTTTTCTTCTTGTGAGTAGCCACACTCTAGAAAATTATTACAAAAGATGCGCATTCGATGGAAGTTTTAGATTTGTGAGATATTTCTTTGATGCGCTTGCAATAATTGTTGAGTTATTCTCATATTTTGATTTAATTGTTTGTCAGATTGTGTTAACACAAATAATTTTGCAAAACTGAATTAATAATTTATTCAATTCTAAAAAAAATCTATTTAAAAATTATTTATCTACAATCCACAAATAAAACGTTTCGAATCAAAGCGCCAACAAGGAAAATTTAACCCTTTCAAGACAAACAAAATAGTAACAATTCTACTTCTTCTTAAAACCGTCTTTTCTTTTTTAAGGAAATTAAGGCGTGAGAAATTTCCGGAACTATTAGGTAACTTCTCAGTCCATTTGTCCATTTGCAACTGATTTTACTTCTGAACTGTTCCAAGCCAGGCTTCAAAGTGTTAAATTTTTTTTATGAATTTCCACAATATTAAAAATTAAAGAAAAAACTCTTTTCTCATACATTTGTATCCAAAAAAATTAAATTCCTAATAAAACAGCGAACCCTAATCCCCAAATTAACAAAGACCTCCTGAGGCTGTTAAAAAAAAAACTTCAAAGCTTATCTTTGATAAGATTATGGGTGTTTGCTTAAGATTAGTTTTTTTTGTGTAAACAGAGAAGTAGGAAAATAGCTAAAAACTATTTGCACATGGAAGAGTGAGCAAGAGAAGAGCTTATGCACGCGATAATGAATTTCCTTCCTTTTTCAGAGCCATTTCGCCATTTCATTTTTCTTTTTTTTTTGCTCTTTTCAAACAGCTCCGTCCGGCGTGGTAGGTCAATCGATGTCCGACACCCCAAGTCCATCACACTGGCGGGTTTCCAGCCCAAGCACGAAACCGCGATTATCATACACGGCTTCAATGGCACGCAACACAGCAAACACATCATGTACCTCAAAGACGGTGGGTGTCGGTGCTTTTGATTTGCTAAATTTTCCATCAGAAGAAAAAAAGGAAATTGAGGGCGGAAATTCTGACTCATAGGGGTTGATTTTCTTTTATTTTGCAGCGTACCTCTCGCGCAAATTTAACGTGATCACGGTGGATTGGTTTAGGCTGACGCAGTATCCGTGCTACGTGACTGCACTAACCAATACACGAGTCGTGGCACAGTGCACAGCTCAAGTGAGAGTTGCAATTGCGTTGCTAATAATGTTTTCCTACAACAACAAACTTGATCACTCTCATAATTTCAGGTTTATGCTTTTCTGACCCATATTGGAGCCAGTCGGCATCGAATAACATGCGTGGGTCACTCACTTGGCGCACATATCTGTGGCATGATGGGTAACCACCTGACGTCGCGACAATACAAAATAATCGGTGAGTGCGCTCAAAGTCGAGGTCTTTCGCATCCCAATACGCTGCTCGCAGCAAAATTGCAATTAAACGCTCCACATGGTGGGCAATTCGCTGATCTCGCGGCGTTACGCACAAATGAACACTTGAAAGCATATTCAACATAGATTTCCCCCCTCATTCACGGAACTTTTACCCTCTCTCCCTCCACACATACCACACACAACTTCCCCCCATTCATGCTGAAGATCAAAACAAACACACACATGCGCACACAATTTTATTGAGAAAAATTTCCATTTAGCCGAAAGTGCAATTAATTTTGCTAAATCTCGGGGAGGAAACTTTCACAGTTCCTTATTAATTCTGTTCTTTGCATTTTATTTATTTATTTATTTATTTATTGTGTCTCCAAAAGGCCTGGACCCTGCAAGGCCACTCGTGGAAAACCACGCCTCGAAAACTTTCAAATTAACAAGGGATGATGCAAAAGTTGTTCAAATTATTCACACAAATGCCGGAAAGCTCGGGCAATTGGCTTCATCCGGAACAGTGGACTTCTGTGTCAATGGGGGTAGGCAGCAGCCCTACTGTAGAGGTCATCCGATACGTAAGTTGCGTACGTAGATTTCCCAACTAATTTATTTCTTTAGTCGCAATAAGCAATTTAAAGAAGAAAAAAAAGTGGCGACTAAAGGAAGTCATCCCTTTTAGATGAACCCCTTTTGTGATTTAAAAATATTTGATTAAATATTTAAAACAAATGAAAGTAGGAAAGAATGTGGTAAAATAGCACGTAATTGAGGGAAAATAAAATTCAAAGGATTCGTATAAGAAGTATTTGAGATTTAACCCTTGGAAGATTTTGCTGGCCATCGTGGCCAATTTAACTTTTTTTTAAAGCGTGATAGAATTAAAATCTATCACATCTCTGCGAAAGAAAGTTCAAATACTTCAAGTTAGTATGTAATAAGAAAACTTGAAAAAAAAATGTACTGGTAAGCTGACCAAGCTTACGGGAGCTGTGTTTCTTTCAGTGTACCAATTTTGTGAGAGTAAACTAGAGCGCGAATTAATTTAAATACGCGCAAAGTCGGGAAAAGTTGAAAAGTCATACCCTAAGAAATGTTTGGAAGGCCATATCTCGAGAACGGATCCATAGATTTTCATAAATTTTTTTTTGTTTGAAAGGTCTTGAAGTCAGCTATAACATATCGAAAAATGAAAAAAATTTATGTCGCCATTTTCGAAAAATTCGAGTTCGAAATTTTCGAAAACTTTGTTTTCGATTTTAGCGCCTCTTGCGGTCATTTCTCGAAGTTGCAATGTTCTAGACATTTGTAGGGTTTCACGAAATCTTTCATTTGCGCTTGAGTTGATCAAAATCGGACTTGTAGAACCCGAGATATTACATGCTAACTTTGGAAGGCTATATCTCGAGAACGGCGACATAGATTTTCTTCATTTTTGGCATGAAGCTAGATAATATAGTCAGCTATAACATATCAAAAAATGAAGCAAATCGATAATGGCGTTTTCGAGATATTCATCGAAAACTCATCGAAAATTTTGTTTTTGATTTTTGGCCCCCTAGCGGTCACTTTTGAAACTTCGGATGTTCTAGAGAGTTGTAGGGTTTGTTGAGAGCTTTCATTTGAGCCCAGGTTGATCAAAATCGGTCAAGCCGTTTTCGAGTTATGGTCGATTTTCGATGAAAAATTGTGGCGGCCATATTGACTAAACGGCTTGACCGATTTTCGAAAATGAGGTATCGTTGGAAAGGTATTGATGGCCTCTACAACATATAAAAATTTCAGATTTTTAGCTATTACAGGGGCTGAGATATAGCGAAAACAAAATTTTGAGGTTATTCAAAATGGCGGACGCGGTGGTGGGGGGTAAAATTTGACATCATAATCGGATGTCTTCCAGTCGATATTTAAACTTTGCCGTTTACCGCAAGTCTCTATCTATTACCGTTCTCTTGTAATTTAGCAAAAGGTTCCGGACGGCCGGCCGGAAAAAAAATTTTTTGGCGCATACGTTTTTTGGAAT
Source organism: Lutzomyia longipalpis (assembly GCF_024334085.1). Taxonomy (NCBI): domain Eukaryota; kingdom Metazoa; phylum Arthropoda; class Insecta; order Diptera; family Psychodidae; genus Lutzomyia; species Lutzomyia longipalpis. The sequence continues at coordinate 33,383,575 of NC_074708.1, forward strand.
GTGGGGACCCTAATTCGTGCTTATCCCAAGTTTGAGCCCGATCTGACGACTTTCGATTTTGCTCGGTACACAAAAGCTGTGTCTGAAAGAAACACAGCTAAAACATTTTCTTTGTGATCGAAAATTAAGATCAAAGTTTTGAGATTAGAATTATTGATCCTCCAAGGGTTAATTAGCCTCGTTCTGGGGTAATGTGATCCATTGTAATTTTTTATCGAAGAGAAAAGTCTAATTTTTTTAATAGTTTTATGATTATTATTATTCTTTAATTTTTTAAGCCATGAAAAATATTTTTTTCTTTGCCTTTATAATTTTTTTCATTTATGTACTTAGCTCTTCAGTAAAATAAGTATTACCTACTTAATTTTTAGAAAAAATAATTCTAGGCATTTTAATACCATTCTAGGGAGATTCTAATGTACCTACGTTTATTCCTCGGAGGTCCATTATTTTAAATGTGCTATTCTGCCCCGATCTTCCCTTTTTTATTTAATCAAAACCGATTGATCTAATATTTTTGAATCACAATGTAATGCAATTTTGGTAAATTTATTAAACAGGAAAAGGATTATAACTTAACATCCTATCTGGTTTGGACGTAGAACCTAATTTATACTAAATGGATTTTACTTTAATTTTTAAAGTAGTTTTTAGTTTAATATTTATAGCTTTACTGGTCAAATTTCGCTTCATTAAGACATAAATTCGCTTGAAAAAAATTGCATTGAAATTACATTGATTGAATAAAACAAGGAATAAAATAAAATAAACCAACAATGAAAATTTTATCGTCGTGAAAGGGTTAAATTTTCTCTATCTCCTCTCCATCTCATGCGACTCATACATAAAATAAATGTGATTCCTATAAATAAAGACCAAAAACCAAAAGATCTCCACAAAAAAGATGAATATAATGAAATAATATCATTCGAATTACATTCATTCTGTAATAGGAAGAAAGGGAAAGAGGTGCAGATCATGCACAATTCGCGCGCGAGAGAGAAATGGCATAGAATTTCAAATGGCCATTTGGGGAACTCGGCGGCATTTGGTAAACGAGTCTCATGGGAAAATGGCAAGAGAAAGCCACGATGCGCAAAAGAAAAATATTTGCAGTCTTAGCTGAGTCTTGGGATGAAGTGAAAAGAGGGAATCTGCGATGGTTCATGCTTTACACATCTTGTTTTGCAGGAAGATCACGATGTAGTCACTTCTTGTCTGTGTGCTACTTGGCCAACGTAATCTTCCACCATAAGCAGGTGATTGGGGTCCCCTGCCCGCACGGCTGTGTCCACGTGAAGAAGAATCGCCTGCCCATCTACACGAGGAACATCTTTGACATTCACAACTTGGTGCAGTACATGCACATTGGGCAGGACACCCCAGACCAGTGAGTACATCAAAGCATTAACATAGAATTACTCCACAGTATCGCGCAATTTATTACTTTTCTTTCATTCCCCCTTCTTTTCTTTTTCTTGCAGTGTAACCGGCACATATTGTGTCCAAGTCGATTATGCCAAACATTGTCCATTCAATGATAGACAATAAGTTTAGGAACATGTTGTGAGGGACGTTGCGAGATTTGTTGTACAGTGTTTTCCCTATCTGAATTAAGTGTTTTTTTTTTTGGAATAAAGCTCCTCAATTCACATTTTTTTTTTATTTTTGATGTGAAAATTATCTGGTGAAAATTATCCCGCAAAGTGAATTTCTCCCAAAGATCATTCGCTAAAGGTAGCAAGTAGGCAATTTAGCAAATGGCACAGATGAAAGGAAAATCATGGCACGAGCACCTTGAGAAAACTTTCCTTTTCACTGCACCATCCAGATGCACGACCGTATCATTTTACAATTAAGTCAGCTCTTACCGTTTGCAATTACTCCCCATTGTATACTTAATTTTCATTTCCAGCATGCATTTTCCATCTCACAGCTTCCACCGTGTGATTTGACGGATTTTCTTAAGCGCAATCTTTTCCCGAAGTGAGTTAAGTGACATGCTTGCAGCCAGAGGGGCTTTTTATTTTATATATTGTTGGTTTATTTTACTAAATAGGTACCTACTTATAAAGGTAGCATAAAAGGCAAAAACTTGTTTATATTTTACCCGCGGGATTTACCTTATTTCGCACACTAAAATCTCGCATAAAACCGCAAAGAAGAAAATCTAACTGAACAGAAATGCCCAATTGAACTGAAAATTTTCTTTATCACGCAGCATTGTTCTTTGTTTTAATAAATGTATTAAATAAAATTAGAAATTCCATGAGAAAGCCCATGGAAAGCCCAAGGGTAAGCTTTAGGGAGTAAAAGTTTGATTAAATTAGATTTGAAAGAAGTGTGGGAGTTGAATATTTCTTGTATTGGATTGTATTTCTCTAATTTCTTTATGATGGAATTGTAATTGGTTACGACTGGCGTATCGAATTTGAGAGCATTCGGAGATTTGAATGAAAAAAAAATTTGAGAGATTTGAAATCGAAAGTCCGGAAATTGGAAGAAGCATAACGATGACAAAAGGGGCGAATAATTGAATGAAATAAATACCTATGAATTAATGAAAAGACTTTAAAGTATTTTAAATAAAAAGTTTATGTGAGAAAATTCACTTGGAGTAAATATCCTTTCGATAGTGTCAGGCAGGAAGATTTTTTCTCACGAGCTTTCAACGTTAAGATACATAATTTGCATCAAAAAAGCTTTTTTTTCTGAAGCAATTTAAAGCGAGCTTTTTGGCGCTTTCAGCAATGTTTCGGACAAATTGGTTTTTCTAGTATTATTTGGGGGTAAAATCCAATAAAAAAAAAGTGAAAATTCTTGGAAAAAATCGATTTCCTTGAAGGAAAATTTAATATTTTGCACTGAATTGCCTGACAATGGTTTTGAATAAATCATAATATCGCTGGTAGTACCAAAATGTTCATTTTCTTGCCTCTAAAGCGAAAAAAAAACACAAAACACCGTCATAAATATTTTCAGCTTCAATTTGCATAAATAATTTCCATTTAACTCATTTTTCCGTACAAAAAAAAAACGCACTTCAATTACTCCAATGTGTGTATGCTCCACCACCACCAGAGTTTGTTCTAGTGCCCATTTAAATCGAAAGATTGAGAAAATATTTGCAAAACCCATCAACATGATCAACATTCCGTTGATCAATCAGCCGGGTGAACCTTTGCACAGAGAGATCAAGTAGATCTGCACGCCATTAAGTAATTTTCCTTATTAACTCTCGCTCGATTTTGTTGGCGTCAATGAACAAGCGGTGTGTGTGTACGTGATCCTCGTGAAGATCACCCAGCGCTCGCGCGGAGGGGCGGTGATCGCGGGTCGTGCCGGTGAATATGCTAATGTCTCGTACGGTATGCAATTGTGGAGATCCTAACGGACTGCACGGAGCCCCCACAGTGTATGTTCTCAAATTGTACATAGAGCGAGATTGTGATATGCATACGAATGCGAATGGTGGAGCAATGAAAGTCAGGTGTGCCATGCCGAGGAAGTGCGCTTCTCACTCGATCTTCAACCGCCGAGCACACCAGATCGCGAATATCATCGATTTGTGGGCAAGTTTTGGGTGATGCAACGTGGTGCACGAGTGAAGAAGTTGAAGTAAACTAGACCAACGGGTGAAATCTAATATTAATCAGACAGCTTGAAAGTCGCAAAATCGCTTTGGAGGTACACACAAACGGCATTTCATCACTCCTTTGGAGGGGCTCACCACTGTGGACGTGCTCGGAAACGCGCCCATACTATATTCTTCACTTATTACCCATCCAAGGTCTCCCGCTTCCTATTAGCTGCTAAAAGTGCCATTGCGGAGGAAATCCAAAGAAGTCTTAGCCAGTATGGTGCTGTTCTTGCAAAAACGCAGACGGATGGATTTTCTAGTGAAGATCTACCTCTGCGCCACTGTGCTTCAGTGTGAATTCCTTGAGGGTGAGCTTTTTTTTTCAAAATCAAAAATTTCTTCGTCTTTTAAAAAAAAAAGTACTTTAACGATCATTTTTCTGCCCAATATAGACACCAGTGCCCAAGGGATCATCGCACAAGCACTCTTCCTCGGGGATCCAACAATGTACAACAATACAATGGAAAATTGCATTTGGAAGCGTGGAAATGATCGCGATCAGTGCCCTGATCCTGACATGAATATGATCCTCTACACGAACAATGGGAAAATTCAGAGGAAGACAGTGGTGAGTATTTTCGCCCGGCCGGGTGTTGCTCAAGTGTTCAGAGTCAAGTGCAGATCGTGGTTTCTCGTTTACTTGCAGTTGGACATGGATCAGGCTGATTGGTTGCGCAATAGTGGTTTTAATCCCGAACACGAGAGCATCATTCTGATCCACGGCTACGCTGGTGGGGACGATACTCTACCAATGGTTGTTCTCAGGGACGGTAAGTTTAAAAATTTTCCTTTTAAGTCCTTTACTTTTTAAATATTTTTTATTTAAGAAAAACGTTAAGTTTTGTAACGGTTTTGAGTTCTTAAATATTTTTTTAAAAAAACCGTTCCAAGACGATTTTTAAGTATCATTTTTGGATCATAAATTGCTAAAAAAAAATCCAAAAGGGTGTTTAAGTAATATTAACGTTGGTAATTTTCTCCATTCAAAGAAACTTTGCACTAAGACTCCACCAGTTTGATCTAGGTTAGGCCCCCAAGTTCTAATTCATTGTCTTGCACAATCAAATCACCGGTTAAATGTCCTTTTTTTAAACTACTTTCTAATTGGTTGAAAAACACGATAAGAGTTTTTATTCGCTGATTTTCACTCGTATCTATTTCTCTATCGGTTGGAGCTTCAGTGCAAAGTTATTTTGAATGAAATATAATGACATTTTTCTTAAAATTTGGGATTTTAAATTAAAATGTATGTATGTAACTACCTGAGTTTGGCGTAAAAGTTTAGGAGTCAAAAAGGAAAAAAAAATATTTGGAAAATTGCAAAATTTTCACTCACTCTAGAAAGCTTTAAGGGTAATGTTGGGATTTTCTTGATAAAAATCTCTTATTTCTGGCGCTCATCGGACGGAGATCTTTTGTCCTTTTTGACTCGTATGTATTTGTAGTCAGTTAAAAAAATCTTAACTCTTATCTTTCTTATAAAATATCTTTAAAAAGATAAAAACAGGTTTCAAAAAACTTGTTTTTCCTACATAGTTTTTTTTTATAAATATAAATTACCTGTAATTATTCCAAAAGAAAATTTATCTACTTAAACAATTATATCTTGGAAAAAATCTTAAGAATTCAAATAATTTCCTCTTTTAAACATGAGATTTCAACATCATGTAAATATTTTTCAGACAAGCCTACAGGCGTCCTTAACCAGATATTCCCCAAGGTTCCCTAATCTTCAAGGTCTTCCCTGCAGAAACCTAAACCTTCACCAAGAGAACAATGAAAACCTTGATGAATATCTTGAATGAAACTCACGGACAAACTTTTTTAAAAACTTCACCCGCGCCGGTGTTTTTCCAAAAAAAAAATTATTACTTCCTGCCCAAACAGTTAGCTGAAAAGTGTAAACTTGCTCCCCACAGGATATCCTCTGAATGACTCAAAAGCACGGTGGGAAAAGAAACTTTGACCGTGCGGAGATTTCTAAATTCGCACTTTCATCAGTTCTGAGAATTATGTGCGGAAAAAATGCCGCAAAGTCCAAGAAATTCGCCCTTGACTGCAACGGAAGCCCTGATGCAATTTCCCAGAGCAGCCCATGATTGCCCAATCGGCTGAACTTGATGCGACTGACTTTGCTTTTGCCTGTTCTTTTCAGCATACCTCCGACACGAGGACTACAATGTTTTTGTAGCTGACTGGGGTGCCCTGGCGCAACCGCCATGCTACGTGGCTGCTGTACACAACCTTCGCCCTGTGGCTAGGTGCTTTGCCAAACTCTTCACCTTCTTGCGGGATTCAGGGCTACGGGTGGAACAAACAACGTGTGTGGGGCACTCACTGGGAGCACATGTATGCGGTCTGATGGCGAATTATTTAACCTTCCGCCTGGAGAAGATCATTGGGCTGGATCCAGCAAGACCCCTTGTGAAGCTCGGCAACGCCTTCCGGTTGGATAGTGGAGATGCAAAAGCTGTCCAGGTGCTGCACACAAATGCTGGGCACTATGGTGAGAGTGGACGCATAGGGCATGTGGATTTCTGCATAAATAACGGCAAGAGGCAACCCTTCTGTTCCCCAACATCCAGTTGAGTTTTCCCATTGAGAAGAGACTTTAAGAATTTTCTTTTAATAATTTTTGTGAATTTCCATTCAGATATTCACCTCTGCAGCCATATTTGGTCTATTTGCTACTTAGGAGCTACAATTTTCTCCGACGTTCACGGAGAACCCTGCTCAAGACGCTGTGGTGGTCCTGCTGGTCAAGGACCTCTCGCAGCATGGAGACAATCACGCAATAACTATCGCCAACTCATCACAAACTCCATTCCAATGGGACACAAAACACCCAACAAGTTGATCTTTCCGCTGAAAATTTTGCCTCAATTTATGACTAATTTCTCATTTTTATTCTTACTTCTTTTAGTGCCTTTGGAACTTTCTGTCTAAGAGATGAAAACCCACCGTTCTGCCCAAGATTCCCTGGAGATGTTGGGGATCAGAGGTGTTGTGTCAACAACGAAGCAAAGAAGCTGTAATGCTGAGGAATGAAAATCCCACAGAAAACTTTTGTATACAAAGAATACTCTTCTAAGGAACTTCTAAGAAAATTCTAAGGAATATAATAGGATAGTTTTTTATACGTAAAGCCATAAGGATTTAATCACTCTTGTTTTTGTAGCACAAAGAATTAATAAGAAGTGTGTTCGTTTGAGGGAACAATTATGGACTTTCATCAAAGCTGGTTTATCTCGCAGTATTTAAAAGAAAATAACATTTCTGACACCAAAGAGTTTTACGAAACCATCAAAAATTTGCAAAAATAAACCACCAAAAATTCTATTTTTTGAGATAAATTAGCAAAAAAGCATAAAAGTTTCCCAACGAAAATTTTAAGTTAATTAAATTCTGAGAAATATTTTAGGAAAACTCCTTTCCAAACTCATTGAATTTGAGTTTATTTGAAGCGGTTTTAATTTTAAGTTTGTTCTTACAATTAAATACTCGAGTTTATATTAATAAAAGTATTGTTAAATGGTTGAGATTTATTTTGTAGTTTTACGAAGATTTTCAAACATGAACTCCTTCGAATTCTTTCCTCAACAACTTTCCCAAAATATCTATCTATAAAACGTCTGATAAGCGACAAAATTTGAGAAAAAGCAATATAAGGCAATTTAATCAAGCCCAAAATGATAAGATAAATTTCTACAACAGCATGGGGTAATTGAAATGAAAGCTTTTGGTCATTTTCTTATACATTTTCCTTTATTTCCTTTAATTTCCTCGTATTTTTGAGTCAAGTTTGAAGATCTCGTTTGAGGCTTTAATATTTAAAAAAAAACTTTCAAAATTGATCTCAGGATCGTCTCACAGATTCAATCAAAACCAATCTCCGAATATTAAAATCTGCATGATTTTTTGGCTTTAATAATTTTGGATTATTTCAAAAAGATTTCGCGGAATTGCAGCATAAAATTTTGCAAAATATGAGAAATGCAAGAAAATTTAATTAAAAATTTTATATCCCCATTATCAGTTCAAACACCCCACCCGGTGAATTACAAAATGCTTTTAGAATGAAAGAATTGGGAATGTAATTTGTATAAAAATTGATTTTTATTGAGTGATTCAGTATGTTGGCACCCACCGCGTTCCCCTCAGCTTTGGGAAGCCCCCGTCATGTTCTCGCGTGCCACGATTTCTGACCACTTCACTCATTCGGCTGCGGTTGCCGCAGACTCGGGAATAGAGCTTTGTGATAACATTCTCACAGTCCAGAACACGAGTGAGTTTCGCCGAGAGCAGTCGCGCGGTAGTTTCAAATCAATAAAATCTTCTTATAGGAGAATCCATTGTGACGACGTAATGTAATTGTGCCATTTGTGGGGGCCCCCACACGTGAGATATATAGATTTGTGCGAGCAAAGGAAAATTGGTCAAATGTACGGTATTGCTTTGAGCTCATTCCGTGCGAGATTGCGCGAGTGGAATATTAAGAGACGGAAGAGAGTAGCCTCCTGGACACCATCCCGTGAATTTTAAAGGCAACGGAATTTAGCATTACCTCTCACTTTAATATTTATTTTAAACCAACACAGCCTACGCACTGAGAGTCACCACGGTCGTTATTGTTCTTTCTGATTAAATTTCATCGACACCTTGGAGGTTTGTGACCCCCCTTTTGGTGTCTTCTTCATCAGTTGTGCCGCCACTCTTCCACACGAGATCTTCTTCCCCACAGAGCCCAACATTTAGAGACACCAAAACCATTCGGGAAGAGGAAAGTGACGCGGTGCACAGAAAAGTGTTTGAAAATGTGCACCCAACTGATGCGATAAGACTCTTTTTCGTTACAAACCATCATAGAACATTCATCCGCTTCAACTTTTTTCATTCATGGGATTTTGCAACAAAGTGTGGTGGTCTCAGTGCCTGTGAGAGTGTCAAGAACGGAAGTGATAATGTTGGCGCATGTGTTCAGAAGTTGGATTCAAATAGCCCTCCTTCTATGTAAGTTCCCACACATATACCGCAATGAAATTTTCCAATAAAGAACTCTAACTTTGAGGGCAATTTAAATAAACCGCCAATTTATATGCAGTGAGAAAAAATTTTAATTCAATCCCATAAATCCCATCAGATTGGAAGTCTTCCAATATTAAAGATTTATTTGCCTACGCAGCATTTTTTCCCTGCTTCCTTATTACCTTAATGGAATAAGAGAAATAATCTCAAGAAGTGCATGCAAGAATGTTGCCTAAAACCAGAAGAGAGAATCAGCTGGTAGATAAATTAACATCAAAGAGTTGTTTTTTCTCCGTAAATTCAAATACAGGCAGCAACTTTTTTTATATGATAGGTACTTATGTGATGTGAGAGATGGGAAAATTTTACACTAGAACGCAAAATGTTCTAGAGGTTATTTTTAGCGTAAATGCATAATTAAAATTAATTTTAAGAGAAATAAGAGAAAAGCAATGTTAAACTTTTTTTTAAATAATAACGTTGACTGACAAAAATGGATTAAATGGGGTAATAAAATTGACCAAAAATTACTTTTTTAAGGATTTTAAAGATAAATAATTTCAGGATTAAGACTGAAAATCAGAAGATTTAGTTCGTTAACCCTTTCATGGCTACCTTAATATTTTCGTCCTATTAAACCTTTTCTCATTTTTCAAAAATTTCCACATTTTCCAGGCAAAAAATGGCATGAAAAATTTTTATAAGATGATTTTTAAACATTTAAAAAAAATGTTCGGGGAAATCATCTTATTGGATGGAACCCGTAACAAAATTAAATAAATAAATAAATAAAAATGTTCAAACGTTAAAAATAAATTGTCAAATGTTAGTAAAAATGTCAAGCGTTAAAAAAGAAATTATAAAACGTAAGAAACTCAAAAATTTATTTCAAATAAATACCAAAAAGTAACGTAGAACGCATGAAAAGAAACGTCAAGCGTTAAAAAATAAATGTTTAACGTCCAAAAAGAAACCACAAACGTAAGGAAAAATATCAAACGTTAGAAAAAAAAAGTCAAACACAAATAGAAACGTCAAATGTTAGAAAAAATGTCAAGTTTTGAAAAAGAAATAATGTACTCAACTATTCCATCGTACTGTACATTTTTTTTTCTTAAGGGGGGTCTCTTTTGAGAGCTGGTGAAATTAAATATTTTAATTTTTCTTCGGGTTTTTCTTAAACTTGGTTTTCCGGTGTATGTCACATTTAAAGACTTAATATTGAGGAGTAAGAAAATCACTTTCCGCCATCTTAGATGCGACGCCATCTTGAGATATTCCTCAAAACACAAAGGTAGGTTTTTCTAAGGATCTACTGGATGGATTTTGATGGGGTAAAAAGCAAATGAAAGAGGAAATACCAATGCAGATTTTGATGTACCAGAATTTTGAATTTCCACTCTGGGGCTGAGAAAAGTGGAAAAACGTCAAAAATATCTTTAAAAAATCACATTTTTCCACTTTTCTCAGCCCCAAAAAGGAAATTCAAAATTCCACTACATCAAAATCTGCATTGGTATTTCCTCTTTCATTTGTTTTTTACCCCATCAAAATCCATCCAGTAGATCCTGAGAAAAACCTACCTTTATGTTTCAGGGCAGTTCTGCGGAAAAGTCGGAAAATCACAAGATAGCGTCGGACCTAAGATGGCAAAAAGTGATTTTCTTACACTTCAATAATTAGGCTTCAAATGTAACCAACATCGGAAAACCAGGTTTAAGAAAAACTCCAAAAAATGACAATATTAAAAATGTGTAAATTCTAACAATTTTCTCAAGAGACCCCCCTTAAGAAAAGTATACCTATTTATAAAATTACAAATCATCAAGCTCATTGAAAGCACAGAGACCACCATTTGATGTTACACCAACCTTGATGTATTTATCAGAGAATTAGTCATAATGCAAAACCTCTCTGCATTAGTTCTAGCTGTGATTGCTTCCTCCATTCCAATCGCCGTGGATCAGAGGAGTTCTCTAAAGTGGGGTCCATGCATTTGGGTGCGGGATCGAAAGTGCCCGGATAGTGACATAAAATTCTTCCTTTTCACATCGAGAAATCCGAGTGAACGTCAATGCATTTACGTGGACTCAACATGGGAGAAGTCCAACATATCCACATCTTATTTCAACCCTCTACATCCCACGAAGATCATCATTCATGGGTTTGTTCTTTTAGTTAATTTTCTCTTTGAATCTTCATTTTTTTTTATTTTTGTTTATTCAGGTACAACTCAGACATGTACTTAAACAGCCTTATCGAGATGCGAGATGGTGATTATAATAGGTTAAATTATATAAATATTCAGAGATGATTAAATTAATCTTTGTGTCTTTAGAATACCTCCAAAGGGGTGACTACAACCTCTTCTTTGTGGACTGGAGTTACCTGGGGCAGAGTCCCTGCTATGTAATGGCTGTCCACAATGCTGATCACGTTGGAGCATGTATAGCTCAGTTAATCCATAGACTCCTGGAGACAGAAACAACAGACATCCATCTCATAGGCTTCTCCCTTGGGGGTCAAGTAACAAACTACGTTGCAAAGCACGCAAAACCCTTCAGGATACCCAGGATAACAGGATTGGATCCTGCTCTGCCACTTTACATCGGGGTGGGCAATGACGAAAAACTCGATCCTTCCGATGCATTATTTGTCGATGTTCTGCACACAAATGCTCTGGTTCAAGGAAAAGTTGAACGATGTGGTCATGCGGATTTTTATTTCAACGGAGGAATCCTACAGCCAGGATGCTGGTCCAATGGGCAGAGTTAGTTCACCATGCTACGCCAAAATTATTCCTTTTGAATAATCAGAATTTTCTTTTCAGACCCGATTGTTTGTAGCCACCATCGAGCACCAGACTACTACATGGAGAGCATACGGAGCTTTCGTGGTTTCTGGGGTTGGCAGTGTGAGAGCTACATCAACTACCTTCTAGGATTTTGTCGCCCAACCGATATCCTTCGTGAAGCAGGAGAGAATTGCAAAAATACAACGAGAGGAATGTTCTTGATCAATACAAATCCCAATATGCCCTTTGCAATGGGCAAATGGACGGATATCCTCAGCAATACTGGCCTCAAATCTAATTTAATTGAAGAATATCTAGCACCGATTAAGCGGAAAAATCCCCTACAGGACGAACTAGATCAATGGGGAAAACTCGATGGGAATTTCAATAATATCATGAATTTCCCTACACCCCTCCCTCAGGATCCAGCAAACGATGAATGGGTCTATTTTAGTCAACACGGTACAAAACGCATCACAGAACATCTCTTTGGGACTCTCTTGGATGAAACACTCGAGAGGCAGAGGAATGACATTGAGGATAATTCCCTGCAGGCAGGAAGTTTCGACGACGGAGAAAAACTCCAAGCATTGACTGAAAAATCCCCAAATGAGCCTCACAACCCAATACAGGATCACATCACAAATCCCATCATCTACAGAGAAAAAGTCATCACGGAGTATGTGAAAAATATAACTGGATACGAGGATACGTTCCCGCTGCCACAAAACTAAAACAGTATTTAAGGAATTCGCGGACACAATGCTTAAATCTTCCAAACGAACCTGTATTGAACATCAACTGAAATACAAAGTCAAAGCACGAGCTGTGTGTAGTTTTTTTTTTCCCTCAAAGAGGTTTAATTAATCACAAATGGATATCACGTGAAATATTGTTCTTTTGCACTTGTCGTAATACATGCGATTAAAGCACGACATGTGCAAATTAAAGACGATACTGAAATTGTGGAAAAACTTTTGAACTCGAATGGAAAGACATTTATTGTAAATTTTAGGGGGCAAATGAGTAACTAACTAATGCCAATAATAATTAGATTGATATTGAAATCAAGAAGTAAAATAAAATTAGATTATCAGGACAAGTAAATTACTGTGAGGGTTTCCTTAACGAATTTTAAGGACGTTTTTTGTTCTTTTATTTTCTAGAGGAATTTTATTCGGTTGTGTTTGAATAAATTACAATATTAAATAAAATAATTAGTTCTAGAAAGTTTAATTAAAACTTTAGCTAACGAGGATCTTTTTTATCCCTTTTTATCAATAAACCTTCTAAGTCTTCTAAAATCTTTTCGTATTTGAGAAGAATTTAACGTGCCTAATATAAAACAAAATATTATAAATATCATGCTAATAATTTCATTAAAAAAAATTTTCAAACGTTTTGAAAAAATGCATTGAAATGTTAAAAAAAAAAAACGAGAAAAATTTAAAAGAACATTACATTCGAAAAAATTCAAAAAGAAGCATCTAATGTTGAATAAGAAACGACAAAGTTAGAAATGAATGTCGAACGTTAAAAAACACATCAAACGTTAGAATGAAAGCGTCGTAAGCTACAACAAACATCAAATTTAGCAAACAAACTTTCAACTAATTAATATTTGAAAAAAAATCTTTAAATATCCTCTTGAACAGACTTCTGACTACGTCTCTGCAAGACAATAAAATGGAGCTTTTTACAGAATTAAATCACAACTTGACCTATTTATTTCATTACTCAGAATCGAATAAAAACATTTTCCCACCATTAATTTAATGAGAAAATTTAACATGGGATGTGACCTTTAATGGTTTCCGCGCTTTTTACTTGTACGACGTTTCGGAGATTGATGTCTTCAACCTCAGGTACAAATCATTTAGAAGACCTCAACTCTGATATTATTTCCTCTGCAGCAGAACGGAAGACTTACAATGTTTTGCCCATGACTGTTAATCATTACATTTTATGTTCAGTTTTTCCTCTCAATTCAACATTTAACCGCCCCTACTTGAAGACAACGAGAAAAGTATTTGTTAAATATAAAATTTTCTTGTTTTTCCTTCACTCTGGGTGATAAGGTGGTGTGTGCGATGGCAACGAGAAAGGTGCGTGGTGTTGCTTGGAAAAAAGAATTTTATTGCTTCAGTATGGAAAAATTTGTCGCGAAGGAAATCAAGAATTTCCCGGGTGGGTTTTTCGCGCGCGCCATATGCACTTTTTGTCCTGCTATCAATTAGCTAGCACATAGCTTTTATAAGGGCCTCCACTATTTATGTCGTGCAACAGTCACACCGTGCCATTGAGTGCGATTTTTTGCACTTTTCCTCGCATTTGTGAATAAGAAAATGTGGCAATTTATTCTACCCCTTGTGGTGCTATGTTCCTTGTGTCAAGGTGGGTGGATAAGGTGGTTGCTCTCATGTGATTTTGAATGATTTCTATTAAAAAAATTGAAATGTGTGTTGCAGGAGAGCCCGATAACTCAACGATATTTGAATTGGAATTCCTCAAATTAATTGATCCCAGCTATGGAGTTACGTGGATGTTCCTACCTGATGGCAATGACACCCTACAGATTGCCTATCTCGCCGAAGAGCCACGAAATTCCTCACGAATGAGCATCTTTGAAGTCAAGGAAAAAGTTTCCTTTCACCTCTACAACAGGTAGGATAATCAAAAAGAATTTTTTTCGAGAAAAGTTTTCCCTAAATTTCTGCTTTTTGAAAGAAAGCACAGCAAGGATGGAATAAGAATTCGAAAGACACGAAGTTTGCGTTCAGCCAGGAAACGCGAAGCATCCGATGTCTTCGACCCGAACCTGGAGACAAAATTCCTCATCCACGGGTGGCAATCGAGTAAATCCACTGACACAATTCAGAACATAAAAAACAACTACCTGAAGGTCGCCGATATGAACGTTATCGCCGTGGACTGGAGTGAATTGGCCGGGAATATTTTCTACATTACACCCGTCATGCAGACCCGCGATGTGGGAGAGACTGTTGCCGAGATGATAGAGCATCTGGTGACCACGAGGAATGCCTCAATGGCCAAGATGCACCTCATTGGGCATAGTCTTGGGGCGCATTGTGCTGGATTTGCTGGAAGCAAACTGGGTGGACGAGTTGGGAGGATATCAGGACTAGATCCAGCTAATCCAGGTAATTTTTACTTTAAAATATGAAAGTGTAAAAAATATATCTAAATTGCTTAAAAACCTTTAAAAGCTTCAGTGAGCTTTTTGAAATATCCTCCCAATTATTAATCGTCGAGTTATTTTAATAATATACTTAAACATTTTAAAAATTATTTTACGATATTTTAGCTTAATTTTTTTATGTTTGGGAGAACTATAAAATAGAAGAGAAAATATTTTACATTAGGGGAGACCGGGGTAAAAATAGTCAATTTGCGTAAATCCTTATCTGCAGGATTCCCCAAGGGCAAGAAAATTTCCTCGATAGGTCATTCTTATAGGAAATTTCCTGGCCTACAACTTTGTCTCAGACCACTTTTCTCTATCTCCACGGGAAATATGAGTTTTCGAGCTTTTCCTAAACCCTTCCGCTTCTGACTTTTTTTTTAAACGCGGCGGGTAAATATAGTCACCAGTTGGCTAAATAAAGTCGGTCGAATTTTCCGGCATTTCCAATGATTTTCCACCTGAGAGATTGATAGTAATTGATAGCTAAATTTCTCACCTTTTGATCCGCGACAAGGAATTTCACTTTTATACGCACTAAAACAGAGAATTTTGCGATTTTCTCAAACACGCCATTTTGCAACAAATGAATAGAAAATGTGCCAAAAATTTCGATCTCCCATATGATTTACATGGGATGACTAGATCTACCCCAAGGGGTATGTTTTGATTCAAAAAATTGTAGAGAAAAATCATTAAAAGTTAATGAAAAATACACTTTGGCAACATTTTCTGCACTAATCCAGCTAGTGAGAAAAATTATCAGATGGGAAAACTGCTGAAGGAAATGTTCGGAAAACGCGTTTTTCCCAATACGCAAAAGTTTGGGAAATGGGCCAAAAATCTATTTTCATTTTTAACTCCTAAAGTACTGATCGGATAACCTCCAAATTACTGTCAAAAATTATAGGTTGGTAGGGCTTTGCACCCTATTTTTTCCGATTTTTCCGATTTATATTTTGGGAGAAATTGGCATTTGAAAATTCCAAAATGACTATTTTTACCCCGGTCTCCCCTACATAAGACCCAAGAGGCTTTTATGATTTAAAGTAGCTACCTATTAAAAGCCCTCAAAAAAAGCTTCCACAATTTTTGTTTTTCCCCAATAAACCAACATAAAAAGAAATTTTGCGATTCTATGGAATTTATCAGTCTTAATGATTCATAATTTACTCCTCAGAAGACTAAGAAAGAAAAAGGTGTCTATTCATTTTTGTTCGTGTCGTGTAGTTTGCGGCTTGACTTGATTATGGAAACGACTTGATATTTTTCTTCTAATACATATTTAATGTCAATTTTAAATGCTTGACGATTACTTTTTTTTTAACATTTAACGTTTCTTTTCAAACTTTGACGGTTCATTTTTAATACATGAAATTGTTTTTAGCTTTTGACGCTTCTTTTCTAACGTATGAGATATATTTTTAACGTTTGGCTCCTTTCTATCGTTATTGACAAATCATTTAACGTTTGACGGCTCTTTTCTTTCGTTATTGACAAATGACTTAACGTTTGACGTCTCTTTTCTTCCCGTTTGACTTTTTTCTGACGTTTGATTTTTTTTTATTTCATGCTTTTTAAGCGGAAATTGAATGGCATGTTTTCTTAACAAACATCTCCCGATTTTTCCTGACTATTCGTCCTTAATTTGCAGCCCTTTCTACATTTTAATTGCCTGGCTTCAAATAATAGCATGACTCGATTAAAAATGAGCAGACTCCTTCCTTCAAAAAATTAGTGCTTGCTTAGAATTTTCAAATAAAATTTTTATTGCAAAAACTAAAGGAAACATAAAAATAAAAGATAACTTTTCACTTTTGCACATTTCTCTGCAAAAAAAAACAAGAGGGGAGTTTTTGAACTTTTTATATGGACTATAAAAAAGATTTATATATTTACAAACTACCAGGTAATTTTATCTCCTCTGTCCCACAATGATTTTCCAACATTTTTTTTATCAATATCACAACTATATAGTATGCACTCTTATGCAAACACTTCAATTTTCATTATGTTTGCACTGATTCAGGAAACTTGATAGCATTTCAAGGCAATTTGATAAAAAGAGTTGTAATAAGGAAAAAATTGCGCAGAAATGTGCATTTGTGTGGCGTCGGTGGCGTCACATCCAATGGAACACAATGCGATATTTAAAAAGCAATTAACAATTAACAAACACACCGACTCTGAACTTCATGGCACGTGCTGCTCTTTAAAGGTTTCGAGGGAACTCCTCCGAGTGAGAGGCTCGACCCCACAGACGCTCTCTTTGTCGATGTGATCCACACTTCGGCTGGAACGGCGGGAATCTCTATGAGGTGCGGTCATGTTGATTTCTACCCCAACGGAGGGGCGCGTCAACCCAACTGCAATTACCTCCCAATCGGTGAGGATTTTTAAAAAACAACTCAAAATCCCTCAGAGTTGAGCTAATTGAGAATTTTTTTTTTAGATATCCTGGAGGCTTGCAGCCATGGAAGATCGCATGAGTATTTCGCCGAATCTATCTTCTCAAATCAATTCATCAGCTACCCATGCAGAACGTGGGCTGGTTACAAAGCCAATCGCTGTGGGAAGCATACAGAACTAATGGGAGATCCCGTATCAAGGAATGCACGAGGAGTCTACTACCTCGAAACCAATGGAAAGTCCCCCTATGCCAAAGGAAAAACCCATTGATGAATCTCACTTTGAGAGCTCAAAAAGCTTGAATGTAACTGAAGAGAATTACAAAAAAAACGCAATAAAAATTAATTTTGAGAAGAAAAAAGAGTGGAAAGAGCGAGACGACAAAACTAAATATAATAGCAACAACATAAATTGTTCAGGTGATATTTAATAACGCGTCGGCATTATCGCATAGATTTCCGCGGAAGTAACTTTAGCGGAAAATTGTTGAGATTTTTGTCAGTTTGCTAGTGGAATTCTGTGCTCAAAGGTGGCTTTTACTATTTTGCTAAATGCTGGGAAAAATTCTTCTCATAATTTCCATGCCCTTGATCTTCTCCCATCTGTCTGGTAATCTCAATTCAACCTTCAATATTCGCTCTGCTCTAAAGAAAGTAATTTTATTGCTTTTTCCTCTTAGTTCATGGACTCGAAGAAAACTCCCCAGATGAGGCTAATACGAATGAAACACTGACAACTTCTCCTGATTCAAATTCAACGGATGATGGGGGCATCAACATGAATAATATTGATCAAATTGTGAGGCTTTTCTTCTACCGGAAGAATAAAAGAAAGTCATCCAATTGGGCTGTTTTTGAGCTACAAGGGAGAGAAGTAGCACAGGCCAGAGTATCTGACCACTTTGATAGAAATCTAAACACAAAATTCATCATTCATGGATGGCTGAACAACAAAAACTCCCTGCAGTTTCAACAAATTAAGGAAGCTTACCACGCTGTGAGCGATCAAAATATTTTTAGTAAGTTAAAAGTGATTTTTAATACAGTCATACCCCGTTTTATCAAGTCTTGGTTAAACTCTTCTCACCCATTAATTTGAATGAGTAAGAAGAGTTTAACCAAGACTTGATAAAACGGGGTATGACTGTATGACAAAATGAAGAGAAATTAATTCTCCGTTAGAGTGCGCTAGTTGGCAGTATATCTGGCGCTAGATGGCATGACTATCAACATTGATAACAATGGAATTATCTTTCAGTCGTCGACTGGTCAGGAATTTCTGAGGATATAAACTACATGCGTGTGGCGAATTTCACGAGACTCGTTGGAATGTACGTGGCTGAGAAGATCCAAGAACTAATTGAAACATCCCAGGCGGATGTTTCACGTTTCCACATTATTGGGCACAGTTTGGGGGCGCATATTGCAGGATTTGCAGGAGCACAAATAAAATCTCCTAAAATACGTCGCATCACTGCACTTGATCCAGCTTTACCCA
Organism: Lutzomyia longipalpis; assembly: GCF_024334085.1. Classification (NCBI taxonomy): domain Eukaryota; kingdom Metazoa; phylum Arthropoda; class Insecta; order Diptera; family Psychodidae; genus Lutzomyia; species Lutzomyia longipalpis. The sequence continues at coordinate 33,402,142 of NC_074708.1, forward strand.
ACTTTCAGCGCTTCAAAGATCCCGATCTTCGGCTTGATGCTTCAGATGCGGATTTTGTGGATGTCATTCATACATCTGGTGGAACTTTGGGAGCCTATGCTCCAATTGGGAGTGCTGATTTCTACGTTAATGGTGGAACTCCACCTCAACCGGGGTGTAGTGGAGTTGCTGAACTTGCCAGTGAGTAGTAAAAGTATGGTGTTTGTATGAGTTCGAAAGTGAGGTTAGGATCATGGCGTCCTTTCGCTTTTTTGAAAACTTTATCGATTATTTTTTGTTTCGTCCATTATTGAGGGATCTAGCATTGTAAAATTCATAAACTTTTATGTAAATTGCCCTACAAATCAACACAATATTTTCAATATTGTAAATCCTTTTTAAAGGTGGCGTTCTTCATTCAAAATGGCTGCCATTTAACAATAAATTCTAACTAAAATATTTCTTTTCAACACTTTTAAAAATAAATTTCTATCAACCATAATAAAGCAAAAATAATTTAAAATCCATTCAACAATGAAAAATTACTAAAATATATTAAGATTTTAATGTCTAATCCTTACTTTGCAGCTATCTGCAGCCATGGGAGGGCTGTAGAGTACTTCCTGGAATCCATAGCTACCCCAGTGGGATTCTGGGGGCTTCAATGCGACTCGTGGGCAGCCTACAAAGCCTCCGAGTGCCGAGGAAGTTTCACAGAGATGGGCGATAGAACTAACCCCACAGCTAGGGGGACATTCTACCTAGGAACAAACTCCATGTCTCCCTTTGCCATGGGACGGAAGGTTTTTTTCGAGAATGAACCCTTTTGGCGTACAACGCTGAATACAATAATTCACCAGACGTCTTCCTTCAGACGCCCGAAGCAACCGATATTTGCACCATAGAGTGGATTTACGTTAATACTTTATTTGTTTAAATTATGTAATAATAATAAAAATGTGATGGTCAATTTCGAGTGTATAAAAATATTCTTCATATCAGTGATGAATTGACGCTCTCGTCCTTTGGTCCGTGAGGGCTAGGCCCCTCGCGGACGCAGTGCTCTCTAAGTTGAACAACATTGAGTACAACGAGTCAAGGAGATAAAATTAAAGAGAGATCCCAAATGATTCCCGAATAAGAAGCGAGGACAACCATTTTTTTTCTAACGTGATGTTTGGGGTGTCAGATCGGCAAGAGATTAAGTTGGGACTTACGCGATATCCGTGTTCTATGTTGTCTCGGCTCGAGGATCCAATGTATGGATGGCTTGGGTGAGTGTTGGTGTTCCGGATACTTTAATGCCTTGCTTTTGGAAGTCCCGCAGACGATCTTCAAGGAGTTTGTTGTCTCTCCCCTTTTGCCACCACAGATGGGTGCAGGTCTGAAGAAGGGGTACATACAAGGACAACAGGTCCGTGTCACAGACGCTCTCATATCTGCAGGAAGAGGAAAATACCAAAAGATTGTTAATTTCCGAACAAAAAAGAAAATATTTAAAGATTCTTTTACCTTCGAAGAGCAACTTCAGCCCACTCTTCTGCTGAGGGATGAGGCAGAGGGGATGTGGTGCAAGCTGCTACGAGGCGACACAGCAGGAGGAGAACGGGCTTTGAGTGATCCAGGAAAATCTTATTGAGTAAACGAAAGCAATTCTCCAAAATTGGCACAGCTTGTTCATTTCTTCGCTCATCCAGCAATCGACATGCCCGCTCAAGCTCGATACTTTGCAGAAAATTCAGAAAATGCGGTGACTCCCGCAATTCCCAGTGTGACACAATGTGATCCAGAAACACCTCAAATGCACCTCCACGCTCAGCAATGAGATCCGGTGAGAAGTTCCCCATTAAGCACTTTTTGGGAAAGTAAACCCCCTGCATTTGCGCCGGATGATCCTTCCGGAGACCATTGTAGAGCATCAGGAAGTTCGTGTAGCGCCTGTCAATTGTTGCTGGGTGTGGATCTGGTGCTACATAGCGCCCCAGAGTGACACGAAGTTCATAATTGACGTATTTCTTGCAATTTGTATTATCCTTCTCTGTTGGGAGGATTTTTGCTGCTGGAATCTCAAACTGGAGCTTCGGTGCTTGTGCTCTGGGGGGAGACTTTCTTCTCACACGACGCCAGTTGCCTAAAAAATCAGGAAGAATTTTTTTTAATCCTCTTTAAGGATTCAAAGCTCTGACCTTGGAGGCCTAAGTCTAAATGACTTTGCAGTTTATTTTTTTCTTTAATTAAATTAGACCCATTAAATTCACAATGAATCATCAAACAGAACAAAGAGAGAAGCAAGTTTTCAGCTCACCTGACTCTGTATCATCATTTTGCGTTGGATTTATAGTTAGGCTACCCTGTTCAAAGCTATCAGGACTATCTGTGTCATCAATTCCTTCCGTTGAATTGGATGATCTTCTCACAATAGCCGATCGCACTGGAAAAGCCACAAAAGAATTATGAGAAAATCCCTGAAATCTGGAAAAATCACGAGAAAATCTTACTCTTGGCATTGAAGTTTTCCTCTTCCTGTTTTCAAACTCTATTTATCACTCTATTCCGTTAATAAATGAACAATTTTAACTTATCAGTGGAAAAGGCAGAGATATCTGTGTAAAATGTGATGTAAAGTAGTAAAATTCTTCCCTTTTTGAGAGAAAAACAAGGATAATAAAAAGAGCACCTTTTTGGAAAAAAAAACAATAAAACCTCACTCAAGTTTTGCAAACTTTTGACAGTTGCACTGAGGATTTTCAAATTGTTCGTTACTGTGGAAAAAAATCTCAATTTTTTATCTCAGAAATACTTGGAAATAACAAAAACAAAAAGCTTTTTTCTTTCTAAATCCGACAAAAAATTAATTTTTCTCGAATTTTTAATTTTTCCTGATTAATTTAATTTTCCATACAAAAAAAATGTTTGCAACATTTTCCGAAAATTCGTCGAAACTTCAGCATGGTTAAACTTTCGTCAAGTTAATTTAAATGGCCGTTTTGAGCGGTTTTTCATAAACAAAACAAACATTTGCATTTCTGGTGAAATTCTCAAGAAAAATGAGCCATTCTTCGCGTTCAACGGTGCTAATTTCATCCTTGCAATCCCTAAGTCACGATGAACTTCAAGAGGAGTACAGGAAATTGGAGAAAACCTGCCAGGAGCTGCAAAAGCAAATGGAAAATGGGAAGCAACAAATTTATGAGCTGCAAAGGTAAAGGATTTCCCATCATTTTACTGAAATTTTCCTAATAGATAAGAGAAAACTGCTTCCAGGAACTTGAGTACATCCACCGCCACACAGAACTACCTCTCAGCTGAAGTGGAGAGCCTCCAGAGTTCAAGGGATGCTGAAATTGAGGAAGTTCGTAAGAAATTTCTCGTGGAAATTGAGAAGCTAAAGGAAGACAATGGGAGGCTCTGTGGGGATCGAAGTAACCTCGAGAGGCAACTGGAGGAGATGGCCAAGTGCATGGAGGAGCAACAGAGGTCTTTTGAACTGAAATTGGCTGAGAAGGATTCAGAGAAGTGCCTCAATGTCTCGAAGAATGATACCCTTGGTCTTGATTTTGAGGCTAAAATTACAGAATTATCTGAAAAAATTCAAAAATTGGAGAGAGATGCGCTGGAATTGGCAAATTCTCGTCGAGATTTGGTGCAGGAACGTGATGAGCTTCGGGAAAAGGTGGAAATTCTCGAAAGTCGTTCCCAGGGGCATGTGGAGGAGATTGAGGAGAAATCCCAATTAATTGAGGAACTCCAGGCAAAACTCTTTGAAGTCAACACGGAAATGATGGCCCTCAAGAATGATCCCAATGCCATGAATCGCAAAGGAAATTCCCTATTTGCCGAGGTGGATGATCAGCGGCAGAAAATGAAGGCAATCCTCAGTGCACAGTCGAAGAAGTACAATGAGATGAAGGCAGCCTATCTGGAGGGTCAGGTGGAGATTAAGCGCCTCAAGAAGGAGAATTCCGACATTGCCGAAGAGTTCAATTACATAAAGAAAATGTTTGTCAATGCGGACGTTGCATTCAAGAAGGAACTTCTCGAACAAATTGGGCAGCAAAAGAAGGAGATTATGAGCGTCCGGGAGAAACTTATGTGGACGGAAGAGAAGCTAAATGAAACAGCTAAGACTCACGGAGTTACCTGGACTAATGAGATGATGAAGTATTGCAAGTAAGTTATTTTATTTTTATTTTTAAAAAAATTGAAAAGAAAATAAATTTCTTCTCTTTTGCAGCACTCAAGTGGCCAAATTGGAGATAAATCTCAAGACGGTGCTCCACCAGAAAATCCAGCTGGGCGAGGAGAATCACCGAAAGCAGCAAGATCTTGCCAAATGGCGCTATAAGTGCCTCAAATATCGATGTGCTCTCATGAACAGGGAACTCCTGCTTGAGGAATGTGGAGTCAAATTTCCAGACATCCACGAGATCCCCGTCAATCCCAATATTCAGGTGGACATAAACAACTTTGACGACACCTTTGAGCATCAGCGGGAACCACCAGAAATGTTGGCAAAGAAACCTCCCGCATTCCCCATCCACGACGACGATTCTCTGCCGCAAATCCCCGAAGAGTCCAAAGAAAACATCCCGTCGACGACAGCGAACAAAATCACCTACCGGGACATAAACTTCCCACCGCCGAAGATGATTGAAAAGCCCAAAAATAGTCCTGTAGCTGTATATTTAGTTTCTAATGCAGAGACAACATCCACAGACAATCTCCCCGGTGGCGAGAGGAAGTCCCCAGCAAAGCTTCCTGCAGCACCAAAGCGCCGCGATGCCCCAAAGAGTACCCATTTCACCATCAAGAAGATTGTCTTTAGGAAATGAGGAAAAAGAAAAAAAGTCTCGCGGAGATACAATCCCTCCCTCACTTTATTCTTTTTTTTTGCCTCTCACGTCGGTGTGTGTCCACTAATTTATTAGTACGGTCCACTATACTTTCTCAAAATTAATTAATTATGTTTTTTTTACCATGATGTAACTCCTTAAATACGACTCCTTCTCATTCTTTTATCATAATTATTTCCACAATGAAAAGTAAATTTAATGCTGGCAAATAGAAATTTTTCTTTTTTTTTTTTTGTAATACGATTAAATTATTTGCGCTGCTTTTGAGGAATTCTATGCACTGCATCAAAATATTCCTTCGGTGGTGATTTAATGATCACGTACCTATGCAGGAAGTTGGAGTTTCTTGCCTTTTAGGACTGCAAAAAAAAAGTTGGAAAAGAAAAATTTGCATCAAGAATTTTGTAAAAAAAAATAAGTTAGAGTTGAGAACAAAGTCTGAATTGGAGATGAAAAATTAAAGAATTCCTTAAGGATGGATAATAATGTAGAATAAAAATTAATTTTATAATAATATTAACTCGTAAATAAATATGGACTTTTTACGTTAAAATTATGTTACAAAAGGTACAAAAGCTTTTATTTTGACTCTATTAGTTGGTATACCACAATCGTGGCATACCAAGTATTGTAATCGTCGGAAAAACCGACCACCTCAGATCGGGCTCAAACTTAGTATGAGCACGTTTCAGACAACCCACATTCCAAAAATGGTGGTGGAAAATTTTTGATCCGGCCGGCCTGCCGGCCTGGACTCCACATTTTGCCTTATATCTCGAGAACGGTAACAGATAGAGACTTCGGGTTTGAAGTTTTCTATAGAAATGTGAGTGTAAAATTTCATTTTTTCGCATTTTCAAAATTCAAAATGGCCGCCGTCCGCCATTTTGGAATACAGTCAACTACTTCTATTATAGCTAGAGGTCTGGAATTTTAGTATGCTGTAGAACTCAGTGAGACGATTTCATCAACAATTCATACTTGAAAATCGGTCAAGCGGTTTAGCAAATATGGCGGCCTAAAGCGAAAAGTGTTTTTTCGATATATCTCGAGAACGGCTTGACCGATTTTGACCATCTTGGTATCAAATGAAAGGTATTGAGAAGCCCTACAACTGTTTAGAACATTCCATGTTTCAAAAACATCCGCAAGAGGCGCTAAAAACAAAAACAAAAATTGCCTAACTTTAAGGGGCAATATCTCCGAATCACGATTATAGATTTCCTTGAATTTTTGATATGTTGTAGCCTGACTTAATATCTTTCACCAGTCCGAAAATGAAGAAAATCTATGTCGCCGTTTAGAAGATATGGCCATTTGAAAAATTCTTGAATTTGAAAAGTTCTAAGAGCCATATCTCTTGAACGAATTGTCCGATTTTGCTCAATTTGGTATCAAATTAGAGGTTTTGCAAAACTCTACAACTTTCTAAAAACATCAGAAACCTCTAGAACTATTCCTTTAGGACGAAAAGTGCAAAAAACTGTTTTTGTTGAACAAAAATCCGCCATTTTATGTTCTGGAGGTGACCTTGAAATGTATCGAAATATATGTCAGATTATAGCTTATTTCAATACCTTTCCAGAACTAGTCAAGAAATTTCTGTAGGTGTTATAGAACTTGAGATATGACCATTTTTATGTACATATCAAATTACTGAATTTCACAGAAAAATCAACTTTGCCTACTAATACTACTTAAAAATTAAATTACAACGCATAGACTGACCCATCCGCGTTGTGGTATACCAACTCTAATAACTGGACGCGTTATGATTGACTTTCATGGTGTGATGTCTCTTTGAATGAAATAAAAATGAAAAAAAGCGAGTCCAGCTTAACCCTTTCAGGTCCGCGATTAATCTAGCAATCTGATTGAACTAAAAATAATTTTTATGGGTTCCTTTGAGCACAAATAAGATATTTTTGGCAAAAAATCCCAACTCAAAAATTTATGGTTTTTCGTCCTTCCTGATCCTATGAGTCCTTGGGGATGTCCTTTTGTAGTCATAAAATTACTAAAATTATTAGAGATTGTAAAGACATAGTCCTGCACTTATTTGGACTCAATATTTAAAAACTAACTATACAAAATGAAATATTTTCAAAATCGAGCCTTTTGGGTCGGCGTATGGCCCAATGAACCTGAAAGGGTTAAGGTCATTTTTGGAACTTGCAATGTCTTAAACATCTGTAAGACCTCTGAAAATCTTTCATTTGAGCCTAATTTGATCAAAATCGGTCGAGTCGTTTTTGAGTTAAATCGGAAAAATTCTTCATTTCAGACGGCGATATTTGCTAAACGGCTTGACCGATTTACAAGTATGAGTTACTGATGAATACATTTTGCTGAGCTCTACAACATATTGAAATTGAAATTTCCTTTACGGATCGTTAGCAATCTGACCTACTTTTAATTATCCAATTTTTAACTAAATTGTAAATTTATCCCTAAAAAGGATCTAACTGATCTAACAACTTTAGTAATCTATAAACTTTTTACGTGAAAGAATGATCAGAAGATAAAAATTTTAAACATTTTTATTCTTTTAGAGATTTCGAATTCAAGGAGGTTTCTTACATATTGACCTAGAATGTTTATAATCTCTTCTTTGTTAATCCCTTAAATCCTTTTTAAGTATTTGAAATGAAAACAGGAAACCAACAAACAGAAAAACCGCCTTAAAAACAATCCTAAACGATTTTACAAACATTGTAAGTTGGTGTATAGAAAAAAAGGTTATTGCTCTTCTTAATCATGCTAATTAATGCTAATAAGGCGTTACATTCTTATGATGAATCAGCTTCTTATTTGAGTGAAAACAATCATAACCAGCATAATTTAATAACAAAAAAGGTAAATTCCACAATTTTATAAAACAGAGAATCGACTTTTTTAGTTAGTCCGTCTACAGAGACTTTTAGTTAGAAATAATTAAAAGATAAATAAAGAAGGTTTAATGCCTACGGCAATTTTGTAATATTACAATGAAACTTTTATGCTTTACAGCATCGTTTTAACATTTTCATCTCTAAATTCTAACGTACAAAAACGATTTGGATGGATAGAATTAGAAATATCTTTAGAAGTTAACAATTTTTGCATAGTTTACATTCAAAACGTCTTATACGCGATGAAATGAAAACAAGTGAATATTTATCAAATAAGATTCTCAAAATTAAACTAAATTTGGAATTCCAATTTGATTAAAAGGATTAAAGGATACGTTTTTTTTTCCTATTGGATTTCTTACGTTTATTGATTTTTTTTATAGGTTTAACAAATTATTCAGACTAGACTGACTTTAGTTTTTAATTAGTTGGTGTTCCACTTCGTGGCCAACACCAAGTATTGTAATCGTCGGAAAAACCGACCACCTCAGATCGGGCTCAAACTTGGTATGAGCACGTTTTAGACATCCCACATTACGAAAATAGTGGTGGAAAATTTTTGATCCGGCCGGCCTGCCGGCCTGCCGGCCTGCCGGCCGGTGCGCTAAACTTTGCCTTATAGCTCGAGAACAGTAACAGATAGAGACCTCCGGTTTGAAGTTTTCTATAGAAATGTGGGTGTAAAATTTCATTTTTTCGCATTTTCAAAATCCAAGATGGCCGCCGTCCGCCATTTTGAAATACCGTCAACCACTTCCCTTATAGCTAGAGATCTGAAAATTTAGTATGTTGTAGAGCTCAGTGAAACGTTTTCATCGACAACTCATACTTGAAAATCGGTCAAGCCGTTTAGCAAATATGGCGACCTAAAGCAAAAAGTGTTTTTTCGATATAACTCAAGAACGGCTTGACCGATTTTGATCATCTTGGTATCAAATGAAAGGTTTTAAGAAGCCCTACAACTGTCTAGAACATTCCAAGTTCCAAAAACATCCACAAGAGGCGCTAAAATCGAAAACAAAAATTGCCTAACTTTAAGGGGCAATATTTCCGAATCCCCATTAGGCAAATCTTTTAAATTTTGATATGTTGTAGCAGGACTAATAATCTTGCACCAGTCCAAAAATGAAGAAAATCTATGTCGCCGTTTAGAAGATATAGCCATTTGAAAAATTCTTGAATTTGAAAAGTTCTAAGAGCCATATCTCCGGCACTGCTTGACCGATTTTGCTCAACTTGGTATCAAATTAAAGATTTTGCAAAACTCTACAACTTTCTAGGACATCAGAAACCTCTAGAACTATTCCTTCAGGACGAAAAATGCGAAAAACTCTTTTGGTGAAACAAAAATCCGCCATTTTGAATTCTGGGGGTGACCTTGAAAATTATTGAAATTTATGTCAATTTATAGCCTGTGTTAATACCTTTCCAAAGCTAGTCAAGAAATTTCTGTAGGTCTTATAGAACCAGAGATATGACCATTTTAATGCATCAAATTGCCGAATTTACAAAAAAAGTCAACTTTGCTTACTAATACTGCTCACAAATAGTATTAACCTGCTGGCCGCCAAGACCTTGGAGCTTCCTTAGAGCGCCAAGGTGGGGTCGTTGAACGACCCCAAGAAGGAAGTCGATTTTCTCATAAACTATAAAACCGGGAACTGTCGGGTCACTACCTTTAGACTCCTTATATAGTCCTCTTGCCCCTTGCATCACAAATTCGCCACCCGGAAACACGCAGAAGAAGATATTAGGGAAAAACATTTTTCACTCCTTTTTCACACTTTCTTCGTGAGAAATTTGCCACGAAGTTGACCGCAACTGCTATTTTTTTTCACTACTTCCCCACATTCCCCTCACTTCCCGCATCGTGATAAATGGCAATATTTCTCGAATATTCTTTATTGTTTTGCACATTTATATGCTTCTAATTATGTTTTATGTTGTTTATGTTACTTATTCGCGATAATTCTGACACTGAGATGGTAAAGTGAGAAAGTAAACACAACCCTTCAACCCCCTTCAACCATATGATTTATGATGTGACTAACTTCATTCTAAGAAATTTTCCGCAGCATGGCCGTTACACCAATTTTTGAATTCCCTTCTTCTACATTTTCCTTAATAACTTTTCTTGTGGTGGACGGATTGAGCTGAAATTTTTACACAACCTCCTCAGATAACCAAAGAACTTATTTCCAAAAGATGGGAATGGTATCTTTTATATTTATTAAGTTATAGCACGAAATATAGGGCTGGGGTCGTTCAACGACCCCGCTTGGCGGCCTAGAGGTTAAAACGCATAAAGAAACTTTGCACGTTGTGGGACACCAACTCTTATAACTGGACGCGTTATGATTGACTTTTATTTGTAATTTGTAAAACTATTGATAGAAAACTTCCAAGACCAGTTAAAACAGTTTAAAAGGATTGTTCACCTCTCCGCTAACCGATTATAGAAAGTCCAGACGTTAGAAATCTTAAAATCTACAAAATATCAGTAAATTTATCTCTTCATCTGTCTGTAAGACTAAAATTCTTATCATTAATACTTTGTGAGGTGGGAAAATCGTGAGTTCATGCCTTCAGCTATTCAAACACTGTACTGATGGGGCAGACCGCCTGGGAGAACTTTTTTTTTAACATTACAATGCCAGATGTTTGCAAAAAGCGCCTGAATAATATATTTTTTAGAACTTATTAAGCTCCCCCATTATTCTGTCTCAATTGAGCTAAAAAATTTCCAAAAAGGAAATCATCCGATGAATTTGGGGTATGAAGCAATTTGAAAAAATTGATAAGACATTGAGAAGCCGGCTTATCAGTCACTTTTTTTTGCAGAGAGTCTATCTCAGGGTCCGTGGAAAGAAATAGTTTTATGCTCTCTGAAAAATCATTGGGATTTACGGGAGAAAAATCCATGGAATGGGAAAATAAAATCTTAATGATAAATCTATGAATTATTTGCTGGCCGCAGTAAAATTATGTTGATATTAGGGCGCACACAGACTCACCTTTGGTAATGTACAAGTAGAAGAAATCGCAGTAGAGAATGGTCTGTACGGCACCAGCAATAATTGCAATCCAATCGTAGTGCCCCTCGGTGGCGTAGCGGTAGACCCAATTGATGAGATAGAGCGCCCGGTAGGAGCCGAGGGCGAAAAGGTAGTGACTCGTGATGGTCTCCGCCTCGCCCGTCTTGCTCACGAGGAAAAGTTGCGGCAGTATAGCCACGGACTCGAGGTAGATGGAGAAGGTCCAGAGGATCTCCAGCACGGTGAAGCTGTGATTGATGAGGAGCGAAAGGATGGCGGCTGGGATGAGGAGGAACTCAATCCGGAAGGAATCGTGGTTGTGGTCGTACGTGGCGCGAAACTTCACGTACATTAAGTACACCGTCATCCCGGAGGCCGCCAGGAAGAAGATCTTCATCACAGTGTTGTACAAGCTGATGTATGTGGTGAAGAGATCTAAATACCGCGCCACGTAGACGACGGTGAACAGGATTTGGGACTTTCCGGAAATGCCAGCGCACGAGCGTGTTTTCCATATCTTTAGCAATAGCACTATTATCGCCAGCAAATGTGACAAATCACCAGCTAATCTGAATATATTCATCCTCAACTATCTCCCGGTACTCCTCGCTTCAATATCAAGTGGCTAAATGCCCCACAATCAGCCCAAAATGCACGGAAAAAAGGACCTCAGTCTCCCGAAACTTTTTATATGAAACGTCAATATGAGTGACGTGTATGTTTTGGGAATGAAATCGGAACAGCCGGTGCTCTGACGCTCATTGTCTTTCGTTAAGCTGGTTAAGTGGCATTTTTATCGCTTCAATCACCCCAAAGTGACCATCTAATTGATCATCAAGCTTGTACACATCGTTTTCCAGGTGATTAATGGGTAATCAACCCACACCCCTCCATCCTGTCCACGATATTTCCATAAATACACGTCTAACCTCACTTTTTGATTTTCTCCCATCAACTGCTATTTTAGCCACCTTTCCGGAAGCACAACAAATGATCATCCAGTCGCTCCAGAACTGACCAGGAAACCTTAAAAGAAATACCAAGATGATACCGAGAAGAAAGAAAGGATGTGCACCACTTTTCAATAAACCCAGAGTTGTTACTTTGCTCTCTGAAGATGAATCAGATGGAGAATCTGAGGAACTTCCAAAATCGAGGCGAAATAAGAAAAACAAGGCAGTTCCAGACCAAAGTCAAATAATTGATCTATGTGAAGGAGAACTGCCTTCAACAAACAACAATGCTAATGACGAAGGAGCCAAAAATAATGCCAGGAATGAAGAATCTCTAAGTTCGAGGGATACTGAAGAATTTGCAGTTACTTCATCTTTTGCAGACTTTGTGGAGCAAACTAACATCCGGGAAATTGTTGACGAGTACCTTCAGAAGCATTTCAGTGATACAGAAATCAGCACACTCAAGGATCCATTCCTGAAATATTTCTATAAGATCTACACTGAAAATCCCACAAGTCGACGATGCACGGAAGTTAATCTTCATCAGCTCACCTTCAAACCACCTCAATTTTCATCTGTGGAGAAAAAACTGCTGGATAAGCATAAAATAGAGGACTGCACTGTGGCAATGGGATCAGCGAATGTTCTCTTCTCAATTGAAAAGAGAATCTATCGTCGGTTCAGGAAGAAAAATCCCACAACTAGGACTCACATAGATTTCTTCCAACCAAAAACCTTTCACACCATGACTATGGAGTATCTACAACACATTCACTCCAATGTTGAACGCATTTTGAGGCACCCAGAGATTGATCGTGGAAAGACTATTGAAGATCTCGTGACGCTGCTTTTCGATCGTCTTGATGCGCTCACACCCTGCGAAGAGCTTCCATTGACTCCTATATCTATCGAAGACCTTGAGAGCACACTTGAGGAAGCAAACGTAACTGAAGAAATTCATCTAGAGGATGTCTCCCTGGCAGAAGAATTGAGTCCCCAGAAAACGCCTGAAGTGATTCCCAGTACTCCCATTTCCATTGAAATTCTCGATTTTGAATTCAAGGATCCCTACCATTGCACCGCAAAAGGAGTTGAGGAGCAACTCTTTCATGATGGAAGACTAGAAATTCCCATTGAGATCTTCACACGAAATGGACCAATGGACATCACACTCAGACATGATGACATTGGAAGATTTCTGGATGTAAAACCGAGAGTGTGGAAAGGTATAAAAACCATCCTCGCTGGAATAGAAAATGAAGAGAGCGCGACTCAGCAGCGAAAGGTCCTACTGGCAAAATTTTCAAATGTTTTCTGTGAAATTCTGAGTCGTGCAAAGGGTAGAAATCCGGGATTTACTCGTTACTATATCCAGCATTTGGAGGGAAATGTAACCCAAAATTGCATTGAGGTGATTCATAAAATTTAATAAAAAAGTTTCTTTGAGCAAAAAATCTTTTGGTCTTAATTCATTATAACGATATTACAGTAGTGACTCGCAGTATTACGTCTTTCATATTTCAGAGTTGGTCTCTTCATTAAACACGTTTATGCCGACTTTTGTAGGATATCAATGAAACTTTCACCGAATGATTTTGAGCTCAGAAAGTTTTATTAAGGTTTTTTTTTCTTTTTCAAACTGAAAGAAAACTGATAAAGCCGTTTTGGAAAACTAAAAATAATCTAATTTCTGAATTTTAATCCAATCAAAATTATGCCAAGAAAATGATTTAATTTTTAGAGTACATACAGTCATACTTACTGATAATGACGTACCTTTTAGAGAAGATGATCAATAATTTAATTAGTGGACTGTATGCAAAGTAGGGCTGTACGTTCTTTGGGGGGTCGCCACGTACCTTTAGAAGATATGGTAAAATGATTAGTGGTTGAACTCTAGATGTTCTTCACAGATGCAATCTTCAGGTAACCAACCTTTAAAGACACAATAATGCAATTAGAGCCAATGCGGCTCCCGAAGGAGCAAAAATTTTGTGTCTGCAGATCGTTCTCCTGATCCTTTGAAGTGGATGGTCCTCTGGGCATGCAATTTCTCCGTAGTGATCCTATTTCCTTGCCAAGAAGCGCCCCAAACGAGATGGATCACCAACCACGAGGAGAGCACAAATTAAATGTTCACAAGTACTTTTCTTACAAAACTAACTTTACTGATATAAACAAAATACAACTTTCACAATATAATGATTTGATTTTACTCGATGGTGAGAAATTGAGATTGGGAGAGAAAATACTGGAAATATTGGATTTTTTCTCTAACACATTTTTCGAACAATCTTCCAATAATGGAAATTTGACAAAAGTGACGTTTTGACGTTTTTTAATTCTAACTATTGCCGCAGATGGCATTCTTGTTTGTATGTTTCATCTCGGTATCAATATTTTGCAATATTGAACGGAGAGAATGTTTCATGTAAATTGACTTTCTTAACACTCCGGGGGGGGGAGTTGGGTCGGTGATCCCCATATCCTTTCTTTAGGGTATCTGGCTAGTTTGGTGATGGGTCTGATGTACGTTCCTTTCTTTGTTTTCACTTCGACTGTGCGTACCATTCCGTCTTTTCCTTCAAATATTTTTGTAATTTGTCCCATCATCCAGGTTGCAGATGCCAAATCATTCTCCATAAGCACCACCCAGTCTCCTTCTTTCAAATTCTCCTTAACGTCGGTCCATTTCAGTCTCTGCTGCAAGGAGTGTAGGTATTCTTGTCTCCATCTCTTTGTGAAATCTTGATGAATCTTTTGGCATAATTGCCATCTATTCAATTTTCCCACTTTTAGCTCACTGAGATCTGGATCGGGCAGAGCGTTCATCGGGCCTAGTGCGAGAAAATGACCAGGAGTCAATGGTTGTGGATCCGCTGGCGATCCGGAAGCATATGTGAGAGGTCGGGAATTCAAAGTTGCTTCTACTTGGGTGACAATTGTAGTGAATTCCTCATAATTCAAAATTACTTCTCCGACCACTCTTTTTAAATGGTACTTTGTTGACTTTACAGCAGCCTCATGGAGACCGCCATGGTGCGGAGCTGACGGCGTTTGGAAGTGCCATTCAATCTCATCATCACAAGTGGCAGACTTGATGATCCTTTGTGCTTCCTCTTGTTGGAAGAGTAGCTTGATTTCTCTCTCAGCTCCCACGAAATTTCTCCCGTTGTCAGCGTACACTTGGGATGGACGTCGCCGTCTGCTAACGAATCTCCTGAATGCTGCCAAGAATGCCTCCGTAGTCAAAGCACTGACTACCTCAATGTGAACAGCCTTCACTGCCATGCAGACGAAGATGCACAAATATGCCTTGTGACTCCTTGTGCCGCGCAAGAGATCGACTCTAATATGGAAAGGGCCTGCGAAATCCATGGCTACTGACCTAAAAGGTCTCACTAGGGTGACTCGTGCAGCCGGTAGATTTGCCATGAGTTGTTCTTCTGCCTTAGGTCTCATCATATAGCACACGTGACAAGTTCTATAGATCTGCTGCGCCAGATTTCTTCCCCCTATTGGCCAGTATTTCCTTCTCAGTGAAGCAAATAACAATTCCGGGCCAGCATGCTGCAGACTCAGGTGTTCATGCTGCGCTATCAATTTCGCGAGTCTGCCTTTTGGGAGAAGTCTAGGATGTATGGCATTGTACTCCTCCTCAGATTCCTGCAATCTACCTCTAACTCGTATGACTCCTTCATTGTCAATAAATGGGCAAAGAGACCTGAGAAACTTGTAATGTTTGAATTTATTTATTTTTGACTCTTTTATTGCTTGAAATACATCTGATAAATTCGCTTTTTGGTTTTCTTTGATGAGATAATCTTCTGCTTCTCTCAATTCTGTTATGGAAAATTCAGCATTGTTCACCTTCTCCGCATCAAAACTTTCATCACAATTCTCCCTGATTGCAAATGCTGCTAGTTTTTTGGCATGGGGCCAGTCTGTGGCAGTTTCCAATATGAATGTGAATGCATCTGCTCCCGCGGAACTCTCTTCTGCAACAGCTTGATCTGTGGCAGCAGCCATAGTCAACACATGTGAATCTTCCTGTAGTATTTGGTGATATGGAGCTGGCCATGCTTCTTCTCCCCCGAGTAACCACTTTGGCCCATTCCACCATAATTGAGACTCTTGTAGTTTCTTTGGTGTGGTTCCCCTTGATAGAATGTCTGCAGGGTTTTCATGGGTCGATACGTGCCTCCAATGGGATGGTGCAGACCGCGCTCTGATATCCTTCACTCTGTTTCGCACAAAAACCTCCTGTTTGTTCTCATATTTGGAGTGAATTTGTCCAAGAACAACCATTGCATCACTCCAATAATAACAACTTTCCGGCTTGATGTCATAGACTGTCCGGACACGCTCCATCAACTGTGCTCCCAGCTTTGCAGCACATAACTCCAGTTTGGGCACTGTGACTTCTGGATCTTGGGCTTCCTTCTCTACCTTGTTCTTCTTAGATTCACCCTTGATTGGTGTCACCTTGCATTTTGATGTAAGCATACAGGATGATCTATTTCCCTCTGAGTCTCGCGAAACCAAGTAAATCACTGCTCCATAAGCCAAGAGACTTGCATCGCAAAACACATGCAGTTGATCCTCGACTGATATTGCAATTGTTGCTGCCCATCGTGGAATCCTAATGTCTTGAACAGCTGGCAAATTTGAAATGAAGCTAGTCCATTCCTTTAAGATTGAGCCCTCTACAGGAGTATCCCAGTCCAGGTTTTCCTTCCACACTTTCTGAAGAAGCATCTTTGCCTGTAGCACGATTGGGCCAATAAGACCGATTGGATCAAAAATGCGGGCAATAACAGACATCATTGTACGTTTGGTTGTCATTGTAGGATCCAAATCTTCAGCCACAGTAAATCGAAATACATCGGCCAACGGATACCAAGAGAGTCCCAAAGTTTTGACTTCATCTCCTGACAGTTGGATTGGCTCATGATTTTCCTGATCACTATTCAATGCTTCTAGTACTTGTGCGGAATTAGATTGCCACTTTGACAATTCAAGTTTTGCCGTCCGGAACATCTCAATGAGTTGCCTCTGCGTTTCAATGACTTCCTGTACTGTTGGTGCTGACATGAGGCAATCATCTACATAGATGTTATTCCTCACAACCTCTGCAGCCTTGGGATACTTGTGTCCTTCATCCTGTGCTAATTGGTTCAATGAGCGTGTGGCCAGATACGGTGAGGCTGCATTTCCAAAACAGACAGAGCGGAATCTGTAGTCCACCACAGGGCCATCTGGCGTCTCTTCCCATAAAAAGCGTAGGAAGTCTCGATGCGCTGCTGCAATTAGTGTCTGCAAATACATTTTTACGATATCACATGACATTGCAATCGCATATCTACGAAATCTCCAAAGGATTGACACTAAATCAGGCTGTACAACAGGGCCAATTTTCAGCTTATCATTCAAACTAAAGCCAGAGTCAGACTTGGCGCTGAAATTGAACACAATTCTCACCTTTGTGGAGGTTGCCTGTTTGCGAATGACACAATGATGCGGAGCATAATAAGCTGGCCGATGGATTTCTTCAGCTGGAACGATCTCAATGAAGCCCAATTTCAGATATTCCTCGAAGATTTTTCCATATTCGGTCCGCAATTCCGGATCTCCTGCTAATCGTCGCTTCACCGCCTTCAACATTTGCATTGCCTTCCAACGATTGTTTTCCAATTGAGTGTAATCGCTTCTCAAAGGTAATTCAACTTCATATCTGCCTTCTTCTGTTCTCTTTGTGGTAGCAACATAGTGATTCTCCACTTCTTCTTGTTCCTCAGACAATGACTCACAGTTGGGAATTGCTTCCAGTTCAAAGAACTTTCTCAACCCATTGTCAATGCTTGCCAAAGTCGATAAATTGCATGTGATTTCATAGCTACCCACCGTTGAAGTATGAATTGGCTGCTGGTTCCAACTGCCGAAGACTAACCATCCAAACTCACTACCTCTGAGAGCAGGAAGTCCCTGACCCAGCTTATGTGATCTATCGTGCAGTATATCGTTTAGAATATATCCACCAATGAGGAGATCAACCTTTCCTGATTCATACCAAAGCGGGTCAGCCAATTCAAAGCCCGATGGGATGCGAAGATCCTTCTTCTGTACTGGCCAGTTGGGTAAATTTGCACACACCTTGTCTACAACTCTGCACCACAATGCATATGGCTTGCCAGTGAATCTTGACGCAATAGTAGTCTCCACAGCGAAGCGCGGACTGGATCTCTGATGCTCCAAACCATTGACAATCTCGTTGATTGGATGACGTTTCAGGCCCAAAATCTCGCACATTCTTTCGGATATAAAATCACCTTGCGACCCTTCATCAATGAACGCTCTGCATACGTGTGGCTTTCCATGTACATCGTAGACCAATATTTGTGCTGTTTTCAACAGTACCCTCCTGTTTTTCAACTCTTTCATGACCCCACAGTTGGTAGAGGATGTTAACAACACCTCTCCCTGTGAACCAAACGAAGAATTGCCATTAACAGATCTTGAACTTTCTCCCATCTGCAACACATGCGAAGTAGTACTTCCAACTCCCCCCACTAAAGCATCATGCACCCAATAATTATGTTTCTGTTTACAATGCTTGCAAGGAGGGTATGTACATGCATTAATTTCGTGACTATCAGCAATGCAATTTAGACAAAGTTTCAAATTTCTCACCACCTCTAGTCTTTTCACAGCAGTAAATGACTTAAATTTATTACATCGAAATAACTTGTGATTTGTCTTTGAGCAAACGGGACATAAGTCGCGGTTTTCATTAATAGCAGACATATGAGTTACTTGATTTTTTGCTGAAGGCTTAATTGGGGGTTTTTTGAGGTTATTACTAGGTACACTTTGTTTCACTGGTGGGCACATTTCAAGCGCGGTACATCTTTTCGAAAGGAATTTGTCAAAACATTCCCAAGTGGGAATTCTTGATGGATCATTATTCTCACGAATCCACAGCGATCGTGTCTCATGGTCAAGTTTTTCAAAAATGACATGAATGATCCAAGGGTCTGGTCCACTAACCTGCATCGATTTGATTGAATTGAGAATACTGCGGGACGTATCGTGAAGTTTTCTCAATTCTGCTGCTGACGTCCCCTTAACTCCAGGCTGCTTGTGGAACGTCTCCAGAAGAGAATTTAAAATGCTGACCTTGTGGTCATATCTTCCCTTCACAGCTTCCCATGCCTCCGCGTAGTTCTCGCCTCGCGCTGCTATGTGCTCAATAACTGCCTTTGCCTCACCCACCAGCGCGTTCTTCAAGTAGTGCATCTTCTGAGCATTTGAGAGAGTAGAATTTTCATCCACAATGCTGCCAAACAAGTCCTGGAATGACTGCCAGTTGACATACTGGCCATCAAAGGTGGGTATTTTTATTGCCTCTAACTTGATGCCACCTTGAGAGAAGCCTTGGGCTCCCTCTGCGGAAGAAACCACGACTTGCGGTGCCGGAGCATGTGAGAAGTTCCCCAAAAGTGCCACTAAATTCTCTTGTTGCTGTTTTAGAATCCGTTCTAATGCCGTTTCTTGTGCCCGTCTCTCCTCGCGCATCATCTCACACAACAATGGAGTGCCTGCAGATGTTCCCGAGAATGAGCCACTCTGCATAGTGGATGCTTCCTGCCTCAACCTGATGTCAGCGATGTGGTCAATGAGCCTTTTTTCAACTGCATCACACTCACTCAAAAATGCAATAAGTTCCGCCTGTTCAGATTCCCTGTCCTCCTCAGTCTGTTGCTCTTCAATAATGACTCGCTGAATACATTGGAATTTCGGGATCAACTTTGACAATGACTCAAGATGAACCTCCAGATCCTTTCTCACACCGAGTCTTCTGAGATTTTGAGGACTTTCCTCAAGACGATCCAAGGCATTCTTGATGTTGGTTAAGGAGCCCTTGTATCCACTTCGTACGTGCTTGTTCGGCATGTTGCTCAGATGCACTGACGAGTAAAAGACTCCGGTACGGGCGACAGTTCTCCGGAAGTGACAATCTGCACTTCCCGGATTGAAGTACCAAAATGATAATGACGTACCTTTTAGAGAAGATGATCAATAATTTAATTAGTGGACTGTATGCAAAGTAGGGCTGTACGTTCTTTGGGGGGTCGCCACGTACCTTTAGAAGATATGGTAAAATGATTAGTGGTTGAACTCTAGATGTTCTTCACAGATGCAATCTTCAGGTAACCAACCTTTAAAGACACAATAATGCAATTAGAGCCAATGCGGCTCCCGAAGGAGCAAAATGATAATGACGTACCTTTTAGAGAAGATGATCAATAATTTAATTAGTGGACTGTATGCAAAGTAGGGCTGTACGTTCTTTGGGGGGTCGCCACGTACCTTTAGAAGATATGGTAAAATGATTAGTGGTTGAACTCTAGATGTTCTTCACAGATGCAATCTTCAGGTAACCAACCTTTAAAGACACAATAATGCAATTAGAGCCAATGCGGCTCCCGAAGGAGCAAAAATTTTGTGTCTGCAGATCGTTCTCCTGATCCTTTGAAGTGGATGGTCCTCTGGGCATGCAATTTCTCCGTAGTGATCCTATTTCCTTGCCAAGAAGCGCCCCAAACGAGATGGATCACCAACCACGAGGAGAGCACAAATTAAATGTTCACAAGTACTTTTCTTACAAAACTAACTTTACTGATATAAACAAAATACAACTTTCACAATATAATGATTTGATTTTACTCGATGGTGAGAAATTGAGATTGGGAGAGAAAATACTGGAAATATTGGATTTTTTCTCTAACACATTTTTCGAACAATCTTCCAATAATGGAAATTTGACAAAAGTGACGTTTTGACGTTTTTTAATTCTAACTATTGCCGCAGATGGCATTCTTGTTTGTATGTTTCATCTCGGTATCAATATTTTGCAATATTGAACGGAGAGAATGTTTCATGTAAATTGACTTTCTTAACACTTACATTTAATTATCTCTCGGATTAACTCTTTTTACCAATTAGTTTTTATGCGTAAGAAGAGTTTAACAGAGAGATGATTACAAACGAAAAATCTTCTATATAAAATAAATTACGCATTTTTGCTAAGGCAAATGAACTTTTACAAAACGACTGATCCGATCTTGATGAAATTAACTCCTCTCTATCTTCGTAAAATATTTAAAACTCCTACCATTCATATGAATTTCATATCCTAACACGTTTGAGACAAACGAAAAAATTTCAAATGGAATTTTTTTTAACATTATATTGCAAAACGTTGAACGTTAGAAAAAAATTAAACAAGAAGAAACGTCAAACGTTAGAAAAGAAGCGTCAAACTTGAGGGAAATTCAAAATAGAAAATAAACACCGGCGAAAGTTGCTTTAACAAAATGTTAAAAGTTTTCCTAATTTCAGATAAAAAAAACTTATTTAAGACGATGTAAATTGTCGTTACGCTCCAATTTTATCGAGAAAAAATTGTGATGGTTTATAAGTAAATTGGGGCCACTATATATATTTTGGCACTACGTCCCATATTAGGAACAGGGCCGGCCGCCCTATTATGTTGTTGTTCCACTTGCGGAGAAGTAATGGGCGGCTTGCGAGATACTACCACGTGTGGGCCATTTTACGGATAGGAGTGTATCAATCTCCTGATCTAACCGGTCAACGTGATTTAATTGCACGTTGGCGGATGGGGTGCGTTTGCCGGGTCCTGTATTCGAACCGGCGACCTTTGGATGCGCACTCAAGCGCTCTATCCATTGCACCCCAGGCCCACTAAATTGGGGCCACTATCAATCCCAAAAGAAAAATTTACAAAGAGGAGAAATCAATTTCATACAACATTACGGGCGCCAAACTCAAAAATTCGCATAAAAGCATAAGATTGATATGGGGGCTACCTGAAGGAGGGCTTTGGGGGGAAAATGAATACGGCCATTTGGAATTGCTTGATATAAGGAGCCTCTGTGCCAAATTTCATCGCGTTCGGTCAAACGGTGTAGATTTGTATAGCCGAACACGACTGATTACCAACAAACAGACCTTTCTTTATTTATTAGATTCTATTTATAATCTAAAAAAATTTTTTACTAGACTAATTTATTCCTTAAATACACCAAACGAGAAAAATTAATCGCTTTTCAAAAGTCGTAAAAGCCTCAACAATAAAAAACGTCATACTGCGAGGCACCACTGTAGGATTTACCTCTAACACAAAATACTCACACCCACCCACTCCATCCTATTTATTTGAAGAAAAAAATCAATTCTCTGTAGCTTTTCCAGTGAATTGACCCCCATGAAATGAGCTGAAGTGGCAGAAGAAGAAGAAGAAGTAAAATAGCAAAATGTGAGTTTTGTTCGCCATCATGGCTGGAGTTGGATCCGTGAACAGGAAAATTGAGAGCGAGGAGGAAGTCTTGAAATTCGACACCGCCAATTGCTCGCGGCGGTCCAAAGGTTCGTATCCAATTTATCGTAATGCATAATTAGGTTTAAGTTTCACTCCGAGCAATTTCAGCTCACTAAAATCTATCCTTGTGCTATACAGCATAAATTTATTTCCCCATCCAATCTTCGTGGTGGTGGAGAAGCGCAGGTGGGTGGGAAAAATATCTGAAATTCATTTAAATATTGAGAGGGAAGTCAAAGTGGCGGAAAATCGTTTGAATAATATTTTCTATTTTTTTTTCTAAATATATTTTTAAAATTTTTGGGTTTTATCAATTTAATTTTAACACCACTTTGCCCTACTCTCCCCTACAATATAATTTATGAATAAAAAAGGATTTTAAGGATTTTTTCTAGAATACATTAAATGAGTAAAATATGAAGAAAAACCTTTAAAAAAATTGAGCAATTTTGTGTAAAAATTGCTTGGAAAAGTAATTTAGTGAATCGAAATTGGTTGGTTCGAAGATTTATTTTTATTGTCTCTTCCTCTTGATTTTGCCTTTAGCTCTCTCGAAAAATCCACCGCACTTTTATGCCAGCTGTTTTACATGTATCACTTGATGTAACAGAAAAAGAAATGTGCGGCATTGGTGCGCATCTGCAGAAGCATTATTGATGAAGAAAATTTTTTGAAAAATCCTTCAAGAGGGAAAATATTGAAATTGATTTTCAATACATATCCCCTAACGACCCTCTTGGTGTGTTGCTAAATATTTCGAAGTGTTAGTAATTAAATTAATTTGTCACACTTCACAAATAATTATTTGTGTTTTTGAGTTAATCTCCTTCTCAAAACAGATTTACAATCATTTTGGACATTTATTTGTAAACTCCTCAGCTCATCGCTTTGCGGCATACCCGTCTCCTACCACGTTTCCCTCATTCATCGTATTTTCACATGTCTCCGAGAAACCCCACAATGAGGAGAAAATAATAAATGTACTTTTTTTTCTTCATCTCACAACACGATGATCTTTCATCATTTTATTTGTGAGAGTTTGAAAATTTATATATTATTGCTTCTTGTTTATACAATTTTTTAAATTTGTTTACAAATAATCACTATTTTGTTTAGTAAACTTTTCGGCATGTTTGGTAAATTGTTGGTATAATTAAATTTGCTATTATTGAGCTCATTCCCCACACGATGAGATGTTTCTCTTTTTTTTCTTAATAAATAAATTTAAGCCACGAGAGTCACATACATAGCGCGACAATTCTGAAATTCCCTCTCACCACACAGATTAGCTTCGAAATGCGATTTGATAAGATTAATTGCGAGGAAGATTTTTTTTCGCTTCGTGAATTCTCTCACGAAAATAAATCCAAGTGATGCTGTGAACAATCTTGAACTTTTAGCCCCAAAATGGCTCGACTATCGTTTGATTTGATAAGAGAGATGAGCGCAATTGCGTACTTTTTCCGGATGTTCTTGAGAGATATTTTTTCCCCTTTAATTATCGCAATTTTGCTCCAAACTTTAAGGAGAGTATTTAGAATTAATCGATTAAATTTTTTTTATAATCTTTCAGTTGTAATTTTAAAAAAATTATTTATTTCTTTTGAGTTAATGTTTGTTAATATTGTTTAAGAAATACAGTATTGTTTCATATAATAATCGTCTTGCATTACCTTTGATTCAGATAACGTACAAGAAAGACATTTTATTTAAAAAAAAAAACTGAAGATGTGATCTTCTGAAGATAGAATCGCAACCGCAAAATACTAACGCATGACATTGATTTTTATAATCATTTTTGTAAGTTAACTCATGTCTGAGGATGACGTTAAATTTGTCAAAACATCGCTGAAGAAGAACGCAGTGTTTTCTGTTAAAAGACTACTCTTTCGAGTTTTTTCTCATTGGAAAAGACAACAGTCGTTAGAAAACTTTTCATGCACAATATTTTTGAGAAAATAGTTAGGGGAACGTTGCCTAATTCCGATCTCCAAAGGTCAGCGCAGAATGAGAAAAAATGGTATAAAATGAAAAGCAATATTCTTAAATTTGGTACCATTTTAAAGCCCATTTAATGATCTTTTTACTCCCATAACTTACTACATTTAAAGTTTTAACCGCTTTAAGTAATAGCGGATTGAAAAAAGGTCGAAGGAGTTCGGAATTAGGCCACGTTCTCTTATACAAAAAATGATAATTTAAAGCAAAACTTTCATTTCACTTGAAGAAGAAACTTTAAGTGGAATCAAAAAAGATCAAGTGTTATGTATTTATTTATGAATCAATAGAAAATGTTTGTATGGGCGGTGTAGGTTGCAAAGTTGTTGTGTCTGCCAGATTATTATTTTTTTATCTTTCGAATTAATTAATGAATTTATCTTAACCCGTAGTAGAGGGAAACAGTCTAAATTCGACCCATTGATTTTTTTTCAGTTATGAGAAAGAAATTTTTCTTCATCATACAGTGGGGCTTCACACTACAAAATCATTTACTTTTTTCATTTTATCAGTCAATATTGAGACTTTTGGGACTTTCCCATATAGTCGGAAACGAGAAAATTTTGGTTACAGCGATAGCTCGGCTAATTGCGCTCCTGATAAACTAGAAATCGTTGTTTCCGGTGTTTATGGAAAATCCCAATATCGGCTAAAAGGGCTTAAAGTGAAAACTGAAGAATGTTACACTTAAGTATAAAGATGTGGATATTATTATGAAATGTTTCTCTTTTGATTCCTAATTTTGAACAAAGTATTTATAAAAAGGCTTTTAATGTAATGTAAAAAAATGAATGAAAAAAACTATTTAATAAACTCAAGTTTCCTTTAGAAGAATTCATAACAAAAAGAAAAATATTAGGCCGTTTAATATTAAAATTTCCTTTAAACCGTTTTATCTTGTGAGACTATATTTACCATATGAACCACCAGTGTATCCCCAAAACTGGTTCAAAAATAAAGTCAAGAAAAAAGAAAATTTATTTCATTCCAATTAACCACTTCAAGTTTTTTTTTTTAATTTTTTGGTGTTTTAGGAAATTAAAGATGTTAATTTAATATCCTCGGGGATCAAATATTTAAATCTCTGGCGGATTATTCAGTTTAATGATAAAAGAAACGGAAATTCTTTGTTTCTCAAGTTTTTCTTCTTTATTTACAAAAATATCAATAATTTCTGCAAAGTTAATACAAATATTTACCTCTAAACGACCCACTTTGGAAATCACATAGCTCTCTCAAACAGAAATTGTGCAATATGCGATTTTTATGCGGGGCTGCAATGTACAGACAAGAGCCAATATTTCCTTGTTTTTAAATATTTTTCTGTAGTATGTAGTTTTATTTTTCAAAATATGGTAAATGTGCCAGAGTATATTCAGGAAATCGCGATAAAACGTTACAAAAAAAATTACCCCACTCTCGGAATGTTGGGAGCTACATTTATGACGATCTTTTCGAGCAATCATAAGGAATGCAAATACCAGAGAAAGATCACGATCTGAGATTGTCGATGGGGAGTGATGCAGGAACAAAGATTAAAAAAAAACAAAAATGAAGTAAGGATCAGCAATTCCACTCTCCGGGTTTTATTGACGTACAATGATTTTATATTTCAAATATGTGCTCCCGTTTGCATGAGAAATATGCCTCAACGGTCGATAAAAGTGTGATTTATTGGTCATTAGGCTGCACAGACGCGCGGAGAGCGACAACCACTGACGAGGTTACACAAAAAAAAGACGCGCAACTTAAAATCTCTTTCTCGGCTATGACCATTTAATTTATTATAAAACACATTTTGCTGGCACAAGACATTTTTGTCACCCATTAATTTTTTTTCACTCTCCCGGAATCCCTGGGCTGGACCGAAATGTGGTGACTTCTTGCCTGCTAAACCAATATTAATTTACGATCTTGTCGCAAAAATTAGTTCCTTCCTTTTGGGCTAAGCACGAGGGTGAGCACCATCGACACACTTTTTGATGGATTTTCAACATTAATTTCAAACATGGAATTTTAGTTTACAAATAAGGACAAAAAATTGATTTATGATCACAAAGTTTTACAGTGATGCTCCGCAGTAGTTTTCTCTTAATTTTAATAGTTGAAATAGGTCCTAAATTTTTAGGTCAATCTTGAAGTTTTATTTCTTGTAAAAATACTACTTACTGTTATCGATAAAAAAAAATATTTTGAAAACTTGACTTTAGAATTCAGCTTTAAATTCGATCAATTCAAACCATTCAAAATCTAAATCGAGTTAATTTTGTTTTCCGTTTTAATTTTAATTTACCTTAGTCTTAATCTTATTCCAAGGTAAAAATTTAGAGGGCTAATATAGGCTAATTTAAGAAAATTAAATTATAAATCGTATTTCCCAAAAAAATCTTAATAAGGGTCCGATTTAGACTATTCTTTCCTATTTATGTATATATTTTTCACTCAAATAATTTCTTCACTAACAATTTTTGAACCAATTTTACAACAAATCTTATTGTTTTAGATTTCAAAAAACAAATAAAAGAATTAATAAAAAAAAAGTTCAAAAAACTCACCTGAAAATTCTGTGGATTAACCGCACTAGAACAATCAACTTGTTAACAAAACTATAGCTTCTCTTTTCCCCATAGAAGTAATCTTGATGAGCGCGAGCAAATGTTTCCCCTATGTAATTTCCATCCTAGAGGTCCTAAAGTAGAAAATTGTGTCCCAATCGCCCCATTTGTCATTCCAAAATGATACATTTCGTCTCAATTTTCTTTATTTATACACATTTTTCTCATCTTATACATCACCATTGATAGTCGATATATTAAATTTGTAACAAAATTAAGTAAAATACGATGCTAAGCTCGTCTAAACGAATTTTTTGTGCTTTTTCTTCTTATTTCTGCACACACACACAAAGGGGATGTTTTAAGAAATATATTAATTCTGGACGGAAAGATTGAAGGGTTTTTATAAACGATGGTACAAGAGTGAAAACAGGTGTGCTCACATCTTCCGGAGATAAATTCATAAAATTCACGCACAAATTAAATTCCTAAAAATAACATTTTTTTTCCTATCACAGAAATCACGTTTCATTTGATGAGACATTTTTTGCACGAAACTGTATTTTAAACTAATTAAATGGACAAGATGGAGCAATTTAAAAATAATTTGGAAGAGTTTCATTAATTAAGATTATTTTTTCTAAAAGAATTTTAATTTGATTGACGAAGGAATCACCAGTAGTTTATGTTTATTCTTATAACTTTTGCTAGATTTTTTCATGAGAAAATTATTGATTTTTAACCAAGAATTCTTCCTTATTGGCCCTAATTCTTTAGGCAATCTTAATTCCTTTTAGCTGTTTCTTTCTTTCTTCAAAGAAGCACAGTTTATCCTGAAACTATTTTCAAGAAGTGAAGATTCTAATAAAATTTTAACGCGAGATTAATGAATAAAATTTTTTAAAATAATTTTTAATTATTTTAACAAAAAAAACTTTAATGAAACGTCGCTGGAAAGACACTGAGACCTTTCAATTCACATCACGTAGAATCAAAATTTTAGACATAAATTTTTACTGGTGAACTTCATGCAAATCAATTCAATTACAATCTCTGTGAATTGAGAGTTTTGGGATTTTCTAAACAATTCTCTCAATCTCTCAATATACGGGACAAATCGTCTTTATGCAAAATTGAGAAAAATAACAATTTTCAAGTAAATTAATATAGATTAGCGCGTAGTGAGGCACCACTATGTACACTCCGACACCTCATATCTGTTCAATCTTGGTGTGTCTTTGACGAGTAAGAATCGCAGCCCAAATAGTTCTTCTGATAAGTTTGCTCGGTGGAAGTCACGTTCATCTGGCTTACCGGACTAATGCACTCCTCTTTTATCGCATGTGGGTGAGCAGCTGGAGATTGTTGCGCAGAAAATTATTTTAATTTGCCACACTTTAGACATTGAACACTTAAAATTGCAATTTTCCATACTTACTCGTCGTATCCGTCCAGTAGGGATAGGGGGTTGTATCGAAATGCCTACGGACACATGATGTTGGGGATGAACTTCCAGAAACTACAAAATTAAAAAGAAAAAAAGAACAATATCCTCAAAATTAATATTAATTTGCATAAGAAGGAAAATTAATGAATTCGAAATCTTACCAATATTATTGGTAAGAGGACTGTAGGAATTAATGCCGACGGATTGAACTGGCTGCTGTAGTGGAAAATCCACGAAGAAGTCACCCTTTTGGGGGGCATTCTTCAGGGGGATCTGAGAATGCGTTGTCCATGTGGCTGTACCCAAGGGTGGTACCTGCCCAT
The DNA here is from genome assembly GCF_024334085.1 of Lutzomyia longipalpis. NCBI lineage: Eukaryota > Metazoa > Arthropoda > Insecta > Diptera > Psychodidae > Lutzomyia > Lutzomyia longipalpis. The sequence goes on from NC_074708.1 coordinate 33,430,584, forward strand.
ACGGATAGCTCGTACGACCCCCACATGTGGGATAGTTGGGTAACTGGGATGATGGCATCCAAGTCGTGCAGGGACCACCTGTGGCGTCGTAGTGTGGGAAAGTAGGATATGGAGTTTGTGGAAAAATCGCTCGACCACTCAGATTACCAGAATACGGGCCAGGATTGTAGAATTTTTGATAGGCAGGTCCATTATTGCGGTAGGGTCGTTTCATTCTGCGGCGTCTCCTGTAGTTTCCCTTCTCAAACATTTCCTCACAATCCCTATCCATGGTCCACCAGTTACCCTTCCGCTCGGCTCCACCCTCACGGGGGACCTTAATGAAGCACTCATTGAGACTCAAATTGTGTCGAATTGAATTTTGCCAACCCTTTTTTTTCTCCTTCTTGTAATATGGAAAGCTGTTCATGATATATTTGTAAATATCACTCAAGGTTGCCCTCTTTCCTGGACTTCCCTGGAAATTAATTGAAAATTTTGTTGGAAAATTATTTTATTTATTTTGTTTTTTTATAAAAATCAAATTTATCAAAATGGAAGCATTGTGAGCTCTTGATCACAAATTTAATTAAAAAAGTAAAAATTAATTTATATTTTGTAATTTAGAGGAAGTCATACCTGTATGGCCATTGCTATTAAAGCTACATAGCTATAGGGTGGTTTTGGGTCGTTATTATTTTCCGTTGTAGCAATGGATGTCGTTGTTGTTGAAGCAGAACTGTTTTCAATAAAAAAAAATTAAAAGAAAAATAATTTTAAGAATTTCAAGAAAATTCAGTAGTAAAGGGTAACTTTGGACACAGAGTGTTATTACTCTCTTCGATAATTTATCTAAAATTAAATCTTTAAAAAAAAAAAACTATTCACAGATCGTTTTCTATCTTTCTGATCCTTTCTTAGTTCAGTACAATATAATTTTTTTCCCAAATCATTGAAATTAATCAATAAAATAATAGAAAATCCCTAAAAGCTTAACCCAATTAGTTTGAAAATAATTTTAAAATTGTCCAAAGTCACCCACTTCTGCGGTACTGACCTAATAGTCACAGGAGCTTCTTCAGGTTGCAAATTAGACGATACTTCCTCATTTTTGGCATGATTCCTCGTTGAATGCTCAACATCATGAAGCTTTTGAATGACTGTGGGTATTGGAGAAGGGACTTTGACTGGTTCATACGGTGGAACTTGATAAATCACAAGATAATAAAAAAATATTATTTCCTCATGTTGAAAAAATCTCTTCTTCGCATTAGGTCTTCCTGTGACTCCGTTGGGATTGATGAACTCATGCCTTCCCCATATACATATATATAGTAAAAAAAATATTTAACATGGTTTTGCGCAATTTGAACCACTGACCCTATTATCAAATTTCATTTGATAAGATTTCTTTTTTGTAGAAAAATTGCAAGTTGCTTTTCGCGATGAAATCATAGAAAATTGCCCCATGAAAATTCCGAACATATTGTAGTTCAATTTGTTAGAGATTATGCTTAAAATAAATTCTTTTTGCGATTAAACTTTGAGTAAAATGTAATTTTTCGGGTTGGTACGAAAAGTGAATCCCAAAATGACGACACTGTCCAATTTTTCTGTATTTTTGTCTCACTTTTCATCAAATTCAGCATTAATTTGACCCACTACCGAATGCAATAATGTGTACAAAAGAAAATTAACAAATACACCACACACGACGAGTTTCTTTTGGGGGAACTTTTTTTTTATTAAAAGAAAGGCGCATTAAAAATCATCCACACTTTGGGCTTTTAATGGTCGTCATTTTTTTTTTACATTGTTGATGATTCCTTCAAATTGCATTTATTGCACAAAATGCCAATATAGCAAATGAGGTCATTGCGGCATGGATTTGGTGGATGAATATGCGAATGGAAATTGAGGTAGGAATTCATCATGCATAAATGAAAATATGTGGTGCTTTTCATGGGACTGCGAAAATTTCATCTCTTGCTTGACATTGTGCTGATTTATGCGGCGGGAAAAGGGTATTGTTTGGAGTCACATTGTGAAGAAATTTCACTCTAAATGATTCATTTACTAACGATTACAAATCAATGGAAAATAAAATGGCAAACTCACCTATATGGGCGATGCTTGATAAATTCTCAGGCTTTAGTTTGGGAACAGGAAGAATATTCTGAGAAGAGAAGGTGGATAAAAAAAATATTTGAGACATGCTAACTTTAGTAAAAAGCGTTGGAGATTAATTTTAATTCAAATATAGGGAAAACAAGGGGTAAAATAAAGCTTAAGGTTCTAGAAAAAGTTTCGAGATAGAATTACTGGAAAATAAGTTTTTTTTAGCTTTTTTCTAAACCCTATCTGACTTTATTCATCCACAGGTGTTAACTCCTTTTTAGGGCCTAAAGATCCTGAATTTTCTTCTCAGAAAACAAGCAGTTTTGTTCAATATACACGTTTCTTTTGATAAAAAGAGAAATCTCGCAAGTTTTTTGTAAGAACATTGTGGGAAGTTCGTTATTAACGAAATAATTACTCATGAAAAGTCAATCATAACGCGTCCAGTTATAAGAGTTGGTGTCCCACAATGTGTAGAAGTTTGTTTATGCATTGTAATGCAATTTGTGAGCAGAATTATTAGATTTTGATTTTTTTTGCAAAATTCGGCAATTTGAAAGATAAAAAAGGTCATATCTATGGTTCTATAAGACCTACAGAAATTTCTTGATTAGTTTTGGAAAGGTATTAAAACAGGCTATAAATTGACATAAATTTCAATAATTTTCAAGGTCACCTCCAGAACACAAAATGGCGGCTTTTTGTTTTACGAAAACAGTTTTTGGCATTTTTTATCTCGAAGAAATGGTTTTATAGGTTTCTGAAGTTCTAGAAAGTTGTAGAGAATTGCAAAACCTTTAATTTGATACCAAGTTGAGCAAAATCGGACAAGCCGTTCAAGAGATATGGCTCTTAGAACTTTTCAAATTCAAGAATTTTTCAAACTGCGATATCTTCTAAACGGCGACATAGAATTTCTTCATTTTCGGACTGGTGAAAGATATTGAGTCAGGCTACAACATATCAAAATTTAAAAGATTTGCCTAATGGGGATTCGGAGATATTGTCCCTTAAAGTTAGGCAATTTTTGTTTTTGATTTTAGCGCCTCTTGCGGATGTTTTTGGAACTTGAAATGTTCTAGACAGTTGTAGGGCTTCTTGAAACCTTTCATTTGATACCAAGATGATCAAAATCGGTCAAGCCGTTCTCGAGTTATATTGAAAAAACACTTTTTGCTTTAGGCCGCCATATTTGCTAAACCGCTTGACCGATTTTCAAGTATGAATAGTCGATGAAAACGTCTCACTGAGCTCTACAACATACTAAAATTTCAGACCTCTAGCTGTAAGGGAAGTGGTTGACAGTATTTCAAAATGGCGGACGGCGGCCATCTTGGATTTTGAAAATGCGAACACTTTTTTTTCCACCACCATTTTCGTAATGTGGGATGTCTAAAACGTGCTCATACAAAGTTTGAGCCCGATCTGAGGGGGTCGGTTTTTCCGACGATTACAATACTTGGTGTTGGCCACGAAGTGGAACACCAACTAATTGGCCACGAAGTGGAACACCAACTAATTACCTCTCTAATTTTGAGACATCCTGAAAGTCCAAATAAAACGACATTAAAACGGCTAAAATTCTTTTTTAATGAATGCTGCCGAATATTTACAAAAACCCAAAAAATAAACTTTTTCTTATCTTCAAATGGCGAGATTACTTTTGTAAAGATTTCTATTTAAACTGAATTTAAAAGAACCCTATCCATTAGTTAGAGGCTCATTACATTCGTTTAGAAAGCATAAAAATTAAACATTTTAATTTATTTAATATTTTTATTTATGGACAAATTGGAAACTCTACAAGAGCTACAGGAAAATTTAGACCAAAATCTGAATAATTCAAAAAAAACTTTTAAATGACAAAAAAATGATTTTAGATTGTGGCTAGATTCTGATATGAACACAACTATTCCATATTATTTTCCAACAATTCGTTTAAAATTCTTATGAAAACTTTGTTTCGTGTTTCATCAGACTTTTCTTTTTGAATGTTATGAGACTTAATTTTCTCCTAAATTTTCAGCACAAATAATTTAAAAAAAAAGCTTTTAGAAATATGGTATAGAAAGATTGCGTCTCACAGCAGAATCCAACCACCGAAACCATCCTCATTTGACCGCTGAATGCAAAATCTCTAAAATCCTAATGCTAATCCTATAAATGATAGAAGTATTAACGACTGTGAGGTGTATATGTAGGAAGAGAATCGGTTGCAGTCTGTTCCACAGACTGCAACCGATTCTCTTCCTACATAATCCTATAAATCATTGCTAATTTTCAATTTTAAGTGTTTTAGAACACAAATAATCTGTAAAGTGTTCTAACAAAGATTTTATGGCATGAAAATTATGTGAAGAAAATTCATTTGGAAAATATAATCATAAATCTTCCACAAAAGTGAGAATATAGCTTTTCAATTGGAGGAGTGTTATAGATGATTTATGTGTTGCGGACTAAAATTTGTGGCTCGTGGGTAATTAAATAGAAATTAAATTCTGTCGCAAATTGAGATAAGTTTTCTCAGAATATCCACCAGACACTTTTGTGATGATTCTGGGGGGCGGGGGAGGAGAGACTTTTGCACCAACACAAAAGACACGTGAGAGTGATTTGAAAATAGTGCAATTGAGCATCCCATTCTTTGCCACACTCGATGGCATACACCCGCGAGTATAATTGGAATGATGCGATATTTTCTCTCATTCGGGCTGTGTGTGGGTGTTTTTCGGGATTAAAAACTGCTTAGTTTGATATATACACAACAGCTGGGCTTTCTTGTCCAAAGTGAGGGATTGTCGTGCTCTCACAGTGAAAATGGGAAGATGATATTTTCCTCTTCACTTCGGGGGAATCTCTGTTTGTCTGGCTTTTAGATCAACTCAAGATTTGCACGGGGATTTCTTCTGTAAATGTTATATAGAGTGCAAAATGAAAACTGCTGCAGGGTAGAGATTTTCGTGAAAACTTGTTGAGAAATTAATCTTTTTTATTTAATTTTCAAATTAAATTCGTTTTTTTTTCTATTTAAAATACTTAAGACAAAAAATGAACTTATAACGGAAAATTAATTTTTGGGGCATAAAGGAAAACTTTAGGTAATTAATGAGCTTACCAATGACCATTTTTCCTGATAAGATGGAATTGATCCATCCAGTGGAAGTATGTCAGCCCCCGAGGACATCAAATTAGTCGAGAAATCAAATGAAACACTCATCTTTTGCAAATTTTTCCTTATTTTCTTCCCAAAATTCAGGGATTTCTCAACAAACCACACTGAACATCCAATATCAATTTATTTTGTTCATTAGCACTGAACTCCGTTTAGTGATAATGTGCTGGAGAAGAGGAGCAATCACTCATTCGATGGTGGAAAATTAATATGTTTTAAAATAACACACAACAAACAATTACTCCTCACATTCACTTTCTTCGGCGCTCCACAATATAATTTTAAACTGCCACTTTGCGACAATTTATTTACTAAACATCCTGAAAAGTTTACTAAATAGTATCTCCGATGAACCTCATCTCACATTTGATGTACAGAAAAAAAAATACAAACACGCGCCTACAGTTCTCTGGTTTTAGGCGGTTTAATTGCGCGGGCTTTTCCTTTCTTTTCTCTCCTCTTTGGAGTACAAAATATCCTCACGAACACTCGTTCTAAATTATCACCAAAATGGGACAATTTAGGAAATTTTAGAAATTACAGAAATTTCCGCGAATGGGACTGCGTGGAAAAATTTCCCTCAGCAAGCACGATTAAACGATCACAACTTGGAGGAGAAACCCCAAAGTCGAATTGACTTCACTGCACAAGCTACTGTTGCTGACTAATTGCTCACGACTTGCGACTCAGGCGGGACTCGACGGAGTTCTGACTGGCGTAGAAATGCTCGGGTCGACTAAATTTTTCTTTTTCATGTCTCTGCCTTCTCCCGCCTCCCTCGAGTAATTTCCCAGCGCTGGCTTATCGCGAGCTCCTCACACACAAAAAATATCCCCCCATGTGCCGCATGTTGATGAATTTCGCGCAAAAATTTGACAATGAAATACCAACGGCATGAAAAAAAAAACATTTATGCCTCATAAGGGATCTCTCACAAATATTTTGCCAAAACACACTTTTGAAAAAAAAATACAAATAAATCCCCCCAAAAAAATGACCCAGAGCTGCCCTGAGGAAAGCACTTTGAGAGTCCTCCTTCTGCAAAAATATTTTGGCAGCCTTACCAAAAGAAAAAAAAATCACAAAGCAAATGTAGAAATTATGAATGAAGATATGAAGAGATGCTTTGCGCACATGACTCTCAATGGAATTGAAAGAGATGTTGATTATTTTGATCTTGGAAAAGAAAGCACAACATTTAGGGAAAACTTTGGGAAAATATTTTGAAAAAAAATTCCATCACAAGATTGTTGAATAAAATCATTCAGAATTGCTTTGGTAATTTTTTTAAAAATATTTTTTTCCAAGGCGCATAGTTAGTTTATGTTTTCTTCTTATTTAATCTAATCAATTTTAATTGTAATTTTGTTCATTCATTAAAACTTTTGAAGATTTATTCTTATTAGTCAATGGGTTTTAATAAAAAAAAAATTGTGAGTGGGTACGAGATTAAATATTTATGTAAATAAAATAGTTTATTTAGTATTTCACGAATACGGTACTAGTTTATTTGCCTTGTTCTTATAAGCATTCTAACAAAGACAGTGAAAAGAATATTGAATCCGGATTTGACCAGGTAGACCAAAAGTTACAGAATTTTTTTTTGATCATTAAACATCTTTTACTGATGTTTATGTACAATCTGTATACAATATATGGAACAAGACTAAAAATAAAGGATTTTTTTTTTAATTTATCTTTTGAGGGAATTTAAAAATACTACAAAACAGAATGATCATTTCGCAGAAAAGTGTTGGGAATTTACAATTTTTCTATTCATTGAAATTAAAAAAAAAAGTTCTATAAATAAATTTAAAATAAACGAGACTCATTTTCAAGATCGCAAAATTTGAAAAATTCAAAGAATGATAAATATTTCGTTATAGAAAAGTCAAACGGTTTGGAAAAGACGCGATGAAAAACTCATAAAAATATTTTTAATAATTCCTTTTTATAATTCAGTAGGTATATTTTTTTATTTAAATGAAATACTAAATTCTAATATTTAATTTAGTTCATATTAGCTAGAAAAAAATAAACCTAATGGGCCTTATTCAGCGACCAAGAAACCCTTGAAATCTTTGAATTTTGTACTGAAATTTCAAGATTTCAAGCGAATTTCAAGGGTTTCTTGGTCGCTGAATTAGGCCCAATATTTTTATTTTTCAAAGAGAAAACATTAATTGTAAGTATTTTCTTGAAAAAAAAATCAAAATTCATGTATAGGGTAGACCGGGGCTATTTAATTCAATTTGCATATCTCTCAATCTGCAGGATTCCCCAAAGGAAAGAAAATTTTCTTAATACATAGGAATTTTTCTGCTTTACAACTGTTTGTCAAATCAGTTCTATCTTGCTAGGAATGATCGTCTTTAAGTTCTATATTCACGAGGCAAAATATATTCAATTAAAATAGAGACTCAAGCAATTGCTTCATGCATAAAAACTACATTTTTTCGAACTTTTTTATAAACTGAATTTTACGAAAATAAAAAATCTGGCAGAATATAAAATTTTTGTTTCTTTTCTAAAATTGTCAATGATATTGTGGAATATTTTCCATCTCCTTAAATAATGTTGAAGACCTCAAAATGAATAAACTTCTTTGCTTATTCATTTATTTTTAATTAAAAATCTTAGGTACCTACCTATATACTTATTTCTTTTGCAATTTTTATAATTTCTCCAGATATAGTATCTCAGAATTGTATAAAAAAAAATGTGTTTAATAAATATTTCAAGAAACGAATATTTTGGAGAAGAATAAACTTTACGGCTTTAGGAAATATAGAATTTCCGAATATTTTCTCTTTTGCCAACATTCTTTGGAATTCTTAGTTGTGGTACAATCATGGAAATGGAGAAATTTCCTCAAATTGCGAATTATGCCTCTTAAAATAGCACCTCAACATCCATCACATAACGTTGTTAGCATTCACGGTGATGGCATTCGGGGAGAATTGGGCGTCAGAAAGCTGAGACCAACGTTACTGACCAGACGTGATAAAATAAACACACTGGCAGTTGGAAATGGTGTGTAATTCGATGCAAATCAATTATTATTTTATAAACATTGGCCATTTCTTGGAAATTCTCTTGCTGCAATAATCGCACATAAGCCCCAGGAAATTCAGTGACGTCCTCCATGGCGTTGCATCACATGTGCAGCACACAAGTGGGATGTTGTGAGTGTCTCATATATAGCACAAAAATGCAAACTTGTGCAATTTCTCGACTAAATATGCTTTGAGGAATAACTTCTTCGGCATAAGGAGGACATGCAGAGGAGCGTGAGCTGGTGTCCAGTTCTCATCTCTCTGTGTGAGACCATTGATGATGACTTTTCCTGCGTTCCTCACACATTTCTGCGCATTTTGCGTGGATTTTGAGATTTTCTCCATGGCAACTCTCTTCAATGTAGCTCCTCCCAAGCTCTCCAATTGGCTACACCACTCATCGAGCGTCTTTCGTGAATCGCGCCCATTTCTGCCTCTTCAGCATTTTTTCTCTATAACACAACCGACCCCGACGTTATGTTGCAACCTGTCCAATATTTTCCCCAATTTCTGCAATTTTCCACACCATCTTGCTCAAAGTTGTTCTACTTTGTTTGCCAAATTCGGGTCACGTGCAGGTATTTAGGGCATAATTACCATTCGAAGTGATTTTTGTGTTTTTTTTTCTTTCACAGTGGAGGTGGTAAGGAAATATACACATATAAAAGATGAGAGGAATGATGGCACGTGAACGGAAAAGTCTTAAATTACCTACATCGCATCTCATATTATTTTTACCCCCAGTATGGCAAGAATGAAGATAATTTTACTTCCTTGTAGATAAAAAAAAATAATTAAACAGTTAAATGTAGTTAACTTAAGATTGACCTCGTGAGAATTTCTTTATAAAACAACGTTTTGAAAACGAATTTTTTTCTTAGGTATGCTTAAATTGTTTTTATTCATTCTGATTCTTATAATGGGGTAAAATTGAGTGGAATATCTTCTTTTAAATTTATATTGGAAATATCTCTCATAATATTTTGCAACATGGATTTAGAAAAAATAAATAAATTTAAAAATATCCAATTTAAATTAAAAAGTCATTCAGAAAGTTTTACTTTTTGTATTAGTTTGTTTAATTTTTAAGAGATATAGATGTTAATTTTGTAAGAATTTTGGCTGTTATATAATCCTTGAAAAAATTCAAAATATAGACAAGCGCAATAGATAAAACAAGACTTAAAAATTCCATATTGTTGGAGTTCGAATAGTCCATTTTAGCTAGTGATTCTTTCTTTTGTTAAAATTGATACCTTGCCAGGGAAAACAGAAGAATATCAAGACGATTAGATAAGATTGAAGAGGCTAAACCAAATATAGAAGAAAGGAAACTCCTCGCTGGCGAATTGAGTAATAAAATTGCACTGTATCTAAACCCACTATAGAAAAAATACTCCAAAAACATTGGCCACAAAGTAGGGTGTAAAAGACGTTACATAAATCACAGATTTGATTGAAATCAATGATCAATTGATGTTAAGAATGTTCATTCAAAAAGTAGAAAACATTCAAGTGCAAAAGGGAACTTTTCAACGGTTCCATGAAACATCCCCACTTTGATTTCTGTCATGAAAAAAAAAACCCAGAGAATGCCGAAAAATGGCTATAAAAAGGACCGAAACGGTCAATTCTCTCTCTTGCTATTTTAGCTCTGTGCGTGTGCATGTCGTCGTTTTTGTTTCACTTTAAATTTGCCTCAATTTGTAAAATAAGTTTGTAAAGTAGATAAGTAGAGTAAAGGAGTGTTGTGAGTGAAAAATAAGGACTTTTATTAGTTGTTCCGGAGAAGGAGGAAGCCTGGAAGGGAGAGAAGAGAGACACAAGAATCGTGGCTACCGGAACCGTTAATTTTTTGTTCCTCCGGAGCCCGATTCTAACCTTACTCTTTGTGTCTCCACAGGTATGCCCAAAAGAAAGCCCCCACACTGCTCTACCACTGAATACTAATGCTATCGCCCTGTATATTTAAAGGTATGCCCAAAAGAAAGCCCCCACACTGCTCTACCACTGTCACTAATGCTATTGAAACCTGTATTTAAAGGTAACGCCCTTATCAATTGAGATTGATGCACTCCACTCCGGATTCTTTGAGGAAGAGTGAAATCCAGTTGGTATTCTCAAACAAATCAAAGTGCGTAAAATATATGTGAAGATATCTGCAAGAATTCGCAATTTATACATTAATAATAGTCCCCTAAAAATTTACTTTTTACACGAAATTAGGATTTTTATTTAGGGATGTATAGTGTTGGAAAACACAAACAGAGTCGCTAGAACATCGTTTAAAACGCAAAGAGACTCCATCATAACAGTATGGGACGGAACATATACTATACTACCACGCATTAAGTATCTCAAAAAAGATTCGTAATCTAAACAGACCAATAAACGTGAGTTCATCAAACGATTTGATCCTCAAGTTATCTAACTAAGAGTAATTCAATACAACCGCAAATTGTGGGCTAAGCATGCTAAACAAGAGAAGGTCGTAAGTTTGTTCGACGCTCGACCATTCTTACGACCTTCCCTTGTTTAGGCTAAACTTTAGCCCATATCATAACTAATGAACACCACGAAAGCCCGGAGTATGATTTTTATGAATTAAATTCATCACAAGAGGAGGACTCAGATTTTCTTAGAGACGGCACAGAGGACGCTGGACTTGACATCTTCATGAGTCCAGAAAGAAGTAGTGAGAGATCTACTAGGTGGCGCATAAGTTAATGCATGATTTTGCATGTAAAGCAGCCTTAAATCATGCATTAACTTATGCGCCACTCTATATAAGTCTGGATATTGAAGACCTTGGCGGTCTATTTTCCTCTGGGTGTTTCCGAAGTTGAAGATAATTAATTTATAAAATAAATTTTCCATTTCTTAAATAAATTTTTTTGTTAAATTTGCATGACAAAGCGAGCTTACCATCTTCTTTAGAAGTTTCAGAGCTTTTTTTTTCTTAATTGGCTTTTCTAACTTTTTTTTTCTCTTGGTGCCATATGGCCCATAACTGAATCAGTCCAAGGGCTCATACATTTAAAAAAAATACCACCCTGAAGTTGCATCACCAAAGAAAATTATTGGAAAAATTGATTTTATTCATCTATAATTAACTTTTTAAAATTTCTTATTTCACTATCTGATAGGAAATGATATAATTTCACCGTTTTCATCGTTCCATATAAAAATTTCATTAGTTTTATATAAATCTTTCACGATTTAGAGGTATATTTCAAACAAATTTCACAAATTTCACCATCATCGCTACCCATATGTAATATTTATTTTAAGCGCTACAAGGTACGTTTCCAAAACCAGATCCACCAATGATCAAAGGCAAGATTACGCAAAGGACAACATCCTAAACAGGCAGTCCTTTGCATAGCATTCACATCACGCTTGTTTGCATATCACGATGATTTTGGAATGGCACTGCGAGCACTGAACTAAGTCGGTCACACCAAGATCTCACGAAACCAGTGCCAAAAGAGCTGGTTAAGAAGCGGCAGGGATGTTTTTCCGAGTTCAATAAAATAATTCTATGGGGGTTTTGAAGATCAGTTCATCCGGAAGCGTCCAACGCTTCAGGATTCGACGCTTCCGGATGAATTGAGGTTCGAAATCCCCCATAGCTAATAATAATATACGTCGGGAACAATCAATATTTTAATAAAATAGAGCGGAATGAACTATCAGCTAATTCAAATGAAGAATTGGACAAACTTTCTTGCCTTTGCACCACAAGAAACCATGAATTCAAACAGTTTCAAACGATGACAGAATATGATTTTTTTTTGTCTATTTTGTCTTGATTCTAAACTAAAAATATTTACATAAACTCCGCAGAATAAAAAGAAGAAAAACACTCACATTTTAAAAACTGCAGCATTTTATTCGCTATCTCATATCAGAAATCACTAAACTAATCCCTCCGTATATTTCTAATAATCTTCCTCCTGATGATGTTCGTTATGTTCCCATCAACATTGGGCAAGACAGTCCTCGTCCTTGCTGCATGCTCAATTTCCTGCACAATCTTCAGTTCCCTCATGCTGGACACGAAATTCGTTATGCTACAATTCTGCACACCACCGAGTCGCCCTGTGCGACCACATCTGTGAATATAGTCCGCCATGTGGAGGGGAAAGTCAAAGTTGATGACTTGGGAGACGTGCCTGGTGTCCAAACCGCGACTTCCCATATCCGTCGTGGAGAGAACTTTAACTTCTCCCCTGCGGAAGCGTTCAAATTGATCCACACGAATGGGCATTGGCATGTCGGAATTGAGATTGATGCACTCCACTCCGGATTCTTTGAGGAAGAGTGAAATGTAGTCCACTGTGGGGGTCTTATTGCCGAAGATCATAACGGAGTTGGCTTGCTTGAGGTTTGACTTGACGATGTTGAGTAAATTCGGGGGCCTGTTGATTTTACTCATTCGCATAAATTTCTGCGGGACATTGGGGACGAGTTTGTGCAAATTGGGCGTCCGGATGTCCTTCACCGTGGAAACATCTATGATCTTCGTTAGCATGTCGTCGCGATTGAGGGGGATTGTGGCTGATACCATGACCAATTGAACTCCCGTCTCACTGGTGAGATTTTTATGAAACTGAAAAATAAAGAAAAAGAACTTAATGTTCTCTTGAATCAAGATTTTTAGTGGGAAATACCAACCGGAAATCTTCGAAGGAAGGAGGATAGTTTTTCTGAGAAACTATCATCCAGAAGGGTATCTGCTTCATCCAGCACCACATGCCTCACGGATCCCATGCGATAAATTTGGGCACCAGTTAACTTATTTACAACACCCAATGTTCCCACAAGGATGTCCACGTCTTCAAAGGCAGGATTCATAATTTGCTGCTTTGTACTTCCTCCAAGAACGACTTTTACACGAAGATTGTGTGGCTCACATAGCTTCTCAGCTACTTCACCAATCTGGCACGTTAATTCCCTGCTAGGACTGAGGATGAGTGCTAAAGGAGTGTTGAAGTTCCTTGCTTTTGGGGGATTCTGATTCCTCCTTAGAATTTGCTCAATAATCGGCAGAAGATACGCCATCGTCTTCCCACATCCTGTTTCTGCTGCAATCGTTGTATGATATCCCTTGAGAATGTCAGGAATAGCAACTTCCTGAATCAAACTTGGCTGTGTTATTCTGTAAAATTCCTCCGCTGATTTTATTAGTTCACTCCGAATACCCAACTTATCGAAGCTAACTTCCGCTGAACTCAACCTCCATTTGTCACTAAAGTAGAATGGATGAATCTGGAAGAAGTCACCTTTGGATTTGTAGTGATGCCACCCCGTGGAAGCCAGCGGAATACTACCAAATGCTGCATCTTCTTTCAGCACACTTCCTTCCCCAAAGTACAAATCAAATTCCTTCCTCTTGCAGGTTACTATTGGGATTCTCTTGGCTTTTTCGGGATTTACAGCCACCGACGTTGCCATAAATCTTTGGGATATGATCCAGGAACATCTTGAGCTTCTTCCCAGCATGATTTTGTTATTTTTCTTTGCTTTCTTTCACCGCGAAATTTGAAATAAACTTCCTGCACAATTTTTACTTTTTCTCTCGAATTTTTGAGGTTATGTTAATTTGTTTACAAAAACATCACGCGCGATGGATTCGAATGATTCTGTTAGCTTCCAGAATAGCGAGGAAGATCTCGTGGAACAAAGTGAGTGTTCAGTGAAGAAGACAGCAATCCTTGTGGAGTACCCTGGACAAGTGAAGAATATTAACAAATGCCTGGAAACACTCGGAGGACTCGGCAAAATTTCTGAGGTTAGGTTTAACATTTATTCTCTTGAATTTCTTTCATTTCACAACTTCCTGGCTAATTTACAGACTTTTGAGAATGAAAAACGACGCCTGGAGGTGAAATTTACTCCGAAGAATCACTTCAGTAAATCCGTCTTTGGCGATGAGCACCCAACGACGGGACTTTTGCTGAAAGTCAAAATCCCCCGGAAGCGTTTGACGAAAACTTTGGATGTTCCTTCGGAGAAAGTGGAGATTGTGGCCAGAGTTGACAAATGCTACCAATTCACGGGGCTCTGTGACTTCCAACTCCTGCCCATTGTGAAGCGAGATGATGGAAGAGTGGACATGGTTTATGAGGAAATGATTCCCACGTACAAGGATACTTATTCATGGCTTACTGAGAAACCCAATGTACCCTATTTCCTGCCACCATTGCTGTTCTCTCGCCTTGATTCGGTGCAGCATAAAATCTTCAAACCCACCATGACCACAGAGAAGGGAATGATTGCTCCGAGGATCTTTCAACGAAAGAAGCGAAGCAAATACAATGTCATTGCGTCATTTAATCTGCATGATACCCTACCTGAGAGGATGAATCCTGCCGCCGGGGAGATGCTTAAAGTGAAATTTATTTCCCCGGAAGAATTCAATGCTGTCAAGAGAACGCTGGAAGATCGACCAATTTGCTCCCGGATGGCGCTGTGCTTCCTGTCAAAAGTACAGCTTGCACGCGTGAAGATCATCCTCCCCACGCTTGCCTTCTTCTTCAACTCAGGCCCATGGAGGGGACTTTGGTGTCGCTTTGGCTTTGATCCTCGCAAACACTTCGAAGCCCGCCACTTCCAGGTTCTCGACTACCGGCTGCGCAATCAAGTGGGTGCCCGGCACTACGTTAATCGCAAAAGTACCTACGCCGTTGGATCCGTGAACAAAGTCAGCGTGTCCCAGAGGAAGCCCAACAATGTCGTTCAGCGAATACGGCAGGAGGAGGAGAAGGACACGGAGGATCGTGTGATCTACTCGCCGTACTTCGAAGTGGGCAAAATGCCCGAAGCCCGGCAGATTAACTACCAATACTGCGACATTCGCGTACCCAAAATCCAGGAGATGCTCGAGAAACTCCCTGGGCCTCTGTACGGAACGACGTGCAGCGAGAAATCCGGTTGGCTCCCGCCGGGATTTGAAGTTCAATGCCGCGAAATTATGAATGAACTCCTCCGGGAGCACTTCCAGACGGAAATCCTCAAACGGGAAGAGCTTGAGGAATCCGCTGAGGAGGAAATGTCCAGCGATGAGGAGTCAATGATGATGGAGGATGCCTTCGAGGATATGGACATCGATGAGAGTACAAGGGAGAGCAAGTAATCTCCGGAAAGG
This sequence comes from Lutzomyia longipalpis, assembly GCF_024334085.1. NCBI lineage: Eukaryota > Metazoa > Arthropoda > Insecta > Diptera > Psychodidae > Lutzomyia > Lutzomyia longipalpis. The sequence continues at coordinate 33,446,059 of NC_074708.1, forward strand.
ATTTTGTAAAAGATTTTTTTTGAATAAAAAATATTATTTAATCATTTTCTTGCAGAAAAGGAAGCTTAATTGAGAACAAATCAGCAACTTTTCCTTTTCCATCCAACACTAAGCAAATGCACTAAATGCTGATTTTTCTTTTGAAATTAAAGAAGAGAAATTTACTGCGTGGGCAGATTGAGTAGAAGATTCTGCCCAGGTGGGAGGTAGGTGACGCCACGGGCGCGGGACAATTGATAGGCAATGTCCTCAGCTGCTTCAATTCTTCGCAATTCCACAAGACCATCACCAGCCTGTGCCAGAGATTTGGCCAAAAGTTCAGCAGCTTGTGCATCTCCCTCGGCAGAGATAACCGTCGCCTTCTTCTGCTGTTCCGCCTTCTCGACGAGGAAACGCGCCTTTTCCGCTTCCTGCTGTGCCACCTGCTTCATCTCAACGGCCTGCGTGAATTCCTTCCCAAAGGTGAGATGTGTGATGGAAATATCATCGAGGATGACACCAAATTGCGAGGCACGCTGCACCAGATCCTCGCTAACCTTCTGCGAGACCATTTCTCGTTGCGTAATCAACTCACCGGCATCAAATTGCGCCACGACGGCCTTCAAAACTTCCGTCGTGATGGACGGGAGTACCCTCTCGTCGTAATCCGTCCCCAGGATCGTGTAGATTTTTGGCAATTGATCCGGAAGTGGTCGAAACAGGATCCTGAGGGTGATGCTGACATTCTGGAGATCTTTGCTACCCGTCACGACGGGGATGTTGCGTGGTTGGGAACGGATGTCAAAGATAATTGGTCGTTGCACCCAAGGAATGAAGAAATGCGTCCCTTCGCCAACTACACCGGGCTTTATTCCCGTGAATCTGTCAAAAATTACCGCTCTGTGCCCACCATCAACTGCACGAAGCGCACAAGAGTGATAAGAGTGAGGTTTATTTTGATTTTCCGGAAACTTTATGCGGGGAGGCTCTTACCATTGTACAGGGCTGAGTTGACCACACCACCCACCAATGCTACTCCTAGCCCAATCTGCCCGACCCTATTGAAGAGCTGTGCTGCCATTGCTTCACCTCCGTGTCCTAAAAAATGCAAAAGATTATCTTTTTATCACCCATGCCCGGGATTTTTCCATGTGAGGATTTCATCACATCCCCTCGGAATGACATTTCCCACTTTTTCATTGCAAATCCTAGCCAGCTGTGACGGGGACTTCCTCAAAGGCATACTTACTTGGTTCTTTGTAAGGATTTTCGGGAATTTTTCACTGTTTTCCACAATTTTTCTGATCAATTTGCCGAACTCGCCGAAATGGATTTTTTTCTAGGTTATGTTTTCTCTCTCGAATTGACACGAGATATCTTTTTTTTTTTTTTTTTTTTTTTATTTTAAAGCTTTACGGCCCCAGCCTTTTCAAGCCACAAGGCCAAACGTCATTTGACGTCTACACACAATATACATATACTCTTATATTACTAGTTTGTTTGAATTTGAATTTTTGTCGTTGGTTTAATTTGTTCTGGGTTTGTTTACTCTTATTTAGGATAGAGTATTATCCTGTTCTATAAGGATGTATCATACCATAATAATATATGGTAAAGTTGTACATTCTTATTGTTACTTATAATATATGAGTGAGTTTGTTTGTGTTTAAATGTCTATGTTGTTTTCCTTGGTGAACTCGTAGATTTCTATCAATTTGTTTGTCTTGTTCTCTTTGAGTATGCTCTGGAGGTCTGGGGCGTTGGTGATAGATTTGTACTTCCTTCTTGAGATATCATACTTTTTACAGTTTATTATGATGTGATTCGCGTTTTCTTCTGTATTGCAAAGATCGCATTGATCGTTTTCGCTTATTTTTATTTTTTTAAGGAATTTCTTATCATAAGAGTGTCCGCTTCTAAGTCTATTTATTAGTTTAGTTGCTCTAGCGTTTAGTTTTTTATTTTTGAACCAGGGTTTATCTTCTAATTTGTTATTTCTTATCTGTTTGTTGTATTTACCTACATTTTCTGTTATGTTTTGATAGTCTGATTTCCATTTAACTTTAAGATTTTCTAGTATTTTTTCTTTATCTAATTCTTCTGTATTTGTTCCAGTTTCTTCAAATTCTTCGTAATTGTTTTTGATGTAGTTTATGTTTTCAAGTTCTCTATATTGGTTTATAATGTTGGGACAGCTGTCTGGCCCTTGTATTCTTCTAATAAGATGTTTTATTGTGTTTTTTTCATGTTCTAATCTAGTTGGCATTTCTCCTACGTCTGCTAACATAGATGTTATTGGTGTGGATTTTGTATATCCCATTACGATTCTGAGGGCTTTATTTTTAACTATTTGTAAAATATTTTTTTCTAATAGATTTTCCTTGTGATCCCATACTACTGGTGCAGCATAGTTGATTCTGGAGTTGATTAGAGATTTATATATCATAATTAATGATTTTGGATGGGCTCCTCCCCTGCTTCTGCTAAAGATTTTAAGGAGATTTGTGTATTTCTCACATTGTGCTTTTATTTCTTTTTTGTGGATTTTGAAATTAAGCTGTTTGTCTATATATACTCCTAGTATTTTGTGGTATCTTTCTTCTTTTATTTTTATATTGTTAATTTTTATTTCACCTTTATTTTTATTTGTGTTATCGAATTGTATGAATTTGCATTTGTTTGGGTTTAGTTCTAGATCTAGTTTTTTCAGTTCTGTATTGAGTGTTTCGCATAATTTATTTGCGTTTTGGTATAGTTTAGTGTTGTTTTTTCCTGAGACTATTAGTGTTATATCGTCTGCGAATTGTAATAGTTTGCAATCTGTTGAGTTAATTTTGTGTAGATTTATGGTATATAAGTTAAATAGTGTTGGGCTTAGTATGCTACCTTGCGGTAGCCCTGTGCTTGTTAATATGGTTTCTGTATAGCTTTCTTCGTCTATTATTATTTCTCTGTTATTGAGTAGGTGTTCGAGCCAGTTTGTTATTTCTGTGGGAAAATTAAGTTCTCTTAGTTTTTTAATTAGTGTTTCAATGTTTACGTTATCGAATGCTTTACTAATATCTGTTATTATAGCTATGCTTTTCATGCCTCTTTTATTATTTTCTTTGATAGTATTTGTTAGATTTAGTAAGTAGTCTGTTGTGTTTCTGTTTTTTCTGAATCCATATGTATTATTTGGTAGTATTTTGTTGTTATATACTAAGTTATTTATTTTGTTTATTAGTATTTTATGAAAATTTTTTGCTAGTACATTGAGGAGTGCTATTGGCCTATAGCTTGCAATGTCCGTTTCATCTTTTTTTGGTTTTAGTATAGGTATTATTTTTGATTTTTTCCAACTGTTAGGAACTATTTGTTCTCTCCATGTCTTGTTATATATATTTGTTATGGCTTTAATGTTTTCGTCCGATAATTTTTTCATCATTTCATGTGAGATTCCGTTTATGCCTGGGGTAGTATTTTTGTTTGATTTTATTATTTCTTTTACTTCTTCAAATGAGCAAAAATCATAGTCTATATCTATAGATTGAGTTGTTACCGTTTTGTATTCTTCTTCTATGAAGTTATGTTCTATAAAGTCTATTCCTTGTTCCTTAGTTTCTATAATGTTGTTTCTTCTTTTAATCTTTTTATTGTTAAATCTATTTATTTTCTCCCATATTTCTAAAGGGCTACTCCCTGGATTTATACTCTCTATAAAAGTAATCCATGCTTTCTTCTTTGATTTCTTTATTTCTAGCTTAAGTCTAGCTGTTATTTTTCTAAGTTCTTTAGCCGTGTAATCTGTTTTGTGTTTTTTGTACAGTTTGAATTTTTCTTTTTTTATTTTCCACAGTCTTCCTATTTCTTCAGTCCACCAATATTTTGGTATATATTTGTCATTATTATCTTTGAATGTTTTAATGTTATTGAGTATTATTTTCTTTATTTCTCCTTCGATTTCTTCTGCTGTTGTACATTCGTTTAGATTTAGGTTGTTTTTTAGTTGTATTTTTATTTCGCTTAAGTCTAATTTAGTCTTAAGTTTCTCTTGTAAATTCTGTCTTTCTACACTAATGTTTATATCTATAGGGAAATGGTCTGATCCTATTTCTGTTTCGTTTACATTCCATTGAACTTTATCTATTAGGTTGGGGGATATTAGAGTTAAGTCTATAGCTGATGTTGTGTTGCGATGACTGCTGTAGTGGGTGTGTTGTCCGTCATTGATGCATATTAGGTTTGATAATGAGATTAGTTCAGCTATTAAGACTCCTCTTCCGTTGTTTATTGAGTTGTTTTCCCACATATCATGTCTTGCGTTAAAATCACCACCTAGAATCACATTGTTTTTGTTCACTAGCTCATTTAAAAGTTTTCCTAGTTTTTCTTTTATGTCTTTATTTCTAGTTTGGGGTGGGATATAAATTGAGATCAAAATATAGTCTTTATTTTCTTTTTTTATTTGCACTTCTATAACTTCTAGAGGTTCTAGATCACTTCTCACTTTGCTTTTGCTTATTATTTTGTTGTTTATAAGTATACCTACACCTCCGTATCCGTTTTCGCGGCTGTGGAGGTGTTTCCTGAATCCTGCTATATTAATTTTTGATTTTTTGTTTGTCCATATTTCACTTAATAAGGCACATTCGATTTTATTTTCGTTTATGTACTGTTCTAGTAGTGATTTGTTTGATTTTAGGCTTCTTATATTAATTTGTGTTATTTTCATTGGTTAGATTCTGTGTTAGGTTCACTCATTGTGGCTGTAGTGCGTTAGATTGTCTTCCAACGCGTCTCGGATGTACTCGATTGTTTCTTCGAATGTAGTTCCTTGTGAGTATGCCATTTTGCTTATTGTTTGCAAAATGTCGATTAGGATTTTGTTGGTGTTTTTTAGTTTGTCGTTCTCTTGGTTTATTTTTATGACTTGAGCCATGCTTTCATTTTTGATTTGCGTTGGTGTTTTCGGTTCGTCCTCTTTGTTTTCTTCAATCATCTTTATTGCGTCCCGATAATTGCATTTAGCTTCGATCATTTTTGTTTTGATTTTGATCTGCCTCTTTCTTTCTGGGCAGTTCTTGTCGTTTGTTTGGTGTTCTGTTGTATTACAATACTTGCAATAAGTATTGCAGTCATGGTTTTTAGTGTTTTCTTCGGCGCATTTGGGGCACCGTTCCTTGTTTTTGCAGATTTTCTTGAAGTGCCCATAGCATAGGCATTTTTTGCAGTAAGTTGGTGGAGGGACGTATAGCCTCACTCGGAAGCTCGCTCCAAAGATTTTGATTTTTTGGGGGAGTTTGAACGACCTGAAGGTTACTTTCAGTTTGTCCAATTTTTTCAATGATTTGTTTGATGGGTTGTAACTCATCATCCTTTCCATTTTGATTACGATTTCATCGCTTTCTGTTTCCTCTTTTAGTTCATTTTCTCCGAAGTCGATTGGGATGTTGTCAATCACCCCAACTGAGATTATGTACACCTCCGGTACATATATCTTTTTGTATTTTTTGATCCTTAGCAGGTTTGGATCTTGCAGCAGTCTATTTGCTGCATCGTATGTTTTAACTGTGACTTTGTGTTTATATTGTGATAGTTTTTTGACCTCAGCGACCTTATCTCGGCCGACTGAGTTGCATACATCTCTGGCCACTTCTAATGTGCTTGAGGTTTCCTTCTCAAGCATCACAACGAAGGGGCCTTTGTCACTCCTGTTGTACTTCAATTTTTCTTCTTGCTTTGATTTTTTGTTGAGCTCTTCGGTGGAAATTTCGATTTGTGTTGTCTGTCTTTTTTGTTCCTCCATCCTTGGTGTAAGATCCTTTGTTAAAGCTAAGATTTCGGCTGTTTCTTCTTCATCTACGGCCATGGTCGTGCATGTCTCGTCTCTTTGTGTTGAAGAGGATGAGGCCTCCATTTTTTGCTTTTTTGTCTTCTGTGGAGATTTTGATCTGTTTTTTTTCTTTCCTTTGTTCATTGCTTCTGTTGTTTGACTGGAATGTGGAAATAATTCATTATTTTGTATGTTATCATTTCTTTTTGTATTCTTTTTAATTTTGTTTTTTAGTATATTGAGTAGTTCTTTGTTTAATTCTATTTCGTGGTAATTTTTTATTGTTATCACTTCATTGTTAAGTTTCACTTTGTTCGTGCCCTTTTGGGCCACTTTATGTTGGGAAAAGTCACTTAATTTGGGTAATTTTTTATATTCACTGGTGTTTTATTCCTTTCTTATTTGAATTCAATAGTTTATCTTTGATTTACTATATTTATTTTGTGTTTTTAATATATTTTTGTTAGAGCTCTTTTGTTGCACTTCTTTCCACTTTCGATTGAAGTTTTGAATTTTCCAGAAAAAGTTTATTCTTCGCACTGCTGTTGTGTGTTGTTTTTTGACAGCTGCGGTCAAGTTCCGACACGAGATATCATTTTCTTTCTGGAAATTTCTTCCAAAGTGAGGTTAAGTTGTTGTATTTAGTGCTTCTGTGTGTGAAAAATCTGATCGGAAAAATGGCCCTCTCAGTCCCCAAAGCCCCCGGAGTATCTTCAATGTTGAAGGATGGAGCACGGGTGAGTGAAAATGATCCCGCGGAAGTGGAATTTTGCAGAATTTCACAGTACTTTCCGTGAAAATTCACAAAGAACACGCCTCGTGACTGAAGCGCATGTGATTCCGGGAATTTTTCCATTGAATCCTTTTATTTTCTCCCCCTTGTAGATGTTCAGTGGACTCGATGAGGCGGTATTCAGGAATATCTCAGCATGCAAGGAATTTGCACATTCAGTGCGTTCAGCCTATGGGCCCAATGGGATGAATAAGATGGTGATTAATCATCTGGAAAAGCAGTTTGTGACCTCGGATGCGGGTACAATTATCCGGGAATTGGATGTAGAGCATCCAGCTGCACGATTGATGGTACTCGCAAGTCAGATGCAGGAAGCTGAAGCAGGGGACGGCACTAACTTCGTGGTTATTCTCGTGGGAGCACTTTTGGAGGAAGCTGAGGAGCTTCTGAGGCTGGGTGTGACCACCAGTGAGATTGTTGAGGGTTACGAGAAGGCCCTGACGAAGGTTCTGGAAATTCTGCCTGAACTCGTGTGTCACGAAGTGAAGGATTGTCGGGATTTTGGGCAAGTCCGTGAAGCAATTCGGGCTTCAATTATGTCCAAACAGTACGGGAATGAGGACTTCCTGGCAGAACTCATTGCCAAGGCGTGCATTTCCATCCTCCCTGAGAAGACAACCTTCAATGTGGACAACATACGTGTTTGCAAGATTCTCGGGAGTGGCATTCAACGCTCTGAAGTGCTTCATGGGATGGTTTTCAAGAGACAAGTTGAGGGTGACATCACAAGTCAGCGTGATGCAAAGATTGCCCTTTTCTCCTGCCCAGTGGACATCATTCAGACGGAAACAAAGGGAACGGTTCTCATTAAAACCGCCGATGAGTTGAAGAACTTCAGTCGTGGCGAGGAGAGTCTCCTGGAGGAGCAAATTAAAGCCATTGCAGCCACAGGGGCGAAGGTTGTTGTATCCGGTGGGAAGTTCGGGGACATGGCGCTGCATTTTATGAACAAATACGGCCTCATGGCGGTGCGCTTGCTGTCAAAGTTTGATCTGCGACGCCTCTGCAAGGCTGTCAATGGAACGGTGCTGCCCCGTCTTACTGCCCCTGCTGCTGAGGAGCTTGGATACTGCGACAGTGTTGCTGTGGATGAAGTTGGAGGCACCACTGTGGTTGTTTTCCGCAGTGAAGGCAGCGAAGGACGTATTGCCACGGTTATTATCCGGGGATCCACGGACAATGCCATGGATGACGTTGAGAGAGCCATTGATGATGGGGTCAATAACTTCAAGGCTCTCACTAATGATGGGCGCCTTCTGCCGGGAGCTGGAGCCGTCGAGGTGGAGCTTTCCCAGCGTCTAGCTGTCTTTGCAGACACCCTCCCAGGGCTGGATCAGTACGCTGTGCGGAAGTTTGCAGCCGCCCTGGAGGTCTTCCCCAAGGCCCTGGCTGAAAATACCGGCGTCAATTCCACGGAAGTCCTCCAGGCTCTTCATCTAGCTCATCGTGGTGGTGCCGCTACGCAGGGCTTCAATCTCGAGAGTGATCTTCCGGGAACACTCGATGCAAAGGAAGCCAAAATCTTCGATGGATACTCAACGAAGGTTTGGGCCCTCCGGAATGCCGTGACAGCTGCCACAACCATTCTCAAAGTCGATCAAATTATCATGGCTAAGAGGGCTGGTGGACCGAAGCCACGACAAGCTCCCGGAAGCGACGATGAAGCTTAGAACGCGCGCCCGGAAACTTCATCACTTTTTCCTTCTTCTTCTTAAGCTTTTTTTGTATTAACCTCACAAAGATCTTTCAGAAAATACATCCAGTTTCACTAAAATAAAATTTTTTTTATCCTAATTTCCCCCCACTTGATGAATTCTCCCCGTGTGTGTCCATCTTGTAGTACATCATGTCCTGGTTGTACTTCCGCTTTGAATTCTCATACATATCCACGTAAATCTGCTTATCGTCATTCCCCATGCTCCTCCATCGCTGTGCCAGCTGCCGCGTCAGCTCCTGTTTGCTAGGCTCCGGATCTCCCGGTTGACGTTCACTTGCAATCTCATCCAGGACAATTGATCGCTGCTCCTGACAGTACTGGAAGAATGCATTTGGGGGCTTCTTCGGGGCATTTGGGTCCTTCTCTTTGGGCTTCCTTATGCCCTTCGCGAAGTCTCCCTTTGTTGGGAATCCTGCAAATGTTTTCATCTTTACTTAAACTTCCTTTTCTTCGTGGAATGCATTGAATTTGACGATTTCTTACCGGATTTCCTGCGCTTCTTCTCGGGGTTCATTTGATCAGATTGCGGGAAAAGCGGCGGTGGGGGTGGCTCAAGACGCCACGCGGGATTGTGCCTATCAAGGCGTGTCTGCAGCAACTTGACATCCTTCTCGCAGGCTTTGGACATCTTCTTCATCCGGTAGAGACGTGCAATGAGCCTCTCATTCTCCTTCTGCAGATCCCGGCACTTTTTCTGGAAAATTCTACTACAATCCCGGTATTTGTCATCGAGAGTCAATTCAAAAGCCGCCGGGGAATTGTCTGAGAATTCATTGGGAATGTCCAGGAAGTACATTTCTTTGCTTTTTATTTACTTTATTTTCTACTCAACTTTGCTTGACAGATGGAGAAATTTCGACCACCTTGAAGTTTGGGGGATTTTCGAAAATTCGAAAATCGATGAATTTGTCTCAAACTTCAGTTTGGTTCGTCGGGTAACGGCATACTTTTTGTATTCAAAACGATTTGTCACTGAGCGTTGCTTTTTCTCTTCTCACTGTGTGTATTTTAGCAAATTTTCCACAAATTTCCTTGTGAAAATGGATTCAAGTGGTGCCCATGGGAATCATAAATCAAAGGGCAATCAGAATATACAAGTTTATTTGCGAGTTCGGTGAGTTTTCAAGGAAAAAATGTGTCCCCTTCGAGGAAGCATCATTGCGTTCTCTGTTGTGAGACTGATTGGGTGATTTTGTGTTTTTCTTGCAGCCCCCTCTCAATCCGGGAACAATCTCTGCGCACCATTGAGATCGTTGATGTACCATCGGCACGAGATATCCAAATCCGGCAATCCTACGATGCGAAAATCACGAAGAAATTCACCTTTGATCGTGTCTTTGGGGCGGATTCCAAGCAAAAGGATGTCTACAGCAATGTCGTAGCCCCCTTTATTGGGGAAGTCTTGAGCGGATACAATTGCACTGTGTTCGCCTATGGACAAACGGGTACGGGGAAAACCTTCACAATGGTCGGGGATGACTCAACGGAGCTGAGGACATCGTGGGAGGATGACTGCCCCATGGGAATCATCCCGAGGGCAGTGGTGCACTTGTTTGATGAGCTACGAATGATGGATGTGGAATTTTCAATGAGAATTTCCTACTTGGAGCTGTACAATGAGGAGCTCTGTGATCTCCTTGGGACAGATGACAGCCTCAAAATTCGCATTTACGACGATTCATCCAAGAAGGGATCAGTCATTGTCCAAGGACTCGAAGAGATTCCCGTGCATAGCAAAGATGATGTCTACAAGCTCCTTGCCAAAGGTGAGTGGAAGATTAGTCTTTAAGAAAAAGGAGTCTATTCATTTTTATTCGGTGGAATTATTAACATGCAATAAAGGCAACGTTTTATGCATTTTATTCGAATTTGCTCACAGAGGTGTAGTCAGAAAAGTCTTCAAGGGGGCAGGGTTGTAGCCAGAAATCTTATCAATGTGTTTTCATTGTTAGTTTTTTTTTTCATTTTTAAAAACATTGAAAATGGTTGCAAGAACAACTTGACACTTCTTTACAAACGTATAACATTTTTCTTCTAACGTTTAATGTTAATTTTTAATGTTTGACGATTTTTTTTCCAAATTTTTGACGTTTTTTTTCTAAGTTTGACTGTCTATAATAAAAATTGGCGTTTACTCTCTAACGTTTTAAGATTCTTCTCATTTTTAACATATTTTTCTAAAATTTGACATTTCTTTTACAATTTGACGTTTCTTTTATGAAATTTTACTCAGGGATGTAGTCAGATAGTCTTCAAGATTTTTTGCAAATTTTTGACGTTTTTTTTTCTAAATTTGACTGTCTTTAAAAAAAAATTGACGTTTACTCTCTCTCTCTAACGTTTGAAGATTCTTCTCATTTTTGACATATTTGACATTTTTTTTACAATTTAACGTTTCTTTTATGAAATTTTACTCAGGGATGTAGTCAGATAGTCTTCAAGGATCCGGGCTGTAGCCAGAAATCCTTTCATTGAATTCTTAGATTTTTTTCCCCATTTTTTAGAACATTAAAAATGGTTTTAAGAACGACCTGACACTTTTTTTTTTACAAACGTGTGACATTTTTCTTCTAACGTTTGACAGTTTAAAAAAACAACAGTTGACGTTTACTCTCTAATCTTTAAGGGTTCTTCACATTTTTGACAAATTTTTACTAAAATTTGACATTTCTTTTACAAAGTTTGACGTTTTTTTTTTATAAACTTTGACATCATTTGACGTTTCTTTACTAAAGTTCTAATATTTATTTTACAATTAACGTTTATTTTCTAATTTTAATTTTTGACGTTTACTTCCTAACGTTTGATTTTTTAGAAAGTTTTTCTATAGATTTCTATTCTGAGAATTTCTTTGAATAAGGACCATGTCATGCTCAAAAGTGAATAAAGTCCTTCATTATAACAATCTCCCTCCTTGAGCTAATTTTAAGGATTTCCCTTTCAAAAATAGGAGTAGAGAGTTCATAAAAACAAATTTTTATTTTAAATTAAAAAAAAAAAAATGCCTTTTCTGTTCCAATTGAAAGGCCAAGAACGTCGCAAAACAGCAGCAACACTCATGAATGCCCAATCATCGCGCTCCCATACGGTCTTCTCAATTTTGGTCCATATAAAGGAGAACGGCATCGACGGGGAGGACATGCTGAAGATTGGAAAGTTGAATCTCGTAGATTTGGCCGGGAGTGAGAATATCACAAAGGCTGGAAATGAGAAGGGAATCCGTACGCGTGAAGCTGTTAACATTAATCAATCCTTACTGACGCTGGGACGTGTTATTACGGCGCTGGTGGAACGGCAGCCACATGTGCCGTATCGTGAATCAAAATTGACACGATTGCTCCAGGAGTCCCTCGGTGGGCGCACAAAGACGTCAATAATTGCGACAATATCGCCGGGAAGTCGGGACATGGAGGAGACACTGAATACCCTTGACTATGCGCATCGTGCGAAGAATATCCAGAATCGCCCGGAGATTAATCAGCGGCTCACAAAGAAGACTGTCCTGAAGGACTACACGGAGGAGATTGATCGCCTAAAGAGGGATCTCAATGCAGCACGCGAGAAGAATGGGATTTATCTGCCGGATGATGAGTACAATGATATAATGATGAAGATGGAATGCCAGACGAAGGAGCTCAATGAGAAGATTCACATGATTCGTGCGATTAAGGGGGAAATGGAGAAGAAGGAGAAGATGTTTGACGAAGTTCAGCGGCACCTCGATCAGAAGACGCGCGAACTGAGGGCCACATCGGAGAATCTCAATCGTACGAATCTCATTTTGCGCGATACAAAAGAAACCCTGAGGGTGGTTGAGCAGCGCTACGAGGAATCCTCGCACCTTGTGCAGGTGCATCAGAAGACGGAGAATATTCTTGCGGGTCAAGCAAGGGAACTCGTTGGGGTGGCTGATGAGGCATCAGCCCACACGTATGGACTGCATGATGCCATCCAGCGACGTCGGAATGTTGATGAGGTCATCAGGGAAACTGTACGAACCTTCGGGGATGATCTTCATGCGGAAATGGACATGATGAAGGAGAGGATTGTCACCTACTTCAGCGATATGTGCTCTCAGTCCGTGGCTATTGAGGAGGAGTTGGTGAAGAATCGCATGCGCAGTCGCGACAATGCCGAAGAGCTGCGGAAGAAAATTGAAGAAATGGAAAAATCAAATAATGCATCCTCAGAGGAATCCCAGGAAATCTTCAATGCTTTCCGGGGGAATCTCCTGAGGGCTTCCGATGAGAATTTAGCTTGCCTAGTGGGATTGCTAGAGAAGGCGGAGCAAAAGCAGAAGAAGCATCATGAGGAGAGGAAGATGCAATTTGATGAGATGAGATCAATTGAGGAACGAAGTCGACGCATTGCGGCAGATTTCTTCGGCAAATTGCAAGCATTCCCGAGGAAGATGCGTGAGAATACGGATGCTTTTGTAGCCAATCACAGGGAATTCTTTGCACAAGCTAAGCAGTACAATGATGTGACGCTCCATGAACGGAATGAGGCGATGAAGAAGGAAGTTGAGGAGAATCAACGCACACTGACGGAAGTCTACAAGACCATGAAGGTAATTGAGGAGAGAAATCGCGCCCTCCTGACGCATTTGACGCACAATGCTAACGATGGAAAGGCCTTTGCTGAGAAGCTCAGTGCGAACAATCATCAAGTGTCGGATTATCATGAAAATATCCTCAATGTCCTGAGCACAGTGGATGCCGATCGATGTGGAGCAGAGCAACGTGCCAATGATATTTCCAAGGAACGCATGGAAGTTGTTGGGATTGTTGTTGGACAAAATGATAAGAGTATTGCCATTCTCCAGGGAGATGTGAAGGCCATTGTTCGGGAGATTGAGACAAAGAAATCCCACGGAGAGAAGAATATTGAGGAAGTTAGTGGGAAATTGGATGCAAATCACCTCAAGGCGAAACAGCAATTGCACAGAGACACTTCGCACATCATTGAGAAGGTAAAACTCGAGGAGGAAGATGCTGCAGAATCCCACAAATCCGTCCAAATGGAAATGAGCAAAGCGCGAGAAAATTCATTTGATTTCAAGGAATCCACATGCGAAACCATCCAGAAGATGCACGACAACATCACCGAACTCTATACGACAAATTTGAAGACTTATACATCAACAGGTATGTAATTTTTTTTTATTTTAAATGTCCTTTAGCTGATCAAAATGCTTCATTTTTTTGCCCTCAGGTGAGACGCCAATTCGAAAGGAATTCACCTACAATCGCGTTTTGGCAGCTACGTCGCCTCATGAGAGAATTTTGAATCGTTTCCGGGCAAATTTGAGAGCAGCCGCCGAAAGCAGCGCAAGAGATGATCAGGAGAACATTGTGGAGGAGGACACAGGGGCACCACTAGTGATGTCAACACCAATTTCAACGGCAGCATCGGTGCTCCCCCCAAATGATGATCGATGCTTGAGAGAATTGAATTTCGACAAAGCACCGAGTTTGGGTAAAAAGAAAGATGATCAAACCAATTTGGCGCCAGACGTGTCGGCGGAGAAAATATAATTAACCCCTCACTTTTTTTTAAATTTAAATTTAATCAAGGATTTTATTTTATGTAATTATTTTGTATTTTTTTTTTAATCGAGAAAATTAAAAGATCCTGATTGGTAATATCAGCTATTTTGTAACAGAACGGTGATAGAGACATGCGGTAAACGGCAAAGTTTAAATATCGATCCGGCGACCATTTTGAATAACCTCAAAATTTTGTTTGGCCTATATCTCAACCCCTATTATAGCTAGAGATCTGAAATTTTGATATGTTGTAGGGACCATCAAGAGCTTTCCAACGATACCTTATTTTCAAAAATCGGTCAAGCGGTTTAGTCAATATGGCCGCCACAATTTTTTATTGAAAATCGACCATAACTCGAAAACGGCTTGACTGATTTTGATCAACCCGGGGTCAAATGAAAGCTCTCAACAAGTAACTGCTAGGGAGCCAAAAATCAGAAACAAAATTTTCTATAAATATTTCGAAAACGACGACATTTTTTGCTCACACTAGATTGGGGGCTGGGGTTGACTAGTTATACAGATAAAATAGTGTTGAGGATTTCTTACCCTCTAAGGAGGAAGATGGCAACGATGATGGGGAGTATAAAAGAAAAAGAAAAGGAATTAACTTAAAGGTAAATTTTATTTAGAGAAACTTAAATGAATAAACAAAGTCTCAATCCCTTGGGGGTTCCGTATCCGCGTTACCCATCGGGTAATGTCTGGGTAACAGGCTCCTTTGGCCCCGCCTTCCGCTCGTGGAGATTCTTTGTTGTAACCGGCACTCTTCCAACCACTGCAGGATCGCTCCTCGGGTGACCCGGGTGGGAGGACGATTCTGCTTGGTGGGGACGGTGAGGAAGGAGGGGCGAATCTTACTTTCCTTCCATTGTTTACGGTCCGGCCTGGGAGGGGTTACTCTTCCGACCAGAGGTCGGTCCAAGTGACGCTGGGCGGTGGCCGCTGTTCTCCAAAACAGCGCGGCGTGGAGTTCCCACTACCCCAGCTAGAGGCAAAAAGGATGAGGACCTCGTCGTCGCTACTGAGGCTAATAACCTCCGTAGCCTCCTCGACCGTTGGAGCCGTTGAAACGCAGAAAAAAAACAAAGAAAAAAGAAAAGAAAAAACCACCATTAATTTTTTTTATTTTTTTAATGGGGTTGGGAGGGGGAAAAATTCAGATTATTTCTGGCCTTATTCAGCGACCAAGAAACCATTGAAAATCGCTTGAAATCTTGAAATTTCAGTAGAAATTTCTAAAATTTCAAGGGTTTCTTGGTCGCTGAATAAGGCCCTTTATCTCATTTTTTAAGGGGCGGGGGGGGGGGGGAATATAAATTTAGAAATTCTCAGCTGCGAGCCTCATGGGGCTCCCGGTTCAGTGACGGGCCTCGCAGGGCTCTCGACTGAGATTCCTCAGCCACACCAGCTTGCGCTGATGATCCTGACGCATGGCCTCTTGTTCTGGAATACAAAAAATTAGACACAACAAAAATTTTTATTAAAAATTGTCCATTACCATTGAGTGGAGCATGTTTTGGGCATGTGCCCGCATGGATGTCTCCAGGCGTCGTACTGCAGCTCCGTAATCCTTCTTCATTTTCATGTAGTTTCGGAAGCGCTGCTATAGTTTCTTTTGCTCCCTCATGATGTTTCCGCGTGCCTCCATTTTTTAGTTGTTTAGCTGTGATTTTTTCTGTTTAGCACAAAACTTATTTCAACCGCACTCTTTGCTTTATGATTTTGTCTATTTTTGATAACGAAGAAAATCTATGGATCCGTTCTCAGGATATAGTCGTCCAAAGTTGACATGTCATATCTCGGGATCTACAAGTCCGATTTTGATCAACTCAAGCGCAAATGAAAGGTTTCGTGAAACCCTACAAACATTGCAACTTCGTGAAATGACCGCAAGAGGCGCTAAAATCAAAAACAAAATTTTTGTTGTCTGTTATTCGGCATGCGAGTAAGTCGAGTAGTCCTTCCTGAAAATTTGCCCATCCCCAATTTTCAGCCAACTTCACATTTCACTGACAAAGAAAGAATCACAGCCCGTAAGTTTTACTTAACTTCCTCTATAAGGCCACATTTAATTGGATAAATATACAGAAATATCCTCAATGTCTTTCAATCTATTGGAATCCACGGATTCACCACACATTGGGCAAGAATTTGTTGCATCAAAGACCCTGCAAAAAAGAAATATTTTTCTTTAATTTATTTATTTTACAACAATAAAAAAAATGGGAATTACCTTATCATGGCATCCTTGATACCGGGAAAGTCACATTCGGGACAAGCAGCAATGCCATCAGCCACAAGATGCTGCCCAGTTGCAATGCAAATGGGTAGAGTTGTCTTGCATTGGTGGCAGGTGGTTTCCATTGAGAGTAGTTGAACGCCACAGGCAGCACAGGGTGTCATCTCCAGGGTAGCTTCATCGGAGAGCTCCTTTATACCACGCGGAGCCTTCCGCACAATTCCCTCCACCTTCCGGGAGTACTTCTCATCGATCTGCGTCCGATACTCCGGACGCATGAGAGTTGAGGCGAATGTGAAGGCGGATGCCCTTAATCCAGCACGATGGCATTCAATTACGCTGGATGTTAGGATTGGGACGACGTCTGAAAGATTTTTTTAAACTCACTAATTAATACATCTCGCAGGCGAGGATGCCTGAAAATGGGATTTATCCTTACGTGTGGGGAATTGTGAAATGTTGGTGGCAACTTGAACTAAAAGTTTAGCCGCCTGCAGATGATCCCCAAGCTGAATGTGAATCCTCACAAGGATGTACCGATGGAGGAGTACCAGGCTACTCCGCATATCAGCCATAATACTGAGATTATTCCTCCGGAGTTCCTGGTACATGGAGAAGAGGAGATTGTGGGCACTTCTGTACTTCCCGGCGAGTTGCTCTTGATTGGCAATGATTACAGCTGCTTTGGCGGCTTCGCGGAATTCCTTCTTGGCCATGTAGAGGCGGAAGAGGAGCTTTGGATCCTTGGGCACACCATCCATCTCACCCAGGAGAAATTCAATCAGTTGCCCCGTGAGTTGATCATCATTCGCCGAAGCAACACAATCAATTGCCAATGAGAGGGCAATATTCTCATCATTGCTGAAAGCTGATGCCTTGAGGAGATGCTTAAGGGCTTTGGAGTACATTTTGGCCAGGAAGTAGTACTTTCCACTCAAGAGCGTGTACTTCTCAGCCTCAAAGTGTTGGGCAAGAACCAAAAAATCCTCCGAACGTGCCCCATCGTATTGCTCGAGAAGTTCCCCGAACTCCCGGACTTTATTCCGCCTCTCCGCCAGGGTGTAGGCTTCCTGTACTGATCCACACATGATTAGGTACTGAATTGCCGACTCCGTATCACCAATTTGCTGATAGAATCGTGCCAGCATCTTAGCTGCTTCAGCTGATCGTGTTTCCAGAACAATCTCCGAGGCTGAATGGGGATCACTGAGCTGATCTAAGTAGATTCTCACCACACTATCCAAATCTCCGGCGGCTGTGTACCCACGGATGGCATCCTGGAATTTCCCATCAGCCTCACGAGCTTTGGCATAGGCAGCGTGGAGTTTTAGGCTTGTCACGCGGTGCAGAAGCTCATCAACTTTCACCCAATTCTTCAGTTGGATGTACAGCCCACAGCAGCTGTCCCAGTTCCCGGCTCTCTCGAAGAGCATCGCTGCATCGGAAATCTGCCCCAGGGCACTCAGAGATTCAGCACAATCATTCAGGAGGTGCTTCTCATCCAATTCCAGCGCCAGCTGTATTCCCCTCCGGAAATCTCTATTCTTTATCGAAGTCCTCGCAATTCCTGCCTTACAGAGATTGATGTGCTCCTGCGTGTGACCACCGCCCTGCATTGCTCTCTCATAGTGCGCCAGAGCTTCCCCATGAGACCCCCCAAATTCCAATTGTCCCGCATACTCCCGCGCAATTGCCGGAACAGCCTCCGCGTCGATATTTTCCGCCAGGGCCATTGCTTCCTCCCACTGCAGGAGATCCCTGCAGAGCTCAAGAGCTTCCCGCGGTGCTACACTCCGGGCAAAGTGTCTCTTTGCCTCATCCGCCATGTCCAGAAGTTGAGCACAGCGCCCTGCGAGGAAGCTACGATCCTCAATGCCGAGCAGCTCCTCAAGGGCGAATACCATTGCTGGGCAGGAAATGCGCCTGAAGACACGAATTGCAAAGGCAACCTCCAGATCAGCTAGGGCGGCTTTTGCCAACTTTAGCCATTGATCACGATCATTGAGCTCCGTGCAAATATCCCATGCTGCTGGGAATTTCCTCAAACGCAGCACATTCCCAAGACGATCCGCCGCATCCGGAGCTACACGATGGGTATTCAGGGTGATTGTTGTTAAACCCCCACCAGCTACCCCGAGATTCAGTTCTCCGTCAAAGAGGAGGAGGGGTGTCTGATCGGCAAGAAGGCGCGTTTCCCCGACTCTGATAACGTGAGATTTCGCCACGGAATGCCGCACGTGGACGTACGTTGTGGCCAACTTATTGCCACATGCCACGAAAACTTGCGCCTGCAGCGAATCCCAGAGGACTGTGGTGCATTTCTTGGGGAAATCCGGAATTTGCAGCATCTCCTCTGTGACGGGGGAGTACAAAAAGCCCACATCGTGATCATCGACAACAACAACGCGTGTCCCATCGCAATCAGCATAGAGATTCCGGATACCAACTGCATGCCGATGCGTCACAGAGCGCCCCCATTGCTCCAGGGAGAAGTGCACGATTGCCCCCAAATCCGTGGCAAAGGCAAAGAAGTCCCCAGTGAGGGAAATACTCGTTATTACGGCATCCTGCATCCCTGTGATGTCATCAGGGAATTGTCGTGGATCCCGGCGTTCTGTTCCCTCACTCGGGGTACTCTCGATGGGATGCAGGAGAGCATGACGCCCACAGAGGACAGCACAGAATTCCGCCGTGAGACGCACCTCCTTCACCTCAGCCATGTACTCCCGATCACCCAGCAGGAGAGCCCCATCGCGCAGAGATCTGCCGAGATCGTAGAACCACACGTGATTATTCATCCCACAGACCAAATGCTGCGGACCGAGCCCAATAAAAGATGGTTCCACTTCGAGTGTCACAACAGCCGGAGCGGAGCGATTCCGGTCGGGGCTGCAGCTGAAGATTGTCACTTCCGCCAAGCTGCTGAGGAGGGCAACACGTGGTGCACACACTGCACTGAGGTGGTGCAGTTGCGTGACAAAGACACACAATCCCCCCTGGGCCGTGGCAACGGCCATAAGTTGCCCATCGGCACTCCAATCAATCCCCCTGGCAGCCGTGTGGTCAGGCAACGTGAGAATCTTGGCTGTTTCCTGCAAATTCCCCATGGCGTGAACTTTGATGCTATTATCCCCACACGAAGCCACCATACGCAGTGTGGCACTCACAGCAAGACCCGTCAGGGCATCCCGATGATTCTTAACTTGCCACAACTCCTGCCCAACTTCCCGGGGATGCGTGGAAATGGCCACAACGTGCCCGAGTGAGAACCCAAGCAAAATGTACCCATCTCCGAACCATTTATGCTGCAACAACGACCCATAGCGCTGCTGGAAGCCCAATTCTGTGGGTGAATCGGGTTCTGGGAGATGATACAGGTAGAGCGTTCTCTTGCCCAGGATGACGCTGATTGTATTCTCCCCCGGAACACGTTCATCTGTTTTCATTTCCGCAAAATGCATATCACTGGGCAGATCCCGCAACTGCACGACACGCAGGGAATCCCCCTCATCATTGCTCAGCGAGAGAGTCTTGTCGTCACTCCCAAGGGCCAGGATGTTCTCTTTTGACCACACACCGCAGGAAATGCGCTTTGCATGCTTCCCCAGGACTGGGATACGTCGTGTGGTTTGATTGTTGTAGATTGCGAGATTCCCCCGAGTCGTACCAACGGCAACAACCTGCCCCTGCTTAGCCCACATGATGCATGTTGGTGTATCACGCAATCCAATGTCAATCAGTTGCTTCTTCTGGGTGTTTGCATCCCACAGTAGCAGTTGCGACGTTCCCAGGCAGATTGCCCCGAGAATATCCCCATCGGCATCCCATCCAAAGCCACAGCAGAGACCCTGTAGGACAATACGATGCTGCATCTGTCCCTGACGATTGAACACACCAATAGTACCATCGCTGCCTGTTGTAGCTAGAAGAACTCCAGAACCTCCTGGACACCACAGGGAATCAAATTCTTCTCAATTCTGTATAAGATTGGGAATGCACTGAACTTACCACTCTGCCAGACAAAGTAGAGATCTCCCTGACCATGGGGATCTTCGTGCCTGAAGATTATCTTATCACTGGACATTTCAAATCACCGGAAATTGGGGAAAAATTAATAATTTATCATTATTGTTTGTGTTTGGGACTGACGTTACCATGGACACCACGCGACACATAAAGGTGTGATTGTGTTGGTTGTTGTGTTTGTGTGGGATATTTTTGTATTTATGATCGTTTTTAACGGATTATTGATTTTTTTTTAAAAATTTATAAGAAAATATTCTGCAAATTAGGGGAGAGCGGGGAGAACAAATCAATGAATTTTTGCTATAGGAGCTGAAATGTTCCCTCCGGGGGCGTCAATGATGCGTGTCAATCTTTAGGGGAGACCGGGGTAAAAAGTCAGTGAAAAATTTTCAAATGAATGGAGAATTCTGGAAAAATTATGGTGGAAAGCCCTTCCAACTTTTAACAATTGATTGCTGCAATTTGGAGATTATCCGAGCAATAGTTTAGGAGTAAAAAAAAATAAAAACAAAATTTTGTGCCCATTTCCCAAAATTTTTGTGGTATTGAGGAAAATCGTTCTCCGAAACTTTTCTTTTAGCGATTTTCCAATCTGATAATATTTATTACTTAGCCTGCTTAACCCCTTCGCGTTTTTAGGTTATACGCTGACCTAAACGTGAAACATTTTATTTATTCAATTATGTATTTATGAATGTAATTGTTTTTCCAAGTTACAAATACATCAAATTCACGCAAAAGGGGCCAAAGAAGACGTTCTGACTGAGAAAAGTCCTCTGAAAACATACACAGAATAAATGTACGGGTAAGCTGACCTGTTTCTTTCAGTGTACCAATTTTGTGAGAGCAAACTAGAACGCGAATTTGTTTAAATACATTCAAAGTCGGGAAAAGTTGAAAAGTCATCCCCCAAGAAATCTTTAAAACGCCATATCTCGGGAACGGCTCCATAGATTTTCGAGTTTGAGCTATCGTTGGAAAGGTCTTAACCTCAACTATAATATATAAAAATATGAAGTAAATCGATAATGGCATTTTCGAAATATTCGAGTTCGAAATTTTCGAAAATTTTGATTTTGACTTTAGCGCCTCTCGCGGTCATTTCTCGAAGTTGCAATGTTCTAGACATTTGTAGGGCTTCACGAAACCTTTCATTTGCGCTTGAGTTGATCGAAATCGGACTGGTAGAACCCGAGATATGACATGCCAACTTTGGAAGGCTATATCTCGAGAACGGCGACATAGATTTTCTTCATTTTTGGCATGGAGCTAGATAATATGGTCAGCTATAACATATCAAAAAATGAAGCAAATCGATAATGGCGTTTTCGAGATATTCATCGAAAACTCATCGAAAATTTTGTTTTTGATTTTTGGCCCCCTAGCGGTCATTTTTGAAACTTCGGATGTTCTAGAGAGTTGTAGGGTTTGTTGAGATCTTTCATTTGAGCCTGGGTTGATCAAAATCGGTCAAGCCGTTTTCGAGTTATGGTCGATTTTCGATGAAAAATTGTGGCGGCCGTATTGACTAAACGGCTTGACCGATTTTCGAAAATGAGGTATCGTTGGAAAGCTCTTGATGGCCCCTACAACATATCAAAATTTTAGACCTCTAGCTATAATAGGGGCTGAGATATGGACAAAAAAACAAAATTTTGAGGTATTCCAAAATGGCGGACGGGGGGGTGGGGGGGTGGATTTGACCTCATAATCGGATGTCTTCCGGTTGATATTTAAACTTTGCCGTTTACCGCAAGTCTCTATCTATTACCGTTCTCTTGCAATTTAGCGTTAGGTTCCGGCCGGCCGGACGGACGGACGGAAAAAAATTTTTTTGGCGCATACGTTTTTTGGAATGTGGGGAACCTAATTCGTGCTCATCCCAAGTTTGAGCCCGATCTGACGACTTTCGATTTTGCTCGGTACACAAAAGCTGTGTCTGAAAGAAACACAGCTAAAATCGTGTTAAAAGAGCGCATGTTTCAATGTTTTACGTTGGACGCGAAGGGGGTTAATGTAGAAAATGTTACCATGATGTATTTTTCAAAAACTTTTAATGATTTTCGTACAATTATTTGAATAAAAACATGCCCCTTGGGGTAAATATACTCAACAATGTAAATCAGTTATGGGACTTTGAAATTTTTGACATATTTTCTATTCATTTGTTGCAAAATGGCGTGATTGAGAAAATCGCAAAATTCTCTTTTTTTGTGGCTTTAAAAATGAAATTCCTTGTAGCGGATCAAAAGGTGAAAAGTTTAGCTATCAACTACTATCAATCTCTCAGGTGGAAAATTATTGGAAATGTCGGAAAATTCCACTGACCTTATTTACCCCACTGGCACTGGTGACTATATTTACCCGCCGACTTTAAAAAAAAAGTCAGAAGAGTTTTTTAATTAAAGGCTGTAGGCCAGGAAATTTCCTATAAGAATGACCTATCGAGGAAATTTTCTTGCTTTTGGGGAATCCTGCAGATAAGGATTTGTGCAAATTGACTTTTATTTACCCCGATCTCCTCTAACCATTTTTTGATTACAATTCTGTCCTTACCTTTGGTCCTTAATTGTGGTCTTGCCTAATGAAATCCTTCAAAATCTTCCAATAAATCCATTTTTGTAAAATGAATTTATTTTACACAAAACTCCCCGATAAAAGTTCTTTCTTGATTAAAGAAAAAAAGAAAAGGATGTTTCCTTAAAAATGCCTTTTTTGGGGATTTTTATTTGATTTGTCACATCAATCCCTCTTTGTGAGGCTCCAAGAACTCGTTATGATTTTTGTTGAATTTATAAATTTTCATTTTTCACGGAAAATAAGAAACAAAGCGAAAAAAATTGTCAAGAATTTGGCATTTTACAAAGAATGTTGTGTCTCTCGTCTTCGATTCCTTCTAAAGATCTTTCTTTTTGTTACAACAAAGCATCACTGAAAGAGAATTCTCACATGGGATTGTTTTTTCCTTATTCTTTGTATTGAAACATCCAGCAGTTTTGGGAAAGTTCTTAAGGGCGGCTCTTTTGTCGGTGAAACCATCAGCGAAAAAGAATTCTTTGACTATTGTGGTAGAATCTGATACAAGTCTTTACTTTTCTTTCCTTAAAATTCGTCAGTTATAAGATTTTTAGTATTCTGGGAAAAATCTTATAACATTTTGACATCTTATTTCTTTCTTCAACACTGAAGGATCGAGATTTCTAACCTCAAAAGTTTCACCTTCATTTTATCTGAAAAGAAAATATATTTTTCCAAGTTTTCTTTCGACGATATTGAAGCAATGAATCTTCCCCATACACAGATGTAGAAATTTTCACGAAATGTTAAATAAATTTTAATTCTCTGGCCATTGAAAAAAAAATCGAATTGGCCACTTTGGCTAGCAAAATCCTCCAAGGGTTAAACGGGTTTCTGAAAGAAAATTTATTATCCAAGGCTCTTTAAAGTCCTTTCTGAATTTTTCTGGAACTTGTTTTTCTTTTATAGAACTCCATCTGTCAGAATCTTACACCTTTTAAGTTGTTAGAAAAGAAAAGATTTTTATCAGAATTTACCTCATTGATTGAAAGAAAGAAATCTCCATGAATCTTTACTATTTTAGCACCTTCGCGTCGTGGAGAGTTAAAATGAATTTTGATTCTTTAAGTACGCAAAGAAAGTGGAAAGAAAAACCTTTGAGGATTCTATAAATCACAATTAAATTAAATTTAGAGGGATTTTCTTTGACTAATTTAGAATATTTCAACGATTGAGAACACCTCACTGCTGGATATTTCTTTAATTCACTTTTCTTCGTTTTTTTTTTCTATTTCAATAATTTTATTTTGTAATTATATAAATATTAGTTTAAAATTTAATAAAACGTACATAATGCGCCATCTACTTTTATCAGTGTCCTGTAGTTTTTCTTCTTCTTTTCATCCTTTCTATGTTTTTTTCTCCGATTGAAAATTTCTAAAACTCTTTTTTTTCTTCTTCCCTTTCACATCCCCAATGAACGCGGATGTTTTTTTGTGTCAACATTCCCCCGCTCTCTCTGCAAACCATCCTATCCCCTTTCTCATTCGCACACACAACAAATTAAATTATTCCCATTTATGTGGCAATTTACGATAACTCTATGCGGGTTTCCTTGAAATTCGCTGTCTTCACCAATATTTCTCCTTTTTTTTTTCATTTTGTCCATTAAATAAATGTATTTCACTTTCTTTTTTTTTCTTCTCCAAATTGCCATGCTGTAAATGCTTCTTTTATGCTCACTCTCTCTCTCTCTACAGATCTTCTGGAGTTATGCAATGAACACTGTGTGCCCGCATAAATTGTATTTAACACTGCTTTTTTTTGTTACGCGACAGGATTCTCTCCCCATTTTGCTGCTGCTGCGGCGTCCTTTGAACAACTACAGAGATGACAGAAATGTTGATGATAAACTGAGATACAAATGGGAAGAGAATCATTCCCATTCTGTTGTGCCTGGTGGCTTAGGCGTCAAATCATATAACACCCTAGAAATGCTAGATACGCACAGAATATCACGAACTATCTTTTCCACGACCTGCAATAAAAAAAATAAAATTATTTGATTTATTTCCTTGATGAATTGATTACTTTTTTTTTACACAGAATGGTCTGATCAAGATGTTTTATTTGTCTTTAATTTAAAAAAAAAAAATCTTTACTAAATTTTACTTTTAATTAATTCTTCGATTTTGAATAAAATCTTTTTTTTCAATTTCCTTGTAAGATTTTTTAAAAATTGTTAAGAAGTTCTAAAAATATTTAGTACACCCTCAAGTCGAGACACATTTAGTGCTATAAAAGTTTTAATATTACACGAACGTGTTAAAAAAATCTTACGACTTTTAAATTAATGTTCATGATACATAAAAACATAAAAAAACAAAAATATTAGTTTTATCCTTTTAAATTAGAACGTGATCAAGAACTATTTACCAAATTTTCCGAATAAATATTCTTAAAACCTCAAGTGGGTGCAATACGAAGAAAGGAACTTAATAATCCTAAAATTCTAAAGTAATTCCTAGATTTTATGTGATAAATATGAAAGTATGGTATGTGTCCAGACTACTATTTTTTTTATAATAAAAAATGCTCAAAAAATATTTATCATGAATTAACTTTGCAAAATATGTATTTTTTCACCCAACTATAGCACCTTTTTTTGTAAAACCTAACAATGGGCCTAATTCAGCGACCAAGAAACCCTTGAAATTTTTAAATTTTGTACTGAAATTTCAAGATTTCAAGCGAATTTCAAGGGTTTCTTGGTTGCTGAATAAGAACCAATGTATCTAAAAAAAAATCTTAGGGGAGAGCGGGGCTATTTGTGACAGTTTGGAATTTTCAAATGGCGATTTCTCCCAAGTTATTAATCGGAAGCACCTGAAAAAATTATGATAAGAAGTCCTATCTACCCTGAATAGTTGACTGTAGATTGGAGATTATCCGATGAATAGTTTAGGAATAAAAAAATAAACAAATTTTGAGGCCTCCAAAAATACGTTTTGGGTGTTGAGAAAAAATCATTTTCCGACACTTTTCTTTTAGCGATTTTCCAATCTCACCGTCTTTTCCACAAGCCAGGTCAATGCAGAAAACGTTGCCAAGGTGTATTTTGCACTAACTTTTAATGATTTTTCTGCACAATTATTCAAATCAACACATGTCGAGTGGGGCTAATTTTGTCACCAATGTAAATCATATGGAACGTCAAAATATTGACACGTTTTCTAACCTTTTTGTTGCAAAATGTAGGGGTTGAGAAAATTCCAAAATTCTGTGTTTTACTGGATAGAAAAGTGAAATTCCTTGCCGTGGATGAACAAGAGAGGAGTTCGGTTAGTAGCTACAACTAATCTCTCAGGTGGAAAATCTTTGGAAATGTCGGAAAATTTCATCGACTTAATTACCCCCGCCGGTGACAATATTCGTCGACGGATTCTTAAAAAAGTCAGAAGCGGAAGGGTTCAGGAAAAGCTTGAATACTCATATTTCCCGTGGAGATAGAGAAAAGCGGTCTGAGGCAAAGTTGTAGGCAAGGAAATTTCCTATGAGAATGACCTATCGAGGAGAATATCTTGCCCCGTGGGAGTCCAGCAGATAGGGATTTATCCAAATTGACACAAATAGCCCCGCCCTCCCCTATAGTTCTCTCTTTATCCAAGACACTAGTACGCGTAAGAACTTTATCTTTAGAATTTTTTTAATCAATTAATTCACCGGCCAATGTTTTTTTTAACTCTTTGATTAAACAAATAAAAAAAGAAAACTTCCTCCTGCCTTAATGAGTTGTAAAAAAATCTCTAAATAAAAGGAAATGAACAAATAGAAAAAAAATTTTTTTTTTGGAGTAAAATGTGTCTTGGCTAGAAGTTGTAACAGAATAAATAGAATCTTTGGAAATCTCAAAATTTTCTTTTTCACAAAATACCAAAAAATCTTTAGAATTTATAAATTTTCAAATACAAAAACGTTCTGTTTAGAATCGAGAAATTCCTGGACTTTGAAAGTTTTTTTATCTTAGAATTTTGTACTAAAATTTCAAGATTTCAAGTCAGGATTTCAAGCGAATTTGAAGGGTTTCTAGGTCGCCGAATAGTGTCCCTTCTCTACCTTTTCTTGTCTTACCTAAAGGTTTAAGAATTTTTAGATGATTTAGTTAGTTAATTTTCTTCCTATAAAACTCTTTGAATTAAATAAAAAATAATAAAAAATTGAGAGACATCTTGACTAGATCATCTTGTCAACACATAAAATTAGCAAATAATCATTGTTTGAGAAGAAAATTGCAATCGATCCCAACATTGAAGGAACGGATCAATCTATTTTATCCCCTTTTCCACGTTAAAACCCCCTTTTTTGGGGATTTTTCCTTTACTTTTGGAGAAGTATTAAGGAACATTCTTGTGTCATGCACTACGACTATTCCACCTGAACATCTCCACAAAATCAAGCAACGAAATGCAAATTTTTTGTTGTTGGGAACTTACATTCATGGGTAGATTCTCGGAACCAGGTAGAATTGGAACGCCAGTCATGAAGTCATTCGTTAGGAACGGCCGCAGCACAATTGAGCGCTGACACGATGGCATCCTGTTGGCTGGATCACGATCAAAGTGAAGTGGAATTAATACTACAGGCATTTGCGAGATGCGTCTGATGCAACCGTAAGCTTGCAGTGCCTGATGAATAAGATCAAGAAAAAAGATCAATGATTTTTTTTACGATTTAATTTTTGTGCTGATGGGCTCTCCTTCTTACCTCATTCACAATCGCATCGGCAATTCTGAGCTGAGCCAACGTCTTGCGCGAAATATGGGTGTGTGTGATATCGGTGATTTGATACTGTACAGGATCGCCAAATATATAACAAACTCGATTGACGTTGTGCAAAATGCGCGGTATTATCTTGGCAAGGAACATGAGATCCTGCCAATTTGGTGTACCCTCACTCGAAATTCCTACGACATAGCTATACGAACGCTTATCGCCCTGCACCCCAACACTCCTTATTGGCAGAACAGTTGCTGTGAGTTTTATCGAACTAGAGATCCTCCGCAGTTCCTTCTGCTCTTCCGGTGACGTCGTACCCGACACACGACTCAGCAGCGCATGATTCTTCAGGAGCTTTTGATTGTAATCCACTATCACACGGGCAATGACCTAAAGACAGATTTTACAATTGAAAATTAAATCAAAAATTTAATCACACGCCCATGGAGATAAAATGATAAGAAAGTCTCAAATTCTAATCCGTAGAAAAAATGTTTTTAACGTTGTTTGGGAAGAAGTTTGCAATCGATTTCTACAGAAATGGAGCAAATCGATCAATTTCATCAACTTCCCTGAAGAAAAAAAAAGATTTTCTTTTGGAGATTTTTTAAGGAATATTCTTGCACGTAAAGTACAGCGAATACTCCACCTGATCGTCTCCAGGAAAATGAAAATTTTAATACATATCGGATCCACCGGACGTCCACTGATAGTTTATATTATTCTACGCTGTAAAAAATTGCTAAGCTATACGAGAATTACCCGGCTGGCACATAAGAGACAATTTTAAAGGGCTAATTTTTTTTTAATCATTCTGCGAAACGGACTTTATGTTCAGCTGAACACAAGAAACTAAAAAATAGAAAATATTTCGTAAAACGCAAAAAGTCGTTAATTTATTCCTCTTCAACAAAAGAAGATGAAAAATCGTTTTGAACTAGATGAAAAATTTGCAACTTGTTCCACGGAACATAAGAAACCTAAAAAAAATCTACCTAAGGGATGGTCACGTTATTTTGGAAACTCGGGGACTTTCAAGAGCGATTTTCAAGGCAATTTTGAAACCAAAAAATCGAAATTTGCTTGCACTCTCGTTAAATGGCCAAATACTGATAAGAATTCAATACTTTCGATTTAGAAAATAAATTTTTGTGCTCAAAAAAAATTATTTGAAATTCTCACATTTTGGCCATTTTGTTCCTGTAGAGTTTCCAAAATAACGTGACCATCCCTTAAAACGATAAATAACTCCGAAAGCAGAATGTAAAAAATCGAAAATTAGTTCCACAGAATACAAAAAAAAAAATTTAAAAATCATTCCCCAAAGAGAGAGAAATACTAAATAAGTTCCACAGAACACAAGAAACCAACATCAATCCATAGAAAATCAAAAATTTAAAATTAATTCTGCTGTTACAATGCCGAAACATTCGAAACAAATCCTGAGGAATACTAGAAACCAAAACCAAAACAAAAAAAAGTTTTTTTTTTCTCATTGCAAACTTGCAGAAGGAGGTCAAATTTTTGTTTAAAAAAAAAAGCCAGGCCAGCCGGGTAAATTGTTTCGATCCTGTTGCTAATTTATTACTCTACGTAAAAGTAACTTTCGGGTAAGTATTATTACGGTCTTTAATGTGTTAAAATTATTAGGAAATTAACTCAAATTTGTCCATTTTTACACAAGCTGATCGGATTCGGTTAATAAAAGAGTTTTAGAATATGTCTACGTGAAATTATATTAAGAAATTATTCGGAATTTTCTTCGGTGAGCGACGGATAAATTCAATTCAGCAATTAAAACATTTGAGTTGCCAGAGCTTTCGACACTCTGCGTGTCATCCTCAGTTGCTATCAGAGGAATAGTTTTTCGTGTAGCACGTCATACAGACGAGTAAACATACTAACTAAGCAAATTACAATATTGCAGAAGGCATGAAACTAATAATTTCAACAAAAAATATTAAAAAAATTTCGAAAAAGAATACATAAATAGTGAGGAGAGACTGTGACTGAACGTTAAATCACAAAGAAAATTTCAGTGGGTTCAAAAACAAATTCCTGGGCATGAATTCTCTAAGAGGGAAAAACTCCCGTGATAAACTCCTAAGGGCTATAGCGCTTTAAAAGAAACGTGAAAACCGGGAAAATCTTACGGGGGTTTATCACGGATGCATTATTTTTCTTAGAGGATCATACTCACGTAAAGTTTTCATCACTTTTACCCTGCAAAAAGCCTTTGGGAGTTTTTCACTCTTCGAGAATCCGGTCCAATCCGAGGCATTTAGCGCATCTGCAGCAGAAATGGGGCTCAAAGTAAACGAGCAGAAAACCAAGTACATGGTCACCGGAAAAGAAGCAGCTAGATGGCGCCAGAATTTACGCATTGGGGATCAGGAATTCGAAGTGGTGAGAGCCTTCAAATACCTAGGTTCCACGCTAACGGATGAGAATGACGTAGGATTTGAGGTGAAGGAGAGAATAGCAGCGGGAAGCAGGTGCACGTTTGCACTCTCCTCTATTTTGCGGTCGAGGTGCGTCTCGTGGTCAACAAAGTTTAAAATATACCAGGTCATCGTGAAACCGATTGTCACGTATGGCCTGGAAGTAGTGCCGCTAAGGCGCTCAGATGAAAGAGCACTTGAAACCTTTGAGAGGCGCATCTTGAGACGGATATATGGGCCGGTGAGAGTGGAGGTTGAAGGTGAAAATTTGTTTCGCATAAGAACAAATGATGAGCTTGAAGACCTCTACAAAAAACCGCTCATAACAGCCTCAATCCGGGCGTCAAGACTACGCTGGCTAGGCCATGTCCATAGGATGTCGGCCGAAAGAATGCCCAAGAAGCTACTGAACCTAAACCTGATGGGGCCAGGTGTGAGAGGCAGGCCCAGAAAGGAATGGGAAGACGTAGTGGCTGAGGATCTTGAAAGATTGGGCGTTGCTGATCTGGGCCGGAGGTTGGCGAGGGATCGCCAAGGATGGAGAGCGCTGTTGAAGAAGGCCGAATCCCTTAATGGGACGTGAGACTGGATCAATTCCCGTAGGAAACCAGTCTCAAGCCATTTAAAGAAGAAGAAGAAGTTTTTCACTCTTAGAGAATACAGCCCCTGGATAAAGCTGAGTTAACATGATGACAATACAAATTAAATTAAAATTTTCCTAATTTTAGGCACAGAACCCCTAAAATTATTTATGATTTAATCTTCTTTATGTACCTATGTATCAGAATTTTTTTCAAATAAAAATCTCAAAAATAGATTAATAAAGGTTCCAGAAATCACTGAAAATTCTTTACAAAAATAAAATTAGATTACTAACCTGTGTTTCGGAGAAATTCCTCTCGATGTAGGGCTCATCGGCGCATAGGATTCGAATAGCTAATCCTGGCCCCGGGAAGGGATGTCGTTCTATCAGTTTACTTGGTAGACCCAAATCATAT
This sequence comes from Lutzomyia longipalpis, assembly GCF_024334085.1. NCBI lineage: Eukaryota > Metazoa > Arthropoda > Insecta > Diptera > Psychodidae > Lutzomyia > Lutzomyia longipalpis. Next base: position 33,476,912 of record NC_074708.1, read on the forward strand.
CCTAAAGCACGTACTTCATCCTTGTGAAAGTCTCTCAGGGGCTCCACCACACGACCCGCATCACGAAGGGCCCTTTTTTTTCATTGCAAAAAAACAAAGGAAAATTCTTCATTTTCTGCTCCTTCGAAAAGGAAAAAAAAAGAAACAAATCCTTCCTACCTGATGCGATCTGTATCGTTGTGATGTGTCTTAATTGTATCGGCATTCGTACTCACGAGTGCCGATGCTGATTCTATCAAATCCGGTCTCAGTGTCCCCTGTGCCAGGAGGATGTCCTCTTGCTTCAAATTCAACTCATTCATCACCTCAACTGTTACCTTAACAAAAACATCCCCAATTATTTTTCTCTTATCCTCCGGATTTGTTGTCATCGACAGCATTGGCGTATCTGTGCTGTAATGCGAACCAGGTTGCTTTATTGTTGTTGTCCCATTGAGAAAATGATGGTGGGCTCGCTTCACAATCACATTTATATCAATCTCATTGAGACACTTTTCAACGTCTTCACTCTCATTTTGCCTCAGGAATCCTAAATTATTTTTAAGAGGATTTTTTTTTAATTTTAAATTCTTAAGGATTTTTAAGGATGTCGTTGTCCTTTCAAACTCACCATTATCTATGTGAACAACGTATAATTGAGATAGAGGCACGGCTTTTATGAGCAGAGATGCACAGACAGTCGAATCAACACCTCCACTTGCAAGAAGCTACAAAATACAAGAAGATTTTCTACAAATCTCTCAAAGTAGTAAAGAAAAAAACTTCTTACCAGGACTTTTTTATTGCCAATTTTCTCCTTGAGCGCCTTTATGCACTCCTCTTTTCGATTTTGCAGTGTGAAGCGTTTCGACAAGCCACAAATGTCAAAGAGAAAATTTGAGAGAATTTGCTTTCCATTTACAGTCAAGTCCACCTACAAAGGAAAATCATTAAATTTACTTTAATTTAATCCTTTTTGGGAAAATGCAAGAAAGACCGTTTTACCTCTGGATGGAATTGAACGCCATAAATGTGCATTTGCTCGTTGTAGATGCCCGCCACGATATTTGTATTCTTAGACATGGCAGACACTTTGAATTTGTCACAGATGCGATCTATGCTATCGCCATGAGTCAGTAAAACCGTCTCAGTGTTGTTCAAACGACTACAGAATACGGAGTAAAAGAGAGAGAAATTATTGTCGCAACTGTATTGATTATCCTTAATTCATTTAAATTTGTAAGGAAAAAAATTGTACGACAAGGTGTAGCCAGAAGTTCTCTTAAAAAATCAACAAAGCTAACTCCAATAAATGAAGTCCACTTCATCAAAATTGAACTTCTAGTTGTTCCGAGCCATGAAGTTTCTCTTGGAAGATAGTATCAGGGCTAGTTTTGGGAATTGAGGTGCATTTGGGGTGCTCCTCTGCAACTTTGCCCCTTCTGGGTCTTCCGTAAGTTTCTTTTATTACAGCTTTGCGTCAAAAATTCATGCCTTTGCCATATTTTAAAAGGAGTTCACTCAATTTTGTATGTGACAATCCATTTTTTTTTTCGATAAAATAATCAGGACACGCGAAATTTTTTTGAGAATCAAATGAAAGGATTAAAAAATTGACAGACTAATAATTTTAATAAATAAATGAACAAGATTTATTTAAAAATGTAAACAATGACGTCACATCATGTTTTCTCGTCTCTTTCAACACATGAAACATTCACGCTGATGTTTCATTGGAGAGTTTTTAGAAGGTAAGTCATAAATTGAAAAGAAAGACAAATAAAAACAATTATGACGTCATTCTTCATATTTTTAAGCAAACTCTTCCAGTTTTTTTAAAGCCCATTCCAAATAAAAATAGTAAGTCTGTTTAGAGATTTCTTATTTATTTTTGATCCTTCCAAGGCAATTTGACAGCTTGATACACAAAATGTATGGAAAATTTTTCGATAGTATCGATATTTTATCGACTCGCGATAATTTTCTTTTAACTTTTCGTACATTAATAAGTCGATCCGGATGATGAAATAGGGATTAATCGAAAGCTAATTAAATAAACTTTCAAATAGGGGTGGAACTTTGTAGATTAATCCTTTTTTCTGACCGATATCGATCGTTTCTTCAAAAATATCGGAGTCAGGCAGGCCCCTAGATCCTTCAAATAAATACTCATAACTCGATTGCTTAGAGGATTTACTCACAACTCAGATTAGAAGAAATTAAGTCCTTTAATCGAAATCGGTCAAGACGATATTTATGAAAATTTATTAATTTAACTGCTCTCTATTCAAATCAACCTTGCACCGAAAAGCCACCTTTAACATAAATTTTAATTTATTCCTTATTCTATAAGAAATTTAAATGAATAAGAAGAAGAATCTATGTTTCAAAGACAAGCCTTCTCATTGGCTAATAAATTCGAAAAAAAAGAATTTTGATTGGCCACCAGTCTTCTTTACGTCATCACCTAGCTGAACTTCATTGCAAGGATTTTAAGGATAATTTTAACGGAACGTTCTACAAATTTTTATAATTTTAAATATTTCAGAAAAATATTTCAAAAAAAAAAAAAGATTTTAATGTTTAAAATATTAAAAACTAAAAATTTTATCTAGACTTATTATTTACTTTACCTTAGAACACTTCAATTGCCCCCCATTGTTTTCAATTCTATTACTGCGCGTATAGCAAGTGCATGAAATTTTGAGCGTGGGCGTTTGACGGAAAACAAAGAAAATTTAAGAAAAAAAAGAAGAGACTCACTTGAAAAGGGGACAGGATGTCTCCACGGTGACCTCCATTTGTCCATCCTCGCGCGCCTCCTTCTTATTGACTGTACCCCCAAACTCTTTATTAATCATTTGCATCCCATAGCAGATGCCGAGTGTTGGAATGCCGAGCTTGAAGATGGCCGGATCGTATTGGGGCGCATCGAGGGCATAGACGGAATTTGGGCCGCCGGAAACAATGATGCCCCGGTAGTTTTGCTCCTTTAGCACTAAAGCTGCCGTATTCAGGGGTAGGATGTCCGATTCCACCTGAAGTTCACGGACCTTTCTGTCGATAACCTTGAGAAGAAGACAAACAAAAAAAAACATTTAATCTTTGATCCTTCCCGGAAATGGGATTGGGGGAGGGGGGTGTACTTACTTTTCCATACTGAGATCCAGCATCGAGAATAGCAACTTTTTCCTGGTGAAGACCATTCTCCGTTGGCGGAATAGCCATTTGACAGAGGGAATTCATTTCTTCGTCTTTAGCACTGAAATCAGAAACTTCTGTTATTCGATCAGGAAGATGAACAAACTGAGGCAAAAATGTGATCTATTTGCAAGTGGTTGAAAGTTAACAATGAAAAAAAAAATGCTGCACGAGCTACAAAATACGTGATAACCTCTACGGAGATAACGGAGCTGTATACTATCGCAGAACCCCAATCTACGATAGCACAAAAGCGCATCACGATCATTCAAAACCTTGAATCTCAATCGCGCATTCCCGGCGGTGATACAAAAAAAGATTCCCCTGACCGGAAGTGAGTAAATCATCCCTCTGTTAATAGTAAAAAAAAAAAAGTTTTCTGCCGCGAACTTCCTGCGCACGAGAAAATTCCTTCACAACTCGAATCTAACCTCGCGCTCGCTCTGAAAACGCTTCCGTGGAGGCGCTCCCTTTGGCCGACTTTCCGCACACAGTAGCCCCCCTCTCCGGCACACCTCGCACGCAGTCCACCAAAGTGGCTACCTCCTCCGGGAGATTCAATGCATTTCCTGGCGTTTGCGTAAAAAAATACACCGTCATGGATGAACTTTATTATTGATGGGGCACGAAAAAAACCAATGCGACGTCAAACCACATTGTTGCAACGAAACCCAATTTTTGCACGCGCTTTTCCACCCTTTCACGCCGTGAAAACACCACGGTGAATAGCTACCTGTGATTAGCACACTTTCCTCAATGTATTTACATTAGATAAATCAAGAATATAAGTAAATAAGAGGAAATAAGAGGAATTTTCGCAATTTCTGCCTAAATCCACCTAAATAATTTTCGATCCACCTAATGGCCGCCGTTGCACCCGGCAGGACCCCAATAAACAAACAAATGCCGATTCTCTGCAGAGAAAACCGGCACTTTTGATCCTGCAGCTGAAATTGTTTTGCTTTTCCTTGGATTTCCGTATGAGGTGTCAGAATTGTCTTTTTTTTTGCTCACAAATAGGAGTGCGGAGATTTGTAGGAAAACTTTAATTTAAATCGAGTTTTCCTAGTTCCTACTATGATTTCTGCGAATTCCTTTGAATTTTCCACTGAAGTATCAGACAATTTTCTTTACGGGAATTTTCCAGCACAAAATTGAGTTGAAAAACAGAGAAATCCTTGAATTCTCCATGGAATCCAATCAGGAGAATTTCCACGATAGACATACGAATCAATTGTTTAGTGGGATTCTCTTGCCTCCCAAACAGAAAAAAAGCTTCAAAAAAATTATTTTCATCAAATTCTTCACTCCTGAGTTACTTCCGCAATGGATATTACAGCGGAAACGAGAGGATTTGCAGAAGTTGTGAATAGCTTCAATGATTTGGTGAAACCACTGAGGAATATCCAATCATTTAAAGGTAACCTCAAAATTCTACCGGCTTCCGGAAAAAATCTTCCTCTGACTTCCTCTTTTTTTCTCAGGCTCTGATTACTTTGTCAATGAATTAGTTAGGCGGATACAATCATTTCTCGTGTCAAAGAATCTCTTCAATGAAGACGGTTCCTGCCCAGAGAGATCAGAGATTTCTGAAAGTCTCCGGGAGATTTTCCTACTCCTTGTAAGCAGCACGGATGCAAAGTATTTCTACAGTGTCTCATGGGGTGCTGCAATTGTTTCCCTGATTGAGATGAAACTCATCCCAGAGCTCTCCATGTGCCTCATTTACATGCTAATCTGGAAGCTGGATTTGAGGGAACTCTTGCTGGAGTTTATGTCCTTTGCCCCATTGGAATTAGTTGGTGATATGCTCGTTATCTTCCCGGAGGCAATGAAGTATCTCGATGAGGAGAATGATTTGAACTTTGCGGAAAAGTTTATTGTGGCAATTTATACGAATGTTTCCGGTGCCGGAAGTACTAATTGCGATACTTCTCTGGATTTTTGCACTGTTTTCCTCAATGATTACTTCAACGGTGATGCAGAGGCTCATCCAGCACTAAGGAATAGGAAATTTTGCATTCTTCTAGGGCATATGATTCGACACATGCTGAAGGCAATCCTCAGTTGTATGAAAATCTTCATAAATCCGCAGGAAAAGAAGCAAGATTGCCCGGAAATTTACAAGAAATTCTTTGAAGGAATGGAGGAGGAAGAAAACGACAACAAAGAGGAGAATTCTTCCCTTTTGCAGTTCAATGAGAAGCTCTTCAGTAAACTTCAGAATCTCATAGATCGCGTCACAGTTCTTGTCTACTGTGAATGGGTTGAGATTGATATGGAACCAAATATGACTCTTCAGCAAACAATAAGAGATCTTGCAGAGCAATTTATTAAAATTCCAAATGAAACTAATGGTCTGCAGCATGAAGTCTTTGAGCATATTAAATTTCTCACGGTGCAGCCAAAAAATGATCAGCCTGTGGCCAGTGAGGCCACACTTGGAGATGTTCTCAATCAACTGGAAACCTCAAAGGGGTTTGAGAATAAATCTCTCTGGCTCAGTGAGCTGATATCACGCGGAGAGCTGGTGCTGGAGAATGAGGAATGCCTCGAGGCAATCAATACGAATCTCATATTCCTCAAGTTGGACAATTACGTGGAATTGGCGCGATTCCTGCAAAATAGTAATCCAGAAACTGAGGAAACAATTCGGGATATCATCCTACAGGGTCTTGCTGTTCTTCCCGTTGAGGATGCTGTGCAGCTGATGAACACAGAACTCATCTACCTTCCGGTGGATACAATGCAAACAAAATCCTTCGATATTGATGCCGAAATGTTCTTCACATCGAAGAAATGGACAGAATCTGGGTACTTGAGGCTCTTGGCACAGAATCCTCCGAGTGTTATTGAGAAGATGTCTCAGTGGGTGATTGAGCATGAGAAGGACATGAAGGTAGCTCTGAAATTCCTCCAAATGACTCAGAAAATTACGGGAATCTACCTTGAGGACAACATCAAGGCACTCATTGCCTTTCCAACGGGCGGCGTGACATCCAGCAGACTCCTGGCCAATTGGATTTGTCGCCTCTTCAACTGTGGCTTAATAAAGAAGAGCAAAGTTGTGCGGGATTTATCAAAGAATCTCGTAGAGTTTGTCACAAAGAGGGATGAACGGAGGATTCTTGGGATTGTCACCATTTTTTCGGGATTAGCACAGAAGAGTTCCTTCGGTGAGGAGTCTGTGAAGGTTCTCACAATTGCTGCACGAGTTCTGGACAAAAGCCGATGGAATCTTGAAACATACACCGAGGAGATTAAAGAGATCGTTCGACTGGCCATTGTAACAATCGTGGAGACAATGAAAGACTTCCTCAAATATTCTTCCCAAGCAGGTGAGATATTTTTACCTTTTACCTGAGAATGTTTCCTTTTAAACTTTTTAAGTATTTTTTTCCTGCAGAAAAGGCAGTTTTGAAGGAAAAAATTGCATCTTGTTCCCCATCAACGGGCTTCTACTTCCAGAAGTTAAGTCTGGATAAGGTGGCAGCTCCACTGAATTTTGCAGAATTCCTTTTTGAGAAGAATTCTCTGGATGATGTTTCACAGGAAGATCTAGAAGAGTTCCTTTTGGAGGTAAGTTGGTTGAATATTCGTTAATTTTATTAATTTTAGATTTAGATTTTTGAAAAGAAAATTCAATGAATTGTAAGAAATTTAATTATTTAGCTGATAAAATTCTGAAATCAATTAAATTTCCAGAAAATCATCCACATTACCCCCAAAGAAACCGTCTGGATGGCCAGTAATAAGTTCCTGAGACCCCATTTTGCGGGGGTTCTACGCCAAATAGCAACACGTGTAACGGATCTCCCATTGGCACTGAGAGTTTCACCTGCAAAATGCTTCCGGAACTGCATGGCAAACTACCAGCAAGCTCTGGAAAAGCTAATCATCCCTGAGCTTGTAAATGATCGGGATAAGGTGATTTTTCTGCATAGAATGCTGGAACTTTTCGACGTTATTCCCCAGGAGATTTTTGAGGAAATTGGACAGAATTTATTACCACAACTTGTGCCGCTATTCGAAGAGGTTCTCAGGGAGGAAGAATGCATCCCAGATTGTCATTTGGTACTCAAAGATCAAGTTATGTGCCTGAGAGATGGGAAATTCCGGAGGAATCTTATGCGAATGTTTCCAATTTGAGAAATTTTCACTGAAAATTTACCATTAGATGCGTAAGTTATTATTTTCTTTATTCATTTTCATCTGCTAAAAATTCCCAGTAAAAGATGCGAAGGAGTTATGATCCTCGGTATGTTGAGTAGCCGAATGGGCTAAGGAGGAGAGGAATGTGATAATTTTGGTCATTTCCCGCATTCTCAATCTTGAAAACCACCTGAAATTCAGACAAAACGTCAGTTTGTTCTTAAAAATAATTATTCTGTTCATTTCATTGAATTCATAAAAATAAAAAAAAAAAAGAATTTTCCTTGAATTACCTCAATGTAGGGATAAAAGAAAAATCCCGTTGTCTTCAGGAAATACTCCTGCACGTCGTAATGAACTTTGTAGGTTCCTGCAGAAAATTGCTCTCTAGTGAGGAATTGATCACATCTCCCATCAGCATTCGTCTGCCCACTACCCACTGTCTGCCATGAATCGTTTTCTTCCTTGAAGAGAGTTATAGGGATTCCCGTGGCTGGACGTCCACGCGATGTATCCAGGATATGAACGGAAATTGGGGATTTTTGAGACATTTTCACAAAGATTTTGTTGGAAAATTTCTCCCCAGCTCGGCGCCTTTGTCAAGCAACAGACAGAAACTGAGAGTTAAACATTTCTTATCTCGTTTTTTTTTTTCGGAGTGTGTAAACGAAAATGAGATTTATTAGAGACTTGTTCACTTTCTTGCCTCTTAAAGAGAGACTGTAGCAGGGAGATTATTGTGAACTGCAGAGATAAACTGAAGCCGTCACAGTTGTTTCTAAGAAGCTGCACTATTTGTTGGGGTACCTATTTAAATTTACAGGGTGCTTCAATGAAGAAAAGTGCTAATAAAATTAATTTTAAATATTTGAGGAACTGATTTTTATTTATTTTTGAACTTACATTCTTTTCTCTTCAGTCGTTTTTTTTTGATAAATAAATTTTAGGAATTCAAAAAAGTTTGACGATGTTTTCCTTACAATTGACATTCATTTCCTAACGATTGACATTTTTTTATAACGTTAGACATTTTTTAGCAGTGTACATTAATTTTCTAAAGATTAACGTATTTTTTTAAACATTTTACATTTTTTAAAGTTTGACGTTATTTTGCTATTGATTGACGTTTCTTTGACGTTCATTTGACTTTTTTTTTTCAAAAGTTGCCTTTTTCATCGTTTGAAAAAACCCTTTTTAATTTTTTTTGTACCTGTAAATATTTTTTTTGACCTCTTAAAGACATTACTAAACTGCCGTAATTTTGAGAATCTTTAGACATATGTACTTATGTTATCCTAACTATGAACTAATTTGAAGAAATCCGCTATTTTTATTTATATATTTTTTAATTCTGTTGAATCAGTTTTTATAGGCTAATTAATACAAAATTAATCTGCCGAAAGAGGTTTTAAAAATAAATTAAAGGAAAGATTTTCTCAACTTTCCCCAAAAAAAAATCATTTGAAAGGTTTATCAGGATAATGAGGGGAAGGCACATTTAGTAGGTTTCAAAGGAGAAAAGGATATTTTTCAATCAAAGGACCTTCTCCTTCCGGAATGATTTAGTGAAGACTTGAACACCTAAACCCCCTAAACCATTCAAAAGTCATTTTTATCCAAGCGACTGTTATCCTTTTCGATTTAAAATAACGACAAATTGAAGTAAAGGTCCTTGAATTTATTAACAGAAAAAATCTTAGATTGGATAATTTTAAGGAAGCTCTAAAAAAAAAGGAGCGAAATCATACTCAGACCTCCTCTCCCCTAATAATCCATATTCTCATAATCGGTTAAGCAGTTTCGAAAAAGTTCATCATTTATACAAAAAACAGCTTTCTTTCATATATAATTTCTCAATTTCAAATTGTATAAAAAAACACGCGACGCGAGACATTTGGGGTGATTTTTCGTGCAAGGACTTAATGCAATCTGCATGTAAGAAGTATGGGAATTGTTGGTGGCCTAGAAATAAAGGAAAATAAGGAGAAGGAGGAAAATTAAAGTGTGTAGGGAACTAAATCTGAATGCAAATGGCACTGTTCCGTTTTTTTTTCACTATACTAAATTATACCCACAAAATAGCCGTAGAAGAGATGATAAATTCACGATGATTTTTGAGATTTTCTTCAACAAACGGTGAAAAGAATGAAAAGGAATAAATTTGCCTTGTCTCGGGCAATTTTTCATCCAATTTCCCTTTTTCATGGGAAATGTGGTGTGTGGTGCGAATGAAAAGAGGCAAATGACTGTGAGATTACACAGAGGGAATGTGGGATGGAGGACGAGGTGAATCTCTCATCGTCAAATCGAATTGAAGAGATAAAAAATTGATCAAATTTCAGGGCACCATTGTGTAGTAGAGATCCCTGCGGAGTGAAAGTGGGTGAGGACTTTTTCATCCTTTTAGCTGTGATTCTTTCTTAAAAGAAGCACAGCTTCTGTGTACACTCAAAAATGCAAAGTCGTCAGATCGGGCTCAAACTTGGGATGAGCACGAATTAGGGTCCCTACATTCCAAAAAATTGTGGCGCCAAAAATTGGTCCGTCCGTCCGTCCGTCCGTCCGTCCGGCCGGCCGGAACCTTTCGCTAAATTACAAGAGAACGGTAATAGATAGAGACTTGCGGTCAACGGCAAAGTTAATATATCAGGTGGAAGACATCCGATTATGAAGTCAAATCCGACCCCCCACCCCTCCGTCCGCCATTTTGAATAACCTCAAAATTTTGTTTTGCCTATATCTCAGCCCCTGTAATAGCTAAAAATCTGAAATTTTTATATGTTGTAGGGGACATCAATACCTTTCCAACGATACCTCATTTTCGAAAATCGGTCAAGCCGTTTAGCCAATATGGCCGCCACAATTTTTCATCGAAAATCGGCCATAACTCGAGAACGGCTTGACCGATTTTGATCAACTCGGGCTCAAATGAAAGATATTAACGAGCCCTACAACTGCTCGGAACATTGCAAGTTCAAAAAATGACCGCAAGTGGCGCTAAAATCGAAAACAAAATTTTCGATGAGTTTTCGATGAATATCTCGAGCACGGCTTTATAGAATTGCTTCATTTTTTGATATATTATAGTTGATTATAATATCTATCACCATGCCAAAAATGAAGAAAATCTATGTAGCCGTTCCGGAGATATCGCGTTTTAAAGTTTACATGTCATATCTTGAGTTGCATAAGTCCAACGCCCCGCGAAGCGGGGCGTTTTATATATACACATATAAAATAAAATAAAATATATATAAATGCATAGATATATACATTATATATACATATAAAAATGCAAAGATAAATATATATAAATTGCAAAGATAAAAATTAAATATAGCATGGATGGAACAGTATAAAGCGAAAGAACGGTAAGTAAAACTTACGGGCTGTGATTCTTTCTTTGTCAGTGAAATGTGAAATTGACGGAAAATTGAGGATGGGCAAATTTTGAGGAAGGCTTTCTCGCGTACCGAATCACAGCCAACGCCCACGATTAAGGCTTCTCACAAATTATCTGCGCGTTGGCTGTGATTCGGTGCGCGAGAAAGCCTTCCTCAAAATTTGCCCATCCTCAATTTTCCGTAAATTTCACATTTCACTGACAAAGAAAGAATCACAGCCCGTAAGTTTTACTTACCGTTCTTTCGCTTTATACTGTTCCATCCATGCTATATTTAATTTTTATCTTTGCATTTTTTTTGGGTTGTTATCCCTTCAAAGGGGTGGGTGGTGTATTTTTGCGGTTGGAGAAATATTTTATTTTATTGGACAAAATTGGTTTGATTTTTTCGACGTGACCATGTGGAATTGTGGTGTACTATAGGGACCACCATCATGTGTTGCTCCGCATATATCCTTTCTATATAGAATTGGTTATGTGGATAAAGGAGTTAATGGAAGAATTGAGGAGGGATGATTTAAAAATTCAGACACTTTTTGAATTTTTATTGACTCTTCAAAAATTCATAAGATTTTTGAAACACTTTTCAAATTCAAATTAAGGAAATATTTTATTACAATTTATCTCTCTAACGGGAATTAGTTGAAGAATTTTCCAACTACAGAATATAATTAGGGATTAAAGGAAGAAAATAACGTGATTTTTCGCAAAATAAATCTATTATTAGCAGAAAATAATCCAAGAAACTTATTCCAATAAATTCCCTCCGTGAAAGGGTTAAAGTGCCCTTAATCTAGACAGCACAAAAAAGGAGTCACAATTGGAAGCTTAAAGAAAGAAAATCGCATTTGACCGAAGAGAGAAAGTGAAAGGGATTTTGGTATTGTGCTTCTGACGCGGCACGTGTATTGCGCAAATTAAAAGTCAAAGCGGATTAGGGTGCAAATTGAAGCGTCTCCGGGGGTGAAGTGAAAATTGATAAAAGCTCAGGGCAATTTCCTTTCTGTACCACTCCCCCAACTTCCCCATCCCATCGGTATCGTACACACAGCAACTTGCCAAAAAGCCACAAAATTGGCCTCTGGGTGGTTCTCGACTATGAAAGGCGCACACAGACTTGGGGATTTTTGTGTGGAGAAGAGATAGAATCCTCGGGGGGAAAATTAATAAATAAACTTTTGGGCGAAAATGAGGTGGAAATGGGAACAATTTGCACAAAATTCATAAATGAAAAATTTATAACAAGTCACTAAAATATTAAATGAAATGGGGGAAAGTGACGTCCGAGGATTTCCATGGAAAAGCCACTGGTTTTCCCAACAAGGACTGTACAGAAAAAAAAAGATAACCAAGGGGATGGGGGGTGGGAGTTGGTGGAAAATTCATGTGGTGAAGAAATTCTATGTAGAGAGAAGAACCACGATGGCGGTGAGGATATGAAAAACTTCGAAGTAGTTGGGATTTTTCTGTAGGGCAAAATTCCACATCAAAGCTCTTTCGCGTGAAAAAGCTCGGTTTACAAAAAAGAAAGAAAAATTGGCTGTAAGCTCATACTTACGGAATGCTACAGATTAATTCCTTAAAATGTATTCCAGAGTAGCTTTGGTATGATGGTTTGCGTGTTTTCTATATAATTTTGAATACAAAATTAAAATTAAAATGTAGTAAATGAATTTTCAAACTGAATGAATGCAATGGCTGAGTGAGAACGCCTTCTGTGAGCTGGAAAAAGCACATAACTTGTGAGAGAAATGAGATAATTTGCAGAGGTTGAGAAGAAAATCCCAACAGGACTGATTCTTTAAATTCTTCATATATTTTCATCATCTATATCCTTTTAAAGCTTCTTTACTTCAATTTTCCCAGCTTCCCACCCCCTCCATTCATTTTGTTCACCCGCATTTGGCTTTTTTACTTCTCTCTCTCGCTCTAAAATCTCCAAAGGCACAGGGGATATTTTATGGGATCAATGCTTTTGCCCACACATATGAAATAGAAAATTTATTGGACGGCAGAGAGACGAGGATAATTCTTCTTTTCTAAAGCTCTCTAGGTGGCAATTTGTGTGACACAGATGGGGCGACGTTAAATCATCCCCCATGAGCTCCCCCCTTTTTGGGGAAAAAGGGCCCACAGACAGAAGATATCCTCCGCAGCACATCACTCTGCGGGGAATCAATTGAATTTGATTTGCCAGGGATAAAAGTGACGGATGCTGAAAATTATTTTAAATCCCATACTATCCTCGCATTCGTATTTTCCTTACAACCACCACAACCACCAACCGAAAAATGACATTTTCAAATGGATTTTCCACCAAATTGAATGGGACAACATACACTTCTGATTATGGAATTCATGTGGCGACAAGCTCATGAAAATTCTCAGACCTCTCAATATTTTCTCTTTCAAGGATTTCTCGGTCGTATATATAAGGGAGTTGACAGAATAAATTCTTTAAGAAAATATGAGTTGGTTTTTCTTAATACATCTCAAACTCGCATCAAAGTTAAAGCTGGGAAAGTTGTATTGTAACCAAGGATTTTTATTTACATTAATTTTGAAGTTATGGTCGTAGTTGTAGGAGACTTTAACGATTTAAGACCTGATCTGGTTTTAAGGCAGTTCAGATTTCAAGATTACTATTAAGAAGTCAAAAAGAATTATTTTAAGTCTATAAATCGCATAAAAATATTTAAGAAAAAGGAAAGATTTTCAAACGTTAGAAAAAACGTCAAATGTTTGAAATTAACAGTCAATTTGTAAGATTAAGAAAGAAAATTGTTTGAAAATAAATTAAGGTTGAAAAAAATGTCAAACGTCTAAAAATAATCTTCAAATAAAGAACGTCGTAAGTTTGAAAAAAAAAAATCAAACGTTTCGAAAAGGAATGTCATACATTATGGAAATAAACATCAATAAATTGAAAAATAAATGTTGGCTGTTAGAAAAGGAACGTCAAAGGTTAGAAAAGAAATGTTTAACGATTAAGAAGAAATAAAAAACGGTAAAAAAAGAAATTTTGAATGCCAAATAACGTTAAACATTACCACAGTCCAGAGTGTGACTGTGACAGAAAATAAACGTCAAACGTTAGAACAATAATTGTCAATATCTATTAATTCGAATGCAATAGCTGTTAAATTGGTTTGTAATCTCAATCTTTGAAAAATCTCTTATATTATTCTCCAATACATAAAAGGAAAATTCTTGGATTTAAAAAACCTTTAGAAGAAATTAAAAAAAATTTTTTTGAAAAATAATCAGAAAAAAACTTAACTAATTCCTTTGTTGCCCTTAGAGAAGCATATCGCGTAAACTTTTGGCTTTCAACGTAGGTTTTTCATAGGGAGCGAAATTTTATTCAAATACATTTCTGTGTTAAATTAGAATAACATCTCAAGACAGCCTGGAAAGATTAATGAAGAATATTTGTGAAGGATGAAAGACTTGTAAATTCACAAATTTCTTGTCAGCATTTATCCTTCACAAACTGAAGTGTTTGAATTTTACGCAAAAAATTCATCAGGCCCGTGGAGTTTGCAAATATTTTAAAGAAATACCTATACCTACCCTAAATTTTTTTTAAAGCAAAAGAGAAATAATTCCTCGAAATACTTTCTCCGTGTAGTCTGGTATATTTTTGGGTTGATTATGAAATCATCCACAGGGAATAAAATTTCATTAATAAATTAGATGTACAACATTCTTGACTTTTCACGTATTTTCCCTTCTTCTGTACACGTTTATTTCGTAACTGCGGCGGTATTTCCATGGGGAGATAATGCGGGGTGGTGCAGGTGAGAAAATTTTGTATTCTTTGCACGGAGTATAACACTGAATAATCAAAAATTAGATACACACCACGTCCATTTCCGCAATTTTATATCCCATTTTGGAAATTTAATAGCTGACATGGCAAAATTTACCACCCCAAAATGCCCATTATGTAAGTGAAAATGATTCAGAACGGGGGGGATTTTGTGTTACTATTTATTTCTCACCTGCAATTTTTATGGTATAGGATGCTATTTACGTGCTACATTCCCTTGATTTTGCTTACGCATTAAATATTCACGTGATTTATTTTATTAGGGTAGGTTAAGCGAATTGAGTAAAAAAAATAAAACGAATATAAGGGGTTTCATATAAAATTCTACAATTTCAAATGGAACATACACTTGCGTAGAATTGCAATTTATCGATGTTTAATAGAACGTTTAGCCTAAATTCTTTTTTTTATGAAATCAGAATTTTAAGGCCTATCAAAATTATAGAGTGCCTGACATTTCCATCCCCTATATAATATCTCTGTTTTCAAGCTCCACCAAATTCTATGGAATAATTTTTTGAAAGCTTCGTTGTAGCGTACAATTTTTTTAGTGCAAATTTTATTCGCTCAGTCAGATGGGTCAGACAAATACGAATAACTGATAACTTCTCATTTATTATACTCCGCGTATGGTGTGCTATGTAGTGTATCCCCAAAGGCGTTAGAATCGATAAAGCATAGAACATTTGAGCAAAAATTTTTTTATTCACAGAAAATTCCATCCAAAGCGGAAAAGCTCGATGAAAGCACCCGAAATTTCCGCGTGAAATATTTCGCTGTATTTATTCTGTGAAATTATGCGTTGTGCTTTTGCATTTAATCCCCAAAGGGAGTGGGAGGAAAAGGATTTATTTCATAGCCAAAATACTGACTATTTCACTGCTCTATCAACTAATTGAGGCCAAAACCCCTCAAGAATATACATACATACTATTGTATTTATCGCGGCATTTTGAGCTTTTTATTTGCAAATTTTTGCCTCTATGGGGAGATTTGTAACTAAACCCTGACCACCATCCTGATAGTATTGTGCGAAATAAATCCATCTCTAGTGAAAGCGACGGTGGTGGTGGGATTTAACCCAACCAAATGGTCAGCATGAAAGGAAAATAGAAATAATTTTGCATTTAAATTCGAAATGTGTTTGCAAAACTATAATAATAATTTTGGATGCTGAGGTGAAATTTTCTACTCACGTATTTTCCTTTCTGCGAAAAATGAATTCTCGAGAAGTCATTTTAACATTCTGATGAAAATTTAGTATAGAATCATATGTTGAGGAGAGTTTACTGCGCTAAATTCTTCCTTCCTTCCCGCCCTCGGACACATACGTAAAATTCAATTGAGGAAAGTTTAATGCTTTTAGCACATGGACATCGTATATGATTTGGACATTGCCCAAGCATTCTGCAACATATAGTTTACTTTTATGACACTATTTTGTAATTTCTCTTTTTCATCCATTTAACTAAAAATTAAACTTCAATTGCATTTGGCAATATTTTTGGATATGAAATTTAATTTGGACTCATTTTAATTAGTGATCCAGAACTGATAATTCGAAATTAATTTATCAAATGAAAATTTATTTGATGTGGGAGAAATTTTGTGTACAGTATTATATGTATTTTCAAATATAGGGGTTCCGCTTTTGGGTTTTCGTGGAAATGAACCTTCACTTCATCTCGCCCCCTTGAAATGAAGAACATTATTCAGCAAAATTCTCTGTGAATTTGTCTACATTGATCCTTATCGCAAGTACTAGACAACTTTAGCTGACACTTTGGTGAATTTATCCCATCCTCCTGGAGGCAAATATGTATATTTATACGATGTAAAATGCACTGGGGATGACACGAAGGGGTGTAACGCGCGAAAAACAATATTGTTAAGGAGGGAGAGACAAAGTTTTGGCCATTTTTCCTTGTCACACAGAAGATGTGTGTATAATGGAGTATATATACAAAGATGGGTTACAAAGTAGCAAATTAGGATCATTTTCAGCACTAATTAAAGTTTTCTCATTAATGAAGGAACTTTTCACCAAGAGTTTTCTTGTTTGCCATGCAACCAAAATCACAACTTCCATCCCCGCGTGGGATTTCCTTTTTGGTTTGGACGAAAAAGCTCAAGAGCATGGCCACAAAAAGGAGAGTAGCACCACTATCAAAAGTATACTGCACGTACACAAGAATATTTTCTCTATGGTATAAAATGGTAATTTTAATCAGTTCAATTTCGTTTCATTTTTCCATTCCATTGCTGACTCTACTCCACCAAACTTTTTCGCGAGAAGTTTTTTTTTCAGGGAAGATGAAACCTCCGCAAACTTTGAACTATTTTCCTCTGACAAGCCATGTTTGTTAGTAGGTTTTATTAAATATAAAAAGAAACGTGAACATTTTCAGAAATACATAACATTGTAAACTTTTGGGAAGATTTACAAAATGAAAGTCAAAGAATATATATACTATCCAATTTTAACTTCTTTTTAAAATTTTTTAATGAACAAGAACCCTATTTCTACCACCCATCAGCTTGTATTTGATCTTTGGAATTCATGAAACTTCCTACACACATAACTATCATAAAATTATTAACGAAAACCAAACACTTTAACCTTTTCACTCGTCTGACGATCATGGTTGCATTTTGATTAAAATTGCTTTTTGAGAAGTTTGATCGTTTTGCTAAAGTAAAGCAAAACTTTTCACATATTCCCTGTATAAGACTTTTCCAGATACATTTGGTATAGGTGCATTTTCCCGTTTATTTTCACGAGCATGGAGAAAAAGTCAATATATATTGAAACTTTGTGAAAACTTCACGCTCACTGCTGAGAAAATTCTCCAAGTCACACTGTAAAAGTAAGGAAAGTTGTGAATTGCAGTGAAATTCATAAACTTTTCCCTTCTTCCTTTTTTTTCCTCACTTTTCCAAAGACCATCTCTTCAAAAGGAATTTTGTACTGAATTGCAAAATCATTCACATGCGCCAACACTCCCCATATCAACATTAATTTGCTATATTTCTGAGAAAATGTTCTTGAAATGTGGCTGCAAATTGTAAATTATCCATACTAATGAGTGCAAAATCTGGTGTGGGAGTCATTTTCATTGGTTTCCGCACACCAGGAGCGTCTATTTTCACACACAGTGCGCACTAAATGCAGTGTAATGTGGTGAAAATGATCCTTGAAGCTTTGTGTAATATGTATGCTGTCGGATAATTTGCTAAGAGTTGGCGAGAAAAATATGATAAATGGATAACAGTTACATTTTTTTTCACATCACGCCTTCGCAATTACGGGGGGAGGATTGTATATAGTTTGCAACAACAACAAAAAATGGAAAATAGCATAAAGATAAAATAGTGGCATAAAGTTGTAAAATTTAATATAAACGACTACCTATGCTTTATATTGGATTAAGGGAAAAGTTTATGAAGGGTGCAATTGAGCGATAAAAGGTATACAAGCTTATGCATAACATTTTGCACCCCATAGTGTATGGAGTATACTGTATAAACAGTCGGTTGAATTGCTGAACTTTTTATTCATTTTTGAATAGGAATTTAGGTTTCTGTTTAATCTCAACTTTCTGGTGGGACATAAATTAAAAAGAAATGAAAAACTAAATTGAAAATTTTGTTTAAGCTGAATCTTCACAATCTTTATCACTTTGTTCTTAATACCTGTGGCTGGATTCTAATGTGAAAAGCAATTTTTCTTTACTTTTGTGAATGTTTGAGCCTAGAAAACCTCAGACGAAACGCTTAAAAATGCTTTCGCACCTTTTTCGCACACAGAATTTGCACAAAAATTTAGTAAAAAATCTCGTAGGAAAATCGCATAAAAAGATTACGTTTCACATCAGAATCCAGTCACTAGGTTCAATACCTTTTGCTTTTCCTGATGTCTTCAAATAAATACGTAAAATCAAATATGAAGCAATCTTGAATAATTCTTAGTGCAATATCTCATTCTTTAATTTAAAGCTTTCCTAGCTCCTCTCCTCACTTTCTCTCAAAAAAAAATCACAATAGCCCTATGGACTTAATTAAATTAGAAAGAGCTCCTCCGTACACAGTTCGTGTTCTAGAAAAGAATTTTCTTTATCTTAATGAAAGGAAAAAAAAAGGAATGAAAAATCTCAACAATTATGAGTTGTTTAGCAAAACACGAAAAAAAAACTATACAACGAGATTTTCTGCATTGTACTGCATAAATTTCCGTCGTGAAAAAGCATTTTTATGTTGTTAATTGTGGAAGAAGAGAATTAATTTTCTCAGCACAGAGTGAATGGGGAAAAAACGCACACAACAAAACATTTAGAGGAATTAATTAGATTTTAAATAATGATGCTGAGAAGATAAAACAGACTTGTGTTGTGATTTAATTTGCTTCACTGCTGGCACTTTAAGCTTTTTTTTTTGGGAAAGTCTTGAATGCTTTTTTGGGGCTTCTGTGGAACAATCTCGTTGAATATTTTATTCATTTTTTATTTTATACTGTACACACACCTCTTTTTTGCAGAGTTGTTGTATAAATTCACCAAATTTGTGTAACATGCGTGTGTGCCTACTTTATGCTGCAAATCCTACGGGATAAATTGCGCTACACCCCTCAGGTGACAACAAGAACACCTGATGTTGCCATTTTTTATATCCGAAAGGCTTTTCCCTCAACGCCCTTCAAAGCTCTTTGATCCCACACTCGAGTGAAGAATTCTCCATCTCTTTTAAAGGAATTTAAGACAGCCCATGATGTTGTATAGTCAAAGAAATCCTTTTGTGTGCCATACCCAAGAAATAAATTAAAATGATATTGCATTCCCCGAAACTCGTCTGCAGATTTTGCACGAAAAACCCTAATTACGCTTTTTTTGGAAGATTTATCTCTTACAAAATAATACACATACCCTATTCTTTTTCAGTGTATCATTTCCCACGGTGGATTTTCAATGTCTGGTAAAGCTTCTTGAAACGTTGCCAAAGAGTTTTCATGAAAAATATACTCTCCATGGTATTCCGTGTGAGTTGAGGAGATGTTCTTCCAATTTTTGTATAACTTTACATAAATCTTTCTCCCAATATTTTCCGCCATACTTCATGCTATCATCTTGAATATAAATGCCTCCTATATGCAAAAAGTACACAAACTGGTTATATTCCACGAAATCCATCAGAATATTGTCTGAAAACCACATTTCCGTTTAAATTGCAACGCGGAAATTGATACGATGTAGTGAGATACTTGGAATTGCTTTCTCAAACAATAATTTCTTGGAATTTCCTGCTTCTTTTTTTATTCATAACATTTTCTTTCTTTGTATTCTCTTTTAACACAACACATTGGAAGGAGAGGATGACCTAAATCTTACCATGTAAAGATTATCTGAAAGAAAGTAATTAACATGATGGAAAGATTCATTTCTTTTTTCATGGAAATGTTCCTTCTGTATGTCTTTCATTTACGAAAACTTCCTAGGAAAATCTTTTTGAAACTGCAAAAAGGCAGTCTTGAGCCACTCGATTTTTAATTTTACTAATATAAAATGTTTCAATTTAGGATAATTCATGATTTTGAATCAAAGAAAATTCGACGAGAAAAACAGGAAAATTATACGTTTTCATTAAAGCCTGACACTCGGAAAGCTTTTTCTGTATGTGAAAAACGTAGGGACTTCATTTCCTCTATGTTTAAATCACGGTGAGAATTGATGAACATATCATTTGGAATGATGTGTAGCACAATTTTGGGGGATGCCTTGGAGTTTTTTGCTTGAAGAGACTTCCGTTCTGGGGGTGTTTTTCGGGGGATGAAAAACAAGCAGTAAATGACGACTTGAGGAGTCAATTTACACGAAGGAAATTTATTGGATAGATTTCGTTTCTCATTACCATAGAAATGGTTACAGTCAAGGTGAAAAATGAAGCCCATTTACGTATCATAAAGTACAAGAGATCACGTATTAAATTGCTCCACCCCCCACGGATATTGCGCCCAACCACATGCTTTGTCGAAGGTAGTGGAAACAATGAATAACGAGACAAGAAATGGAGTCATGGACTACGTACTGTCTAAAATCCATTGAAATATTTCCTCTGGCGCTGAATTTGCTTCCTGCCTGGGTGCTTCAAAACGAGAGGCAACAGTTGTCTCAATATTTCTTCCCTTCGCATACACTCCCCCGAGGATTTCCTCAAAGGAAGCTTTTAAACAAGGCTCTGGACCGAGGGGGAATATTGGGGGGGGGTGTGGTGGAAGTTCGGGGTAGTGTGGGGTTGGTACAAAATTCTATATAGAGGTCAGGAGAACGTTGCCAAGGGGCATGAAAAATCCACAAGATAGGACATACAAAACTTGATATTTATCTCTTGCACATAACCATAAGCTGAAATGATTTAATTTAAATCATTTCAGAGTTTCCTCTTCATCAACTTTCTTCTCTCCCTCTCTCTGTAAAAAAAAAAACAGGAAAATCTCTTTGACAATTTTTCTATAGACTGGATTTTTCCCCAGAAGAAGAAAGAAAATAATAAAAAATTATAAAGTATTTCTTTTAATAAAAAAAAACTGAATCAAACTTCGATTGATGCAAAATTGAGTTTCTTCCACAGCACAAGATATTTGATTAAAATTTCATTTGGAAACTCATTGTGGAGAAATGAAACTTGATTATATTTTATGCAGTTTTTTTTTAATACAATGTTCTTGAGTCTTCTTCAATTCGATGAAATATGCTGCATGCATACTTTATGTTTGAATGCCCGCGACATTGCCACAAAATTAAACACAACTCAAAGAATATTAATTTTATTGATTTGACTTCCGAACAAGGAACATTTCATTAAAACTTTTTGAATGGTTTTTTTTTGAAAAGAAAACTGATTTGATTTGATATGAATTTGTGATGATTTTAATGCAAAAAAAAGTTTTTCTTTTATTAAAATGAGTTTGTGGAGTTATTTAAATTCTTTCCAAAAAGAAATGTTTGAGAAAGATTATTTCATATATGAAACTTTTCAGTGTTTTACATGCTGTTTCCAATTTATTGTTCAAACATTACCTATATAGGGTTTGTACCTTTGCCCGTCTTGCTACTCCCATATGTATAAAACTTAATTGAAAAAAATTCCATTCTTTTCTCCATAAAATTAATCCCTTCGTGGTTTCACGTTGAATAAAGAGAATTGCAAAATGTATGTAGGTATGCGGAAAAAAAAGGGAAGAAAACGAAAGAGGAAAAGTAGATAAAAATGTAATATGAAAGGTATCAGCTATTGTGCAAAATAATATTATGCAATAATATTGAAAGAAAACGCAGTGAATGGGGTTTATTGGATTCTATTATTGTGGAGAGGGTTGTTGACTGCATGCAATAAACTTTATAACAGAAATATCTAATTTTTCCCCTTTGTTCGGCATGGCAAGTAAAAGCGGGAAAAATATTTCTGATGTGCACATTGAACAAAGAAAATTGTTCATGCACCATTCTATTTCTTGGATGTATATATTTATGCAATCGTCCTTCCAATTTCCATTCGAAACTACTTATATATATGTATGTGTGGAATAGACGGGAAGATGTTCAAAAAGTTTTACAAGAAAACTCGTTCAAGAGACAGAGAAACTTGCGAAAATTGTTGGATATGGTATTCCTTTTTAGAATATTCAGTCTGATGGTGAATGTGGGTATAAATAAGCAAGGAGAATTGAAATTTTATAGGCCCGTAAAATATATTAAATACACACAAAATATCTTTATTTCATGTTCTACATTTTTTATTGAAGTTAATTATACATAAACCTGCATAAACTTTATGTCTTCTTTTCCAATCCTTTAACGGGATACATGTTCAATAAATAATAAATTCATTTGATTCCCTTTTTCCCTCAACTTCCTAATTTTTTTTATGAAAAAAATAGTTCTATATTTAATTACAAAATAGCGAGAATACTCAATTCATGTTTAGTTAGAATTGTAAATGTATTTTATATTTTTTGCATATTTATTATATACACGCAAAGAGCTCTAATGAGAAAATATATTTTTCATTTTCGTTTTTATGTTGAATTTTGTGTTATTTACATTCACTTTTGAAATATTTATGTAATTAATCAAGTTTTTGCCAAAGTGAAAAATGACTTTTGACAGATCATTTAGAAGCTTGTGGGGGCAACTTTTGCTGTATTTTATGAGATTTTTTTTCCACTTCACCAGTGGCTTTTTTGCGGTATAATGAATGAGGAGTCCTCAATGGGTATATAACAACCCTCAACCCAACAATCTTCGGCCTCAGACAAAGGAGCCTCATATGAAAATCCATGAGAAGAGGAAAAATCCTCGGACTTTGCACAACACAAAGGTATGGAAAATTTATTTGATGCGTGAAAATGGATGGAAGGAGTTTTCTATTGAAAAATGAACCTTTTTCCTCCGAAAAGAGAGATGTGGTTTGAGATAGGATTTTAATATAAATGAAAATGTGATGTGGTCGGAAAAGCAGTCAGAGAGGCAGAGACATTAAAGCTCATCCAATATTGCCTGCAAAAGCTTATCAGTTTATATATAGTTAGGTGTATACATTGTTATAGTTTCAATGATCCACTTGAGATGCGCCACAATCTAAATCTGATTTTATTCTTGAAAGAAAGCATGGATCGACTTTTCATGCGGGAAAACCTTATGAATAGAGCTTACTAATTTAACATTAAAGCTCCCTATAGAGAGCACTTTTCCAAAGAAAATATTTATGTGGGAAATCCGGAAAATAAAGAAACGACGAAGACTTTTTTTATTTTTTTTTTAGGAAAAAGTTTAAACTTTTCACTGTAGTGTACTGAAGAAAAACCTAGAAAAAATGAAGGTACTTTAGTAAGTTAATATTGTGTAAAATTGGCACCTTAAACTCTACGCTTAATGCATGACAAAATATTAATAAAAAAAAAGTTTTTTCAATGTAATTGGCATAATTAGGTGGCATTCACCATAAAAGTGAATTTTTCAAGTATATTTTCATCATAGACTCGCATAGCTTTATTGTTCCATTTCATATAAAATCTTATATTGCCTGTGCTTTCAAAGCTCGCAGTGAAGAAGAAAATTGTATTGTAGCACAAAAAGGAAAAATATCTAATTTCATTGAATGGCTCTTTCACTTTTAAAGAAATTAATCAGAAAATATGTGTTTTTCCATTGAAGGCGAAAGAAGAAGACGAAAAAAATTGAATTTTTTCCCATTCAATTCCCAGACGGTCTATTTTTGTTACTTATAGAGGAGTTTTCTTTCCAAACCAACGCATTGTGTTTATTGAACTGTCGCTTCGCTTTTCCTCGTCCCAAAGATTGGAAAGAAAACAACATTAGGAAGGGAATTGTCAACACAGGCAAGCATCACACAAGAGGATGAGATTGGGGAAAATAGGAAAATGCTTCGGTGTTGTGCAAACTTACAGGTCATTTTCTTTGCCTATTTTCCCCACCCATCTTTTCCTCCGTGTGTCCTTTTCCATGCCATTCAAAAGATAAATTCCCCATCGCGTTTCAATTGAAATTCCCAGCATGGAACTGACTTATTGAGTTGGTGAGAGAAAACCCATCCCCAGTGGAACGATTATTGGGTTTGGGGGGTGGGATGGTGTGAGAAAGATAAATATTGGACCACCTATGCAAATGTCCCTTGACAACTCCGTACCATATTGTTGGGCCTACAATACTATGAGAATTTCCCCTATGGCTTGGATTTGGGGCGAGTTGTGAGTTGTCTGGGGGTTCATATTCCCTCCCATACAAAACTGCAAATCATTGTGAATACAATATCAGCACTTACTGCCCTTCTTCACCATCACAATTGACACGACCCCAAAAAAAAGGATTCAAAGTGCTGAAAGTCTCTCCTTTTGCATTTTCACTCTTTTGGCTTTTCTATATGCAAATGGAAAATCGAATGAATCCCTCCACCTTATTGGGGAGGGTGGAGGAGTAAATTAAACGATTATGCGGGTGGTTTAAGAATTCCGACTGTATAGAACGTATCTTGAGGCTTTTCTTGTACTAAGAAGGTACAATGAAAGGAAAAAAAGAGAGCAGAAATTTTAAAATCCCAGACGAGCCACACAGTTTTTTTTTCCTTTTTCCAGATGCGCTCATCATCACATAAGACCCTTAATGAGATTGAGACAATAAAAGCTTTTTTGCAAATAAGCTTGAAACATTTCTGCGGCACTTGAGGGACAAAAAAAAACAGACACCAAGAAAATCACCATGGTGAAAACTTAAAATTCTATGTATCACAAAAATTACACTGATTTGCCTCTGGGGGTGGTATGAGAAATCCCTAACAGACTCCATTTCTCTCTTTTGGCTTTTCAACATAACATTCCTAAATGGAAATCTCATGTGCTTGTGGTGAATTTTCTTGCACATCAGGCACCCTCGTCGGCAAGTCGTCGGTGGTGCGGTAAAAAGTGAGGAAAATGGCTTGAGAATTGAGAGACATATTCAAACTTCCCATTTCGCAGGGAATGTTTATTTGCTTTTCCCTCAAGAGAGGACCCGCGCTGCCCCCATGAGAGGGAACCTGAAGAAGATGAACGGGGTGAAAAATTTATGTTTCACTTCGACGGAGATGAACGTGAGTTTGACAGAGAAAATGTCCACAGATGGAATTTCAGCAATTTAAATGGAAAATTGCAAAACAAATTTACTTTTCTTGTCCTCCCTCTTTCACAGCAGTCAGCCGAACAAGTGGGAAAAAATTTCTCCTTTAAAGCGAAAATGTTGGAAACGAAAGGAACTTTCCTTTAAATTGTGTAAGAAAATCTGGTAAGAATGGAACAGTCACAAAGAACAAACTATAAAGTGGAATAATGTACTTTTCCAGAGTCTTTTTGGGGGTGCAATCTGCAAACCTACTTATACAAAGTTTTAGTTCGATCTGAAGGAAGTAAAATTTTTCCTTCTATTAAATTTATAAATTCTTGGAATTGTGGAAAACCATCCCTTGAAGCCAAACCACGTTACCATTCCAAAAATATGAGGTCAAATCCACCCCTCACCCCTCCGACCACCATATTCGATTTGACAATGACATTCAAAAATCGGTCATGCCGTTTAGTTAATGTGTCGTACTTTTTTCTCGGTTTTGCTTTTTACTTTAGCTTTTATTTGTTTTTGCGTTGGACGTTTTTTTTGTTTAGTAAGGAAAAGCTCCAATGTGTTTGGAAAGTTATTTTTATATCAGGCAAAAATTAGATAAAACAAATCTTTTAAATTTAGTTATGTTGTAGCTGGACTCAATATCTTTCAGCATGCCAAAAAAATATATGTTGTTGTTTAGAAGATATATATATATATATATATGTATGTATATAAAAAATTCATGTATCTTCAAAGTTCTAAGAATCATATTTCCTGTTCTACTTAACCAATTTTGATCAAATCGACGTGCCCGAAGATTATGAACCATATTCACATCTTTTAATACATGGTTCATATTCTTCGGGATCGTCGAAATTAAACCCAAATTAAAGATGTTACAAAGTTTCGCTACATTTGCGGCAAATTCTCCTCAGAATCCTATATGAGAAGCATCACGGATATAGTTAAAAATAGTTATAAGGATTATTTTGGGGAACCAATGTCGAACCTTGATAAATCCTGGGTACCATAAAGAGTTTGTTTGACTTGTGCTGCTAATTTGGCCAAATGGAAGGATGGAAAAATTATAACAATTCATATTGAGAAGCCCAAGAGAAGCCCATGAAATTGAGGGACCCAACTGATCACCAAACATACTGCTATTCTTGTTTAGTGGACTTAAGTGGATTCAATAACAAAAATAAGGAGAAAACGAGGGCTACATTGTAAAAACGGCTAAGTCGGCTAACTTTGTATGGGATCCGAACCGACTTAGCCGTTTTTACAATGTAGCCCTCAAAAATTAAGTATCCAAATGTTACATCTGTGACGAAAGCCATATTTCGTTTGGAAAAAGACTCCTCAAGAACAAGCAAGTACATCTTCAAAGGCAAGAACATTTTCAAAGGCAGGTACATCGTCAATGGTAGATACAGAGTCTCAGGGTGTTGCTTCCAATGCCGTTGAATCTATCTCAAGCCAAGATATTGTGGAAGGCTCAGACTCTGATTTTTTTTGCCTGGTGCTTCAGTGCCGCACTACGTCACTCAAAGTGATTTAAATAATTTGGTGCGACAACTGAAACTCACCAAAACTAATAATTCATTTTGGAGTTTCAGCGCGAAATTATTAATGATATTAATTAATGCACAATAAAATTTCATTTTAAATAAACTTTCCTCTAATTATCAGATAATTTAACGAATTAATTTAATTTATTTCTCGAAATTGTTTTCCAATTCAGCTCATTTTGTTTTGCAATTTGTGAAATAATGCATAATCCGTTCTATTTGGACGTAAAGTGAAAAATCAATTTAATTACCAATTGTGGTGCTGAGGTTTAGTTGAACAAATTATTTATTTAATTTCACGTGTTGTGAAATTGTTTAACAATTACCCAAAATAAGTGGGTGTCTAAATATTTGAGTTTTATGGAGAGTTTTGCTTTGTATATATGTACATATGTAGATATAAATGATTAAATATTCTGCTGTACTTTTATGTCAAAGTGAGCAAATTTATTCGTAAAGTTTGTGATATATTTGCAAAACAAACTTAAATAGGACAAAAATTTCAGAAGAAAATTTTTAATTGAATTGTATGAACTTTCGAGAGAGCTTTTTTTTCATACACCCACGGAGGAAAAGTTGAACTGAAAGTGGCATGAAAACCATGCAATTCAAATACATTATTCGCTTCTTTCCATTCTAACTTTTTTTTCTCATATTCCCCAATCGATGAATATAATTAAAAATTTATATGAAGAACTTTGAATTTTTTTTCCCATCTGGCAGCGAAAGGAGCAAAATTTATTGAAAGCCTTGTGGGTGATTGAAAGTTTCCCTGAGAAAGAGTCCTTCCTTTTTTCGGAGAGAGAAGTGTATAAATGATGTGAAGTGGCAAATCAGGATGAATATAATCATGATTCAAGAGATTCGTGAACTTCTTATCTCGATGATCTCAAGGAAATGTCGAAAGCGCCGAAGGATTTGTGTGAAAATTTATGCTCACACTTTAGCAGTGATATCTCCAATCATGTCCTCACCTTCAATCACTTTACGCATTTGGAGAAATCGGTAGACCGAAAATAGAGGGGTTGCTCAAATGTTAAGGGGTGATAAAATTATTCTTTTTTTTTACGTTTGGTAAACTTTCTAGATTTTCTTCTAGAAATATTGTTATCGTACGTATCAGATTTTCTTTTGGCTTAGTAAGTATTAAGTCGAATGGCCTTATTTGAACCACCCTCTCTGTACAATAAACCATTAACACCCTATATTGCTAGACAATTTCACCGAAAATGTGAGTAATTTCGAGAACAGCTCCTTCACACAAAACATTTGCCAGAGCTCAAGAAATGCCGAATAAAATACATATAACATACACAACACATATATAGCTTGAATGCTTAATTTACTTCCACATGGTAAGTGTGCAGAATCTCTGAAATAATTCATTTCAGAACGAGAAATAAGAGCCAAAATTGCTCTGAATTCTTTTGAGCATCCGAATTTGAAGCATTCTGAGGCATCCTGACGATAACCACCACATATGTTCCACACAATCTTATATGCACCCCCCTTACTCAGATGTTGGGAAACCGGAGGGGGTAGAAAACATTTATCATGCGGCCAGAGGATGCTTCTCTCCGATTCCAACCAATCCCCCAAAACAGAATGGAAATAAAATGAAAGTGCGGGGTAGGAAGAAATATGAAAATGTTTACCAATTTTCACATTGTCTCTTGTTTGCTCTTTCCACATACAGCGCGCGCCAGCAGAAATGGAAGTTTTTACTATCATCCACTAATAGAATTAACTGCGGGAGCTTTTTTGTGTGTGCCATCACCATTTACAAATTGCTTTCAGGGACAATTTCACGGAAATACCTCGTGGATGTAACTGGGAGGGGTTGTAACTCAATCCTAGTTGTGCTACACTTAAATAATCCCCCTATCGTGGAAAATTTAATAATCTCTGGGATGTTTGTGCCAATCGTCAAGGGAAAATTGCCCCATTTTGTTACCTCAAACAGGAAGTTGGAGTATACTGTAGGTAATGGGAAACGATTTAGGAATCTATCCAAGGGAAAATTTCATCATGTGGGAAATGTATGCTATATTTACCAAAATAATGATCTCAATTATGATTGATTTCTATCATTTACCACCAATTGAATTTCAAGCGAGGCCACTGAAATTTGTATTAGATTGTTGTTTCTGTGAATTCAATGATGCTGCACCCACCACACAATCCACAGAAGAGCGTGATGTATTGGTGATTAATTCAATTTAAACTGGCATTTATACGGTCCGTTCAATTCGGAAACTGCAGCACACCAAACATTTGGGGATTGGATATTGCTGGAAAATTCACAATTGAACACTCGAGGAAAACAATAAACGTTTATATTCATGGAGTCAATAATAAATATTAGGTGATTTGTTATTCCTGGAAAATTTCTGCAAAACATTATCTTGTTTGGAAATACGAATACATAATTTTCGATTAACCCAGATTTGTTCATTGTACTAAAGCTCGGAAAATTTTCTTTGTTGTTTTTGAGTGTATAACAATGACATAAAGTTTTTATTTTCATGATAATCAAACTTCTCATGCAAAATTTGAAGAATTTTTGTTGAAAATTTGGTTTTTCAAGACAATTGTCAAAACTTCGAAAATGTCAGAAAAGTCCAGTATAATATGGGTTAATATGTACATAGGTATCATCCAATCCAATACTACATAGCAATGAAAATTTACCTGAATGAAAACACTATAGTTTTGCTGTAAATTGTAGTCGTTATTCATGAAAGTTTTCTTTTCTTTTAATAAAATCCTAAAATTATAAATTTCATAGTAATTTAAGGAATTTAAATCATGCAATATATTCTTGGAAATTATTTCTGCTTTAAGAACTATGTATTAAATAACACAAAATATTACCTACATGAGTAATAAATTCTTGTCTTTCCACAGCAGATTCATAACAAGGAGGAAGTCAAACCACCCCTATGGCGAGCATGGCCGGAAGCCACTTGATAATGGACAATAAAGTAAGTAATTGCCGCTCAGTTTGGTCATTCTGGAAGGTATTTTGATTTGATTTGCCATAAATTGCCTCCAAGCTTTTACATTCCCCAGTTCAAATACATTATACGTGCCACCACAGGAGGAAAAAGTTTGTGGCTCGAAAGCTTGTTACTGAAAGTGCCTCCTCATTGATTGCCCCTTTTTTTGAGGAGGGCACATCAAAGGAAAAAAAAAAACATTGTGTGTAAATTGTGAAGCCCCAGAGGATTTGTGGCGCAATATTTATGAGCTCTTCGGGATGTTATACTGCAACATTTGTTGAACTGTCGTAAAAGGGGAGGGCAGGGTGGTTACGAGGATAGGGCATCATTTATCATGTCGTGGCATCGTTTCAATTTGATGACTTGTTCCAACCCGAGAGGGACTTTAATGGGGTGCTCGTTAAAACTTTTTTTTTCAACTCCGTCTTTCGCGAAAGCTCTAAAGCACACAATATGTGAACACAGAAATAGTATCCATACAGAAGTATATTCGATACTTCCTCAAGCAGCACTCCCCCACCAACGCAGAACGTGATAATCTCAAAAGTTACTTTCCTCTTCTAAAGGTGCTTTCATACCTATTCCGAGTATACCATATATGACATAGCAATGGGTGCAATTTTCGGGGAGTGAGTGAGCTTATAATGATAAATTCACCGCGACATCGCACCAAGTTTCTCAAGGGGACAAAAACCTCATGTGGAATTTCCATTTGAATAAACATACCGCACACTTCGCCAAGAGCTCTTTTGCTGAGCGAGATGGAAAGCTCTCCATTCGCCTCATCAAAACTTTATACTCGCCAAATTGTCACTTCCACCTACATACATATATGTACATATATAAAAGTATATACAATTTTGTTATATAGCACCAAGTGACTATATGGATAAAAAGCTCCGCACCATTCAACTTGAAATTGATTTGAGTTTTCAAACTAATCAAACAGCATGTAACACTTGAGAACTTTTGCCATTTTTATCAACTAAATTTATCCGAATGCTCGAGTGATTTGTAAGCACATTTTCTAAAGATGAAACGGAGTATAAATAATGATTTTTGGAATTGATATGTGTTCATGATGAATCTCCTTCGCTTGTAGAAAACTTCGAATACTTTTTTGGCATCATTTCTGCAAAAAGGAAAAGATGAAAACTTTTCTCTAGCTTCCTTTTTATTTTGATAAATAGCGTGCAACAGTTTTTATATTGAATAGTGTACCGGATACTTTTATTAAGCTCAATTTATTGCATACTGGGTTAAATTATTTCAATTTATTTTGCTGAAAAGGAACATTTTACTCGTGAACAAAAAAACCGAAATATTTCAATAAACGTTTCCACATTCATTCATGTATTCATTAAGCAAATAATTTAAATGCTCTGTGTGGATTTATGGTTTTCCATTTTTACATACTACTTTTACCAATTTTATTTAAGGAACTTTACGAATTATTACGAATAGTGGATTTTGAGAGCTTTTTTTAGAACACATATTACGGAGGTTTTTTTTAACCCATTTTCCCCACACAGGAAAAGTTGAGAAAATTTATTGCTCACAATGCTTTTAGTGGGTTAATCATCCACTAAATATGCAAGAGTGTAACGTGAGAAATTTTTCATCCTCATTCACACGATGAAGGTATTTTTTCCATCATAATACTTTTTCTCCTGTGTGCAGAAGACCATTAATTGTGCTCTCGCCCAACGTATGGTTGTGAGATAAAATTTCAACTAAAGGTACCATTTTATGCTTTTTTTTGACTTTTCCTAGAAACCATCTAAAGCACTCCAAGTTATTAAAAAATTAATACAAGCTTTTAAAATGGAGCTTTGAACTTTATTTTATAACTTAAATTCAAATTGTTTGAAATGATCAAAGTTTTTAACAAATGAATTTTGTTTCAATTTCCTTAAACTTTTTGATTAAAATATATGAAAATTTAATGTGATTCAATGAAAAGCGAGGAGACCAAGCAAGAAACCAGAGCAGAGACATAAAGAAATTTATACTCAATAAATAGCAGAAATTTCGTCATAGAAATATTTTTTAAAGCTCAATGTATTTATCAACTGTTGAATCCACATCCTTTTCCCTTTTCCCAGAGGGTAGTCATTATCATAACCCTATATAGGCCTGTTTCTCATTCATTCATTAAGCAATGGACCCTTTCCAAGCTCACAGAGACATAGCAATAAAGTTTTATTGAGTATTTTGCCACACAAAGAAGTAATTTCGTAAAGAATTTTTTTGGAGAAATTTCTGAGAAATCTGCGAAAAATTAATTAAAGATTCTTTTGAGGGTAGAGACAGAAGGAAATATTAAAATTATCCCACTGCGAGACATCCCCTTGTGGCTCCTGTGGTGTATGAATTTTGGGTTGTTCTGAGGGAAAGGGGGTCAGTGGTAAACCGCAGAAAAGAAGAAAATACAATTTTAATTAATATCCCTATTCTCGGTGGGAAAAAAAGGAGCTGTGGGGGAAATTGTTTTAGTCTCTGTGACTTTACAATATCTGCCTTTTTTTGCTCACAGTGTCTTTGTTTTGAGAACGCCATATTTACGCGATAACGAAATTGATAAGGCAATTAAATTTTAATGAAAAATAAAGAAATCATAAGAAGGAAATGAAAATGAAAAAGGAGGTGTTTCGTGTCCTTGTAAAGAATCGAAATTTAGTTATGATTTTATTGAATATCTCCTGGATTATTCATTTATGTCACAAAACCTGCCACTTGGATATCCTTTTTACGGATTTTGAGGTGAGTCTTTTTTTGTATAAAAATACTTTAATTTAATTCCTTTTTCATTGTAATTTTCTCACGCAGGATTTGCGGGGAATCAATCAAATATCTGCAATTAAGGAATTCTTCATTTGGTCGCACAATGCATTAACTCTCCTTCAAGAATCAACAGCATTGCTCCTTTTTATCCTTCTCTTCTTAACATTGTAATTTATTCTCTTCTTGTTCACATAAAAAACATCTTGTTAGTAATTCTGTTTTTGTTTCCAGGTACAGCATTGTTTTTGAAAAGCAACCAAACCTTCTGAAGTGCCTCATTTGCACATTTAAAGCACAAAATGTTTTTCAAACAGTGCAGATTTTCCTGTCCATCGTTCTCATGTACTACCCACCAACACAGCTCGACCTCACAAATCCAAAGTCACTTAACAAATTCCCATGTTACATTTTTGGATACATTGCATACAGAATGTACTCAATATTTCACATGTATCTCTATGAGGTGCAGAAATTTCACAATAGCATAGCCCAGGGGCAAACTATGGACAAGGAGCGTCGGAAGGAGGAGGTAAGAGAGGTGGTTATCCAACAACTATGTGATAGGTTTGATACAGAGGAAAGCATTTGTGCAAGGAGAGTCAGCAATACGATAGAGCAAGTTTGGTGGAGAACCAAAAGGAACTCTTACAGACTTTGGGAAATACTCAGGCAACTACTAAGGCTTCCAATACAAATGTTCAAGTACATTAAGTACTTTGAGGTCAAGAAAGTCTTCAAACGACGACACAAAGTCCCAGATAAAAGTTACGAAATTTTAGTAAAGGACACCATGGTCAGTTGTCCTGAATCGAGACCGAATGGTAAGAAATATATTTTTTTGCTTTTAAATGAAATTAAAAAAAAATTGTTGAAAGGTAATAACCCAATAATTTCATTTACAAAAAAAAATTAAATTTAAATACCATTTTTTATTTATTAAAATAAAATTCAATTGAAAATGATCAAACGGATAAAATGATATGTCTGCTATTTACATGGGAAAGATTAATAATTCAAAGGGTAGATATTAAATTAAAAAAAGATCGTTGTAACATGTAACCATGTTGCATAATTTATTAATCACTCTACTGAATTAATAATGAACATGAAAGTAAAATCAATAATTTACAATTAAATAATTATCTTATTTATTTATTATTTAATAACGTGAAATTTATTTTCAATATATTTTCCAAAATTTATGCATGCAGTATATGGCAAATATAAATTATACATAACATTGTTAATTTCCCATATAAAATGGAGGCGTTGTTGCATCTGTATCATTAAATTTTTAATATAATTTATTATATAAAATCCATTTAATGTGTTCATTATCACATTCTCACCTAATTAAAAAAAATATGTACGCACTAAATGTTTTTTTTGTTGCAGTAAGAAAAACTTCGAAAAGTGCCTTGGTCATTGTGGAGTCGGAAGGCAATGTTAAGCTGATCCCCAATCAATACATAAAAATTGGCACAGTGACAATCATCAGAAGAGACCAAGGTTGATGTTAGTTAGAAGATGTGTAAGAAAATTTTATTTGTAATAAATTTACTAGAAAAATTATTTGAGAAGAAACGACCTTGACCCTGAAAACCCAGATTTGTTTTCATGCCAATTAGGGGTGGAAATTTTAATTTTAATTCTGTATTTTTCCGGGATATATATATACATGATAAATGTCACTCACCTAATTTTCCACTCATAAACCCCAATATGGGACACGGGATATTAACCTCTTGATCCATTGCATCGAATTTGATTTTAATTGGTTAATTGATGGCTATTTGATTTTGATGTAATTCCACTCATCCCGCGCTGTATGATCCGAAAATGCACATTTATCAAAAGGGGGGCTTGCATTGTGGGCAGGGTGGGTTTACGCTATATATGTATGTACAATTGCAATGCAGAGTAATTGTTAAATGCGGTTGAGTTTGTTAAAATAATTAATTCCTCTATTCTCCAGTGTTCTGGGATTGTCCAATTAGAGGGAATTTACGGATACCATTTGTTGATTTGCTGGTTTATTGCGCAGTCAAATTGCTTTTATTAATTTCCGTAATTTCCCATTCTTGTACCCACAGCACCATTTCGAATATTAAATTCAATAGCGGTGTGGGTGCAACAATAGGTCTAATTTTCC
This sequence comes from Lutzomyia longipalpis, assembly GCF_024334085.1. Classification (NCBI taxonomy): domain Eukaryota; kingdom Metazoa; phylum Arthropoda; class Insecta; order Diptera; family Psychodidae; genus Lutzomyia; species Lutzomyia longipalpis. The sequence continues at coordinate 33,511,631 of NC_074708.1, forward strand.
ATTTAATGTTTTGTGTTTATTTATAGAAAGGTTACTGCAAAACATCCCTCTCATGTATGGCTAGAAGCTAAAATATGTTTAAAAAAAAACGCAGCTAAAAGGCAAAAAAGGATGGGGAACATGTTAATAAACAAGAGTAAAAACATCCTTGTTGTTTTAAAAGATTTTTTTGGACTGGATGTGGTATTTAATTAATCCGAAATTCATCTGTTTTCATCAGAACATGCAATGTGGTTTCATCTACGCCAACATAAAAAATATTATGAATCGGTATTACCCAAAAATTGTTAGCAAAATATGCGCCTGTGGCAATGTGTCATTTTTCAGCAACTTTGGTTTTTTTTAAATAATAATTTACATTAATGATTAATGTCGGATGACCAAAAATAGCATTACACCAAATAACAACTAAATGATTATTTAAATTCTAAGAGGAAGTCAATGGTTTGAATTATTCATTAGGAATCAAACTCATTAAATGATCGTTTCGTCCTTTAAGAGACTCAATGATCCATGGACTTACTTTTGAAGATTTTCTTAACAACCAAACTTCAATGAAATTAATGTACCAAGACGTGCAGAAAATGAAGAAAGCTTTCAGAGCTGAGCCCAAAAATGAATTTCAGAAGCTCAGCAGAAAATTTCATAACAATTTTCCATCAAACATTAGAAAGAAACCAGTTTTTCTAATACTGCTTCTATGTAAAAAAAAAACTGTATGCTAAAACATACTTTTTCATGTGGCTCAGCGAAAAATTCATCTTCGTTTTACATTCCGTAATTGTTCTCTGATGTATTCTATTTCAGCGTCGGCATTTTGTGCTGATTTGGTGGCACTTTTAATAGTTTGATTGATATGTGAATCATGAAAAATCGTTGTAGCACCATTTATTTCCTTTTACTTTTGCACACCAAGCCACTTTCATTCGTGCTTTTTGGCTACTGCGGCTAATTGCAAAAGTCAGGACATGCATATAAATCATTTTATGGTTTACTCTGAGTTGAGTTGATGAACATTTCCAGAGGGATATTTCAGAGACTAAAATAAACTTTAATAAGTTCATTATAAGCTTGTCGTAAACGTTCACGGAAAGTTGTGGTTTTATTTTTGAAGGAAAATTTAATTGGAAAAGGATGTGAGATGTATAAAATAACAGGTATTAATTTTGTTCGAAAAACTCTTTGGGATAGTATTAGAATTTCTGCAATATATTCTGAAATAATTTTAAACAGGTTGTGTGATAGAAGTTTTCTCTACATAAAATTGTAACATTTTCATTGCACTAAAATATTTCTTGAGGGAATAAATGAATTTTCCAATAACTCTATTCGGGGGAAAATTAAGAGCATCCCTCGGAAATTCTCCTATCTTTCCCTTCAATAATAATCTCAACTCTGACCAAAAGGCGAGGGTTTCTGTCTCAATTGCCCTGATGGTGACTTTTTCTGCTCATCTCATCAAAATTCTTCCACGGAGAACGAGTGGTAAATGCTTGGGGGGCGGATAGTGCGATGGGATCTACCCCAAAAAGTTGGGTCTCTCATCTTCATCTCCTTTCGGTATATAGCAGAATTCGTGCTCACAATCAATGTGGATATGATATTGATGAACTTTTTCTCAGTTCACTGACTCAATTGACATTCTTTTGCCCCTCTTGGCATTTTTGTCCATTTCCGTATCTCAAATGGTTGGGGCTATATGTATGGCAAAAAGGAATCAATATTGGGGGGTATGGACAAGGAAGAAAAGGAACTCATAAATTCACAACTCAAATAATCTCACACACAAAAAGAGAAATTCCGCCCATTTCGCATTCCCGGAGCGAATGATAGGGCGAGAGCTTTCAAAGTAATTTCAATTCACTCGCATATATACACAGTCAATAAAAGTGCTGCAGTTAAAGCGCGCAAATATCCGCTGAATTTTATTCAATTGGGTTAAACAATTTCCTCTTCACTCTTCTTTAGTAATTCATTATTCGATTGATGTTAAACTTTCAAGACTTTCGGTGGTTTCTCCATTTTCCAACCACGTGAGGAGAAAACTTTATTTCCTTTTTTTTTACCTTCAGCCAGGTTAAAAATAAGCCCCGTGAGACCTGAATTTTCAATATAACGTTTTTCTTTTCCAACCATAGACTGACATACATACGTATGAGGGTGCAAGGATTGCAAAGTTTGGTTGTATTTTATCAACAAAATTTTTCTGCATTTCTATAAATAATCACCAAAGTTGGGTGAAAAGTTTTATGGGGAAAAATACACTTTGCAAAGGTACTGCGCGGTGGAGTTTTTAAATAACCCAAAGATAAAGTCTGGGAAAAGTTGCTTAAACCACAACAGAGAGGTGAATTTCATGAATCAAGAAGAGAGTCAAGAAGAACTTTCAGAGTGGAAAAAATGTGTATCCAATTAACGAAGAAAATCGATACGCTTTTACTGTCCCCACCCCCACACCCGCTGATCCATCGCATGAATATTTGAAATTGGAGATTTTAGACGATGAGATGGAGAATGCCTGAAAAGTGTGCGAGATTAAAGCAAAAAGCATTTCTTATCTGCCACTCATCCAATTTTCATAATGGAAAATGCTAATTGCTATATCTGTAAAAGTTTAATCTCTGACAAGTGATCGAAACAACCCCCCAAAGAAAATTTTCCACTCATTAAGTTTGCCAAGAAGAGCGAGAGCTCTGCTAAGTGAAGTTTCTGTGGGCAACCGAAAATTGCCACAGCTCATACAACCCAAATGTTTCATAGGCAAAGAATTATTATTGGATAAATATCCATAATATTCTCATTTTGTGGCAATATTTCAGGATGAAAATGGGTATGTTCTCCCATGGCTAGCAACACTTTGTGAGGGGACATTTGCATTATACAATTTCACTATCTGGGGGTAATTCATGGAAGATAACCCCAAGAATGTCTCCTTGTACGATGCCTAATTTGATATTAATTGCACCACCGACAAGGAACATGGAACAAACACACAAATTGCTTGCTTAACACGTCACAGAAATTCTTGTTTCAAAACCCCACATAGATAAGGCAGAGTGGTGGCTCTCACCAAAGTACAGAGGTTTTAATTAACCAGTGGACTGTAAGTGCACAACATTTCTCTTTCCTCTCATTAAAGTGTGTTGGTTGAATTATTTTGAATATAATTAATTTAAATCATTCTGTATTATTCTTTGGGAATATCAATGATTCAAATAAGAAAATAAATTATATTCACCTTTGACGTGATTTGATTACTATAAGCGTGCTTTTTAGCCGTGCCATTTCTTTAATAAAGCTCGACTTTCTTTTGAAATAAAGCAAAGATTTTTTTTTAACTCTTTCGCGTCCTCTTGAAACATAGAAACATGCGATATTTTTAACACGATATTTATTCTTTGGATCCTCTCAGAGAACATTTCTCAATTAGAACGTTTTCTTTGGCCTGATTTACGTAAATTTAACGCATTTCAAACTTGAAAAAAAAATAAACTCATTCAAATTCGTGAAAGTAAAATGTTTCACGTTTAAGTTTACGTATGACCCTTAGAACGCGAAAGGGTTAAGATTAATCAATTGGAAATTTTAATATATCTTTAGACTTTTTAACAAAACTGCTACAAAGTTCTTTTAATCACATTGTACATAATTAAAAAATATCTTTTTCTGTTTTTTTTTTTAAAGCATATTAACATAAACTACCCCTAAGCGTATTACAGTTTTTAGTCAATGTCGTTTCGTAGTTGTTCCATTCTCGCATAGCTCCTGCAAATGAAGCACAATTTGTTTTTCATTAACTGAAGGTGTACATGAACTACATATAGTGAAGCATTGTAAAACATATTGCAGTGCATCATCGTGGTAAGTGACCCACTTTGAGGATGGGGTGGAATGCGGGTGAAGAAAGCCAAGAAATCCGTCAGCATTTCCTGTGACTAAAGGGAAAGAGGAATTCATGGCACATTGAGGAAATGTTTTATTTGACTTCCAAATCGCACCCTCGTGCGATTTGTTTGCACTCAACCATACCCCTCGTTGTGAGTTTATCCAAATGCGGAGAACAACGGAGAATATTCACAGGGGTAGCTACTTGCTATGTATGTTCCATGGAGGAGTTTTTCCCCTGATACGACTTTCCCCTTATTGCGGAGAAATTGTGAGAGAGTCCCATGAGGAAAAGTTGCCAAGCGACTATATCCCCTTTGGTGAGAACCTTCACAGAGTCAGTTGTGTGGATCATTTCGTGGCGGTTGCAAGTGCTCACTGAAACGAACTTCCCAATCCTCACATCCGGTTCAAATGGCACACAGCGGAAATGTAGAGAATTTCCTTTTGGATGCAATGTGATTGGAATTTATTATCTCACCCACCAATGTATCTCGTTCACCGTGTGTGAGTACTTTGCGATACAAAGGCCATTTTTATTGCATTCTGCACAGTAAAGCGGTAACATCGAAAAAAGCTCTTCTCATGTGAATCTTTCTATAACTATATACATCCTTTCCTGTTTCATGTGAAAAATCGTCCCGGTGAAGGGGGTGTGGGTGACACAGGCAGGGCAATGTGCTAAATCTAAAATTTCACGTGCTGTGTGTGCCATAAAAGAGGGATATTCTGTGAGAAAAAAGAGAATTGATACACTGTGGCAGTTTTTCGAGAATTCCTGCAAAAAGGATAGAATTAAAGTGCCCGTAAGAGGATGTGGGTGATACGCTCTGGAATTCAAACTAACAGAGGTGAGCGGCTTATGTTTTTCATTCATTTCTTATTTAGAGGCAAACTTTTGTTCGGCAATAAAGAAATTAAAAGTCTCTTAAGTGTCGATGTTGGAACTTTTTTATGTAGTATTTTCTTCTTGTCTTCGCCTCAGCAACAAATTAGACATTAATTTCAATTTTAGCCTTTTTCCCTCCCATTATTCAATATCTTTGCTAAAACTTTTTGCATTAAATTATAACTACATATTACTTGAAAAATAAAAATTGATTAACAAATATTAAGTAAGATTAAAGAACTTTGCCGCATTTTCCCAGCTATTTATAGGTAAAAACCCATATTTGCTGTTTTGAGCTTTTTCCAAGAAAGAGAATAGAAAAAAAATCCTCTCAGATGATATTGATATAAATGATAAAAAAAAGCTCAGAAAGGTGACTTTATATCGTCGTAAGGCTATTACGAATGTTGGATTTAAATATTTTCACTCTATGGCACTTTGCTTTATCTGCTTCAGTCGTGTATCACTGATTTTATTTAAAAAGGAAAATTCCCTGGAAAAATGTCATTAAATCTTTCAAGACAAGGAAATAGATTGAATTTTCATGAATGAATTACACAGATTTAAATTAAATTAATTATAGTTTAATTAAATCCATCTCATTTATTTCTTCAGACTTTTCTTGAAAATTATAAATTTTCCCCGAAACTTTTCACTAAGTTTTTGTGAGAATTGACAAAATTTGAATGGGAAAATTACTGCGAGTATTATTGAATTACAAATACATAGCACATTGCAGATGCAGAAATTGAGTTTGAAACTGTTGTTAAGTTAACATTGCATTTCCTATTCTTTTTGGGAATATAATGTATGCTATATATGTGCATATACTAACCCACTTGCGGGAACTTTGGATGAGTGTCGTTGTTCTTGTGAAGCTTATTTGATTTTGCACTATTTGACTTGAGGAGAGTCAACTTTATTCACATTGACTTACGAATTAAATCACAAAATCCCCCTCTCACACATTAATAAATTTACACAACTAATGTTTTTGGCACAAAATCGTTCTGCTGAATATCCATGTTCATGCTTCGCCTCTAACATGCGGGAAATATTTTAAATCATGTAAAGAGAGGGCATAATACGCAGCTCGGTAGAACTAACGACGTGCAATTTTGGGCAAATGTGGCGCGAAAGCGACTCAAACTATGGGATAAATTTGAGCATGATATGGTATTCGTGGTCTCAAATGCGATTGCCAAAGTGTGGTCTGAAATGTGCGATGAGCAGGTGAAATTGGTGGGCAGAATGCATGAAAGGATTGTCGCTGAGAGCAATCAAATGAATCGATTTGATTGCGTCTACAACAATAATTTTACATACACAAGGCCCACTCCATAAAGCTCCCGTGTGGTCATACCATTGGTACTGATTCTATATCCCTCCGCACAGTGAAACATTCCATCTGCAATTTGCCTTTCATACCTGAATCATATACGTACACACCAACCTCTGTGTACCAGGAATTGATTTCACACGTTTCGCTCGAGATTTTAATTGGAATTTCCGCTCCAATCAAGGCAAGGGACAACGCAACCCATATAGCTCGGCCATAGTATTCATTTCACTCGCAATTCTCACTCCCCACATCTCACACTCAGCCTATATGAAAAAAAATACAAACATTTTCCATGCCAAGAGTTTCCAAAAGGATGGAGATGATTTCTATGTATGTAGGCACGTAGACGATATATAGTCTAATTAAAAAAAATATAATTCAAACAAAGAGGATTGGAAAGCGGATGAATAATATAAAAAACTCATCACAATGCAAACTTCCTCTCGGATACAAACGAGAAGAGCACAAATTCCGGGAACAAGCCATTTTGCAGGACTTTCTGGTGAATAAACAAAATTATAATGTACGTGTCTAAACTAGAATGAGGGAGCTGGAATGTGCTAGAAAAGGAGACAACATCCGGAAAAGGATATGAATTGAAATATCCAGCAAATGACAGGAAGCTTAAGGTTGCTTCAGCGGGCATTCTAATGAATTAATTTTGCAATCCTTATGCAACATTCTGCATTCCATTAAGCATTCATTCACTTTTAAAATTAAATTCCCACCAAAAAGGGATGTTGTCTCTTCACACCATCCCCAAAGCAATTAGGCAAAAACCCCATTTTCTCGCATCGTGGAAAAGAATGTTGAGTGGAAGAAATCTCAATAGGTACTATGTTGAATCACTATTCATTGGTTTTGAATTTCAAAAATGCATTGAAGAGGATTTAATAAAAAGCTCTCGATTCAATAAAAACTTTTTATTAAAAAAATTATGAGAGTTTTTTTTTAGATGTTTCGAATCAATTGCAACTTATTCATCAATGTTTGAAAAGAATAATTCCCTTATGAACGTAATGAAGGATTCTTTTTTCGTATAAATAAACAAAGAAGCTTCGTCATATTTTAAACTTGTACACAACTCACATAATTTTATATTCTTTCTTCAACAAAATAAATATAAAATTATTTGCATATTTTCTTTAAAAGAAATATTCATAAAAATCTTTTTTGCATAGTAGTGAATTGAATGCAAAATTTGAAGCAGATGGGGATAAAAAAATCATCCATAGAAAACACAGAAAAACAATCCATGTAATAAGATTATCGTGTAAAAAGGTTTGGGGGTGAATTCACCAGCAGTGAGAGAGTGGAAAATTTTTCAGAAGGAGAAGAATATTTTGAATACCATTAATTTTGTAGAACAAGAAAAAATTCATGCAAATTTGGGGAAATTTCTTATACATTCCGCTCAAAATTTAGCTCAATTCATTGCTGAGTGATTGAATTACAGAGTCAAACAATTTGGGTTATTTACATCGCGGACGAGGGTGGAATCCTTGTTGCGTGGTGCTATGCCACACCACAATTCCCATGAGGGTGCGTGAAAAAGGAGCGTGTCTCCAAACATTCCTCATGAGATCACTTTACACGGATGGTAGGACGATGTATGAGGAGGATAACATGGAATAATATACGGTGGATTGAAAATGGGAAAGAGACCATCAAAAATGTGACACGACATTCCCAAGAGGCGAAGGTATGTGTATAAGAAACTTTCCCGTCCAACTGCACTGTCTTCCTTCCGTTACATGCATATAGCAAGCGGGACAAGGTGCGAACATTAATTTTGTGGGTGAGCTACCTTAACTTACATTTCACACACTCCGGTAATAAATTCACTTGTTGTTCGCTGTGACACTTTACTTGAGAATTATGAACTCTCAACATTTTTACACCCCTTTTTCCATTCCAACCCACCCCCATCCCAGCCCTGTGGGAATTAATTGCGCTCTCGTCTACTTTCTCCGCGACATCATAGCTGATGAGAATCCCCACAGAACTTTAATTCAACATCACAAACCCCCTTTGCCGGGGAAGAAAACCGTCGGTAGCATGAATTTTAATCTCAAATTAATATGTTGAAGAAGAATATTTCAGCATAAATCTCGCACAATTTCCATTGTGCACTGCCCCTGGTAAGAATTATTCTACTTGAATAACAAAATCATCAACAAATTTTCGTGCTCAACTCCTGTGTAAATTGGAGTTCTGCAGGGAGATTATAAGGTCGTACAGAGTAATATTTTCCCCATACCCACCCACTGGTTTTCCATCACAATCCCGCGCTTTTTCATTTCTGTTTGCTCACCGGGTGGGAATCCTTTTGGTACCTATATCCTTTCTCCGCCAGCATCCACTTTCATGATGAGATTTCATTTCTCTTCTAGCACGCAGAGAGTGGTTATTTGTATTTTTTTCTTACTCTTGTTTAGTCCTACGCGAAATCAAACTCAATGGGTAGAAAAAGTCTTCTTTTTTTTTCAGGAAAATTGAGGAAAAAAAATTAGAAGAAAAGAAAGATAATTAATTACGATGAAAGATTCGAAGAAAGAGCAATTTCAAGGAAAAATGAAGACGAAAACATAAAGGATATTTACTCTAATGTATTATCAGATTTTCCATCATTTATGTAGTTATAATGTAGTTATGTTAGGTATAAAACTATATTGCATTCAAGTTCTTTGAAGCTTTGTTCTGCTGAAAATTATTATTATACCATTATTATCTCGCTTTATAAGTAAAATTAGAGAACTTAAACAAAATCCTTTCATAACACTATTAAGACCTAACGAGTACTTCTGTTGAATTACCTGCATTCATTGTCGTATTTCTGAATGGGTTTGTAATTAAATTTGAAAGCTCTATGTAGAGTATATTGCAATCTAATGTTGAATGGGAATTTTCCTGCGAAATGTTTGAAAGGATCAAAATCACAATACATTAAATTAATCAGCTTTATTCAGCATAAGTCTTTTTAAGTAGAATGTTGCTTGGAAAAGGAAAATGTGTAGGAGTTATTTGTATGTAATAACATTTCTCGCATTATAACTGTGAATGAGATTTTAAGATGTTGTGTCTTTTTTTTAGGATATTAATGTTCAAAAAGATTGTCCAAATTGTGGAAGAAGAAAATTCAAGGAAGGAGTAATCAGGAAGAAATAATCCTTTTCCTGAGAGGACAGAAAGCAAAAGTATTTTTATATTTTTCCAAGAATTTTCAACATTGTCCGTAAACATTTTGATTGAGCCAATGAGAGCTCAATCATAATTGAATCAATCAAGTTGATCAATTACTGATCAATAATTGATAAATCAATTGAGTCAGTCAATCGATTGATCTATTATTGACCAAAGATTGGTCAATCTTAGGCTCAAACTGATTACTCAATAATTGATCTTCTATGTGATCATACATTGACTCAATATCGATACAATCAATATTGGGCCTTATTTAGCGACCAACCCTTGAAATTCGCTTGAAATCTTGAAGTTTCAGTACAAAATTCAAAGATTTCAAGGGTTTCTTGGTCGCTGAATTAGGCCCATTGAGTCAAAAATTTAAAATTCTAATAAGACAATTTCAATCCGCGAGTCCGTTACATTATGATTTTTTAAACATAACGATCACTAGTCTCCAGACCTCTCTTTGGAGACTTTCTTTCCACAAATAGCACGCCATACGATCCATACGTACATACATGATCTCAGACAGCAAACCTTCCACACGATCATCGCGCATGACGTATGCTGGTTAGTCTTCTGGGTGATCTTGTGGGATCGACAGCGCGTGCGTGTACGGTTGTAAAGTGAATGCCAAATTGTTGTACACAAATTGGCACAGTGTGCACCGAAAAAAGTGTCACAAACCGCCCTGTGGATTGTGCGTGAGTGTTTTTGGGGTGAAATTGGGTGCAAAAATGCCCCAATTTTGGTGAAAAAAACACCCCAAAATTGGTTGTGAGAGTTAATCTTGCCAGCATCACATAGCGCTGTGATTGTTCTCCCATTCACCTGGAATGTGGTGCTTCGGTAGAATTAGTTGGATCGCTTCTCAACTTGTGTGGATTAGCAGTGCAATTGAGTGTATTGAATAATCCCTAAACTAATTACATATTAATTCTCTCTGTGTGGAGCTACATCCGTGGCATTGCTCTTTTTTCCTGCATGCACCGAAGGCGGGTGTACCTAAATTGGATATTCCTGCACCATCAGTGAGTACTTTGTGGTGTTTGCATGGGGCTCCTTTTGCACAGAGTGCAGTGCGCGGAAAAAGGGGGGGGGGAGGCACGTATAGAACGTTTTAGGGGGGTATTGCGCGAGCGTGCACAAAAAGTCCATTCTACTTTACTCTATGCTGTTCACCTCTCAATTTACTGGTGTGACCATGATGATGGAGAATTGGGCGAATGCTGCAACAATTTCACATACACACACATACCACTCAATCTCCCATGAAAGTATAATGTGAGAATTCTTCATTGTTTCCTCCACTTCTTGGGGGCACCGCTCCCTTCATTTCCATTCAACCAACATCTCTCTTTCTCACCTGGATTTCTCATGCCTTATGCAATACCCAGGAGGAAATATTTCGCGCGCGATTCCCTCAAACCATATAATATATACATATATTGCTATACGAGGGGGGATCCCAAAGGATTATTGCAGCGCCACTGAGAGATGAGAAATTGCAAATTCCAGTAGGTAGAAGATTTTAGTGCCAAGAAAACTCCACACATAGTTCTTGAGCTTCAGAACCGGTTTTCAATTCCAAATGTCAATGTTTACCTGGTGATTACCTCTTTACCTTCCAGCGCTCAATTTCTCCGCGTCAGCATCTTTAGTAGAGAGAAAAGTTAAAAAAAAATTTACCACCACAAGACTTTGTAATTTCCGCATATTTTTGCTCATAATTTTGGCGATGACGCCAATGATGCCTAAGATGTCATTTCTTTATAATTAGCATTGTCTCCATTAGATGATGTTGCCCATTTCCTCAAAGTGTTGCAACCGTAATTAGCTTCTTGGGAAAGAAAGTTTTAAGACCATCCCATTGTTGCTGAAATCTAAGACATTTCCTCCCAAATTCTCTTTTTGGAAAGAAATGTATTTTCACTTTCATCTCAAAATTTTATTTTAGAAATTTACAAGATAAATTTTTTTTTTACGTGAAACGCATAGTCCAAAAAAGTAAGATTGTATCGCATTTTTTATGATTTGTGGCTGTTTACAAATCCCAGAAATAATTGATATGACTCATTTACTTCATATTTTTGAAAACCACAGTGCTTGAAAAACTTTCCCCAACTTGTGTTAGCAAACAGAAATAAATTTATTTTTGGGAAAATTGCACATTGAATTGTACATGGATTTTGTATGCATTTCAAAGCTTGAAGTTGAAAATTCATGAAATCAATTTGCAAGAAAGGAATTCTCTTGTATATTTATTGTCCAAAGAGAATTAATTCAAAAACAAATATTGAAAATTATCATTAATTTCCATTCAAAATTAGCTATTTGTGATTAAAAGTGGAATTACTAAATAATATACATACATTTAAGAGATAAAGTGGAGCTTTAGAGATGTTGAATGATTTAAGTTTTCATGAACATATATAGTGACGGAGGATAACAAATTAATCTTATAAACATCTTCGTCACTTAATATGAGAGATTAGGGCTGAGCTTGATTCCAATTAATCTTAAATAGATGAATATAAGTTATTTAGCGCAGTTAGGAAACTCATTTTGAATAAAATTAAACCTCAATTTCCATACAAGATTTATATGTTTGAAAGAAAATCCTTCTGGATTATTGTTCACTTAAAAAATTAACAAAATAAATATATAAACTTTTCCAGTAAAATAAAATATATATAATTATATAATTTATTAAGTTCTCTGGAAGCTCTACCAGGAATTCCAAACAATTTTATCTTTTGCTTTACAAACTAATTTAAAACGCAACATCTTCTCATTCTCTCTTTGCCTTAATTGCTCTAATAAACATCTGCGTTTCTTCCCAGAAAATGTTCTGAATTTTACCGCAATTTGATGGTATCGGTTAAAATTAAATGAATTTTCCTCCCCGAAAATTGCCAGAAGCTGAAAAAAAGCTCTCCCCCACGCAAGGGTTGGTGCTCGATTTAGCGTGAAATGATTTAAATTGTCTCATTCGTGCTGTTCTTGTGGATTTGTTAATTTCAACATAAAACATAAATCATATAAAATAAACTTTAATGAGTTGGGAAACATTAAAAGTTTCTTGTATAATCATCATTAACAATTTTTTTTTTGTGTGCGCTTGTTCATTCATTACTAACACCCAAATGGTGGGGGTGGATGCACGCAGAGTTGGTGTGAAATAAAAAAAAAACAAGGCTTTGGTAGTGAATGAAGGCGGAAAAGCCCACCCACTGATATACATATATCTGTGCCGAAGATTTTTGCTGTAAGACGAGCGGAATTCAATTCTCACATTTTTCTTCGCTCGTTTTTTCTTTGGTTTGCGTCTTCTCCGCGATGGTGAGTGGAATTCTTTCGTGTGATTTCATAACGGGAGTATCACTGAAATTTGCGTGTTTTTTTCACTAAACACACACTCAATTGCCGCCAATGTCTTCCTACTTGGCAATACATAGTCAATTGTGACCCATTTCCGCTCTTCCACGCGGCGGCATAGCAAGGACTAAAGTCATTCCATCCTTTTAGCACAAGGAGCATTTTCCATGGGACGCGAAGGAAAATCGCATTTGATGGGTGGATTTTTGCTCCCTCTCTGCCGGAGAGCGTATACTTTACCATTAATATGGAAATTGTATTATAGCATGAGTACCCCCATAAGAAGAAAAATAGTTGGGAAATACGCTGAGAGGGAAAATAGGGTAAATGTCAGTGGTATTTGGCCACTTGAGCACGCTACAATGGGAATTTTATTGTTCCATTTAAATGCAAAGAATTGAAACGCATTTGTATGGAGATAAACATCTTGAATGTTGCTATTAAAGTAAAAAGAAAGAGAGACATTTTTCTCCATTTTTCGGATACTTTGCATTTCAAGCATGAATAATTGTGGGACTTTTTTAAGCCGCAACTATTTGGCCAACCAACTGTAAGTAAATTTCAGGGAATTAGCGAAAATTACCAATTAAAAGTAGTGCTTGTTGTATATCAAAAAATACCGAAATGTGGTGATTTGTAAATTGTAGGAAATGGGAAAGTCTAGACTAGACAAAATAACTATGTGTTTACAGGGGGGCATTTGAAAGCATTTGTGAAACAGTAATGAATCAGAGTTGAAGGAAAAATTGCAAGTATTGAGATAGATTTGAGAATAAGATTAGCAAGGTTTTTTGTTAGGAAATATTAAAAATTTTCAAGATAATTTATCCATTAATGATAAAAATTGTATTCCTTTTCTTTTTAATAAAAAATATTATAAGAATATTAGTTGAGAATTGACTTTTATAGACAAAATTTTAAAGTCATACTTAATAAAAGATTATGCAAAAAATTTTGGACATACGTATCTGGATTAAAAAAAAAACATGGAGCATTTTTAAAATTTTATCTAATTTATCAATTTAATTATTAGTTCAATCAATTTAATAATTGGTTAAAAGAAATATTGCAATCCCAATTTATTTATTTGTGCCATTTTCAACTCTGTTGTGGAGTGTTTCAAAAATGTTGACAAGAAATTCTGTGTAAAGCTCTCTGGACAGACAATTGCATCATACCTTTGTGGTTTGATGTGAAAGAGCTCTACAAAACGGTTATGGATTTTATTCTCACCTATGTTGCGTTTCACCTGAGGCTCTCGATTGTATTAAAAAAGAAGGAAAAAAGAATATCGAAAACGGCTCTATCGGAGCAGATTGGCTTCATCTCCGGTATTAGATATTCAAAGTGGCATGGAGAGAGAGAGAAAGAGATTCCATCCATTGACATTTACCTACTTCCATAAACTCAATTTGAGCCTCGAATGACGAAGAATGTGTCAGTCATCTACATGTTTACTTGCTGGCCTTCCCACCTCTTGTAGTATCTCGTTTTTCGGGTGGAAAATCCATCATACTGGTGCGACACGATGATGGAAAATATTCCAGCAAAATACAATTAGCACTAATTACAGTATATAGATAATATAATTGTCGAGAAAGTTCAAATGATGTTAATTGAGATCAGTTCAAGTTCATCAATTTTCCTCAGATCATCATAGCTTCCACGTTGCGCCTTTTGGCTCTTCAGGGGTACAATATGCAAATTTCATGTTGCCTGCGTTGCCTGATGGTGTCTCCAACTCTGACAATTTTAATTCAGCGGCTGTAGATAAATTTCAATAATTCATTTTGGCATTGGCATCAGAAAAAAAGCTGTTACGTGTCACGATAGCTCCATACTGATATTAATAAATACATTATTGCAATTTTTACATCAACAATACATATCGAGGGGATGAAATTCAGTAAAATTGAACTTGGTATTGGATGATGAAAAAAAAATCCTCTATGCATGTTAAATTTTCCACCATAGGGGGCTATAAAATATGCAGTAAATTGGAGGACTGCGGGATGAATTGAATTGGTCAGAAATATTGCCTATCAACCTACAATGTGATAAATTTTTAATAATTTATTCTTCAATTCACCCTTTGATATTTCTATTAGCTCTCACTCGGAGCTTTGTTGCGAGAGCTAATCCATCGAATATTTGCATTTCAACACGCTCTAGCTTTATTATGTTATTTTGCACAAAGGACACGCATTTCCATTCTTTTTTTAAGCCAGAAAATGGAGGCATAAAGGGCTAAAAATCGTCTCATTAAAAAATTCAATAAAATAATATCTGTTAACATAAATTGATTCTATTTCGAATATAAAATTTTACATTTTGAAAAAGCTCAATTTTTCGGATAAAACTAAATAAAATTATATTTTTTATGTCGCTCCATTGAAATTTATACCATAAAGTAATTCGATTTCAGGAATAGAGCTTTTGTTACATATATTGCAAGCTTATCACTGGCATTCGTTAGGGAAAACATTACTGCGAATTGTTTTCGTTCTCGTTTTTTTTTGTTACGAATTGTACAATGTATGATACTGCACTCTATGTGGAAGCATTAATAATGAATGTTGCGTAAAAAAGAAATATATTAATGGGAATTGTTATGGAATAATTATATATAGCTAGGCTGTTATATAGGTTACCTATATATACATATTAAAAGGGAAAACCTTCTCAGAGAAGGAATATTTTGCTTTTTAAACAGAATTTTTTTTCTCTGTAATTATGTATGTAAACAATTTAGTTTCCCAAAGACTTAGAATGTAGGATGGAGATTTGAAGTAGTGACTAATTCAAAATCGAATATTATTAGATCTAGGTGCAATGTATTGAGTTAATTTTCACATTTGCATTTAACACGTGTCCCCATCGAGTTTCCAATATATGCGAAAGGAGAGGCACAAAAAATTGAATAATATCATTTACATTATACCATACCTACATACAATATCATATTATGTGCAATGTAGTGAACTCATATGATGAATGCTGGGGGAAAAAATATGATATTTTGCTAATAATTAAATTATTTGGTCACAAACAGATTTTTGTGACAACTCTGCCAACCCCAGTGTTGTAATTATTTTGAAATGCAATCACTGTGATAAACATAAAGCACCAGAAATCCCCTTTTGATGGATCACGAAACATGGAAAATTAATTAACATCCGCATACTTTTTTTCCATGGTAAAATATACAATACATCGTGGGGTGAGATGAAAAGAACAAAAATTATATCACATTGGAAATTATGCGTATATAGTATGTTTATAAATTAATTAATAATCCCTTAATGTTCAATTCACCGTAATAGCTATTACAAATATTTAATCGTTAATTGGTACTTCTGTGTCAATGTGTTTTCTATGGAGCAAGCACACACACATATAATTACTCCGGGAAGGGAATTAAAGATGTAACCATTTAATTTTTCCCACCCACGCTTACATAGCAGAGAGACGAATGTCTTATAGAAAATTGCTTCTTTTAGCTCTTACACAAAAGCTCCATGTCGGAGATATTAGCTGTCTGATTCATGGTGCGCCTGTAGCATATTTAATTTCTCGACACTTGGTGATATTTCTATGCATTAATTTTCATGACAATCGACTCGGTAAATCAAAGAGGGAGTACCACACCGAGTATTGCAATGGCAACAAAAGAAAATCATAATTCTTGAGCATGGAATCATCCAACTCTCCATATCTTATCCTCTCCCATTGTTATGTCATCATCCAGATTGTCTCTGGCATTCAGCAGAAACTTCCATTCAGCATTGAAGAATGGCATTGTGCTACTTCTTGCAATTATTTAGCGCACGAGGGAGAGACATCCCAAAAATGGCATTATATAAGTCCCTCCTCTTCTTGTCCTATATATTATTGTTGTTTCGAATATTTTCCCAGGAGACGCAATCTCCCGCCCAACCGAGAAAAGGGTGTGGATTGTGCACAACTTTTATAAGTATGTTGGGGGGACAAATCCTAAGAGCATAAAAGGGAATAAACGTGCCTGGTTGTGGTGAATGATGGACCGTTTTCTTGATAAACATCGCAAGTGTCTCAGTAAAGCTAAGTAAATGTAGTACAATGTTGCATATTCTTGAGAAATTTATGTATGTTGGGACATATTTAGATGCTTAAACATTTTATACAAATAGTATATGTGTTTATGTCCATACAAATATCATATTTTAAATAACGCATCGGCTTTAATGAACTCGGTCCGACTGATACGTGAATGCAATTAATGGACAAGAAGCTTCACTCCTACTTGGAAAATGAACATTGTATTGGCGGTTCCGCGTCTTTTAAGCTCGCTCACTACTTTTCCGTTAAATGGTGCGTATTTTACGATTACGAGATTCATAAGAAAAATGATCTTCAGTCTTTTCAATGGAATATCTTGTTAATTAATCCAAAACAATTAAAAGTAAATTATTTTTATTGAAAAATAAATTGAATATTGAAAGAAAGTTAAAAACTTAAATCCCTTCAATGAAGCTGTATATTAGGGGAAAATTCAATTTTTTTAGAAGATAATATAAAGTTGACTTTCACATGTAGAGCTTTTGAATATTGAGCAAGCTCAAAGAGCTAAATGTGGTGAATGCAATTTGGCGTCAACACCCGCTCATGTGTAAACTGAATAATCCCCATTTTCCCACGCGGATCTTCTACAAAATGTTTTCGTGTACATATATGGCACATATTATCGGATTGCTATATGTGGAAAATTTATGTAAGGGATGATACGCGGAATCCATTGCATTTTCACAAAATATATGAACATTTTCCAAAAGCGGATGTTCTATAGGAGGAAACCAGCTTTCGCATGAAAGTGTTCGTGATGTGGGTGAGGGGGGTGAATGTGCGAGGGAGGGTGTGTGATTTTCAGTTGAGGAAAATGTACCACTAAGCATAAATATAACGTCTACAGTGTACAAGAAGTTATCTTGTGTGTGGTGTGTTTCATGGGTGCTAGGACAATAGAGATGGTGAAGAAAAGTGGATGGGGGCTCCGAGTGTGCCGTGGCTGTTTGTTTCCGGCTCCGATTTCCAAGAGCTGTGGGCTTCTTCCAAGGGTACGGCAGAGGACGAAAGTGAAGAGAGCTTTCATTGTTGAGTTTCGTCGCGTGGAAAGGCGAGAAGGTGTTTTAGCGAGAAGTAAACTTGCAGTGCAGAGGGTGGGATGCTTGCAAACAATTTCTCTGGGATAGTGGCGATTAGAAGGATTTACGCTCCGGAATGTTCTCAATGGCATTTCCATGCTCCCCCAAACCATGCCATTCCGCGCATAGTCACCGAAATTTACCAAAATTTGCACCCTCTCTTCCTCTATTTACCCCTGTGGCTATGTAATAAAACTATTAGGAGATCCCACCACCACATATACTTCCCCTGTTTATTGAGTGAAGGAAATTCATTTATTAATGCCTCCACCTTCACAGTCACCCCCGGGCGAGAAGTCTCTCACCGTGCTTTTTATAGCAAGAAATTTCCTGAAAGCGATGGGCAAATGAATGGTTGAATTAGTGTGTGATACCCCCTCGAACAGATTCAAACTCCGTTGTGGGTTTGTGTGCATGTGAAATGAACAAGAGAAATTGTATGAGCTTGCCACCCATTTTAATTATATATCCTTTTCATCCCCTCCCCAAGCTTATTCCTTCTGTCATCCGTGCTCCAAACCTCAAGTGTGGGTGGATTTTGGGGTGCAAAAAAAACCGCGTGAGCATTCACGGGCACATTTTATGTTGCTGCCAGAGTTGGTAAGGAGATAATTCAGGATTTATCTAAATGGGATGCTGATGGGGATCACAATGCCGACGTGGAGGGAAGTTATGATAAATTCACGAGTAATAGCACCACGATAAATTGTTGGGGAGCGCTCAAAAGAGAATTTCTGGCAAACTGTGTGATACCCTTCCTTGTCGAGGAAACTTTTGTCTATTTGTCCTTGGAATATTGAAGGCTTTTTGAAACAAAGAACGTATGTTATCCAAAGAAGCTTTCGAGAATTTCGCATTATTTCTACACCATTTATCTCAATGGAAAGCTGCTATCAAATATTTTTATATGTCAGGGCGTTTTGTCAGTTTTTTCTCTATTGAATTCATTGAATTAGGGTGAAAGTGACAATGAGTCTTAAGGATTGAAAGCTTCACTGTTTAATATTATGATTAACTTTTCTTTAAAGCTTGTAATAAAATAGTAAAGCTATACGTTCTAGTTAATAAAATAAAAAACAATATTTGCTTTGAGATTTATTAAATGATTTTAAAATGAAATTTGTGATGAGCCTTTCTCCTTATATTCTTGAGCATCATAGGTAATATACGAAGTCAAAATTATATGTAATTTTATCATCATTTCACCATCTAATAAGCCTTCAACTTTGGTTCATATTCCTTTCGCGCAGACGATGAAATGTGGAAGATTTTATATCAAACTTTATTCACTGTTGGAGTACAAAAGATTCACCATATTAAAAAGGTGAATGGGGAGGTGGGTAGCATGGGAGGGGCGGGACGGGTTAAATAAAACATTTATAATGAGATGATAAAAGATGAAACGCAGGAACGGAAAAAAAGCTCACGGGGACACTTGAAATGATATTTTAATGAAAATTGCCAGCGACAGGGGAGGAAGAGGGAGGTGAAAGAGACATTTTTCGCGCGAAATACAAAAGAAAAGGGGGTAATGGAATGCGACTCGGTGGAATTAATTTGATGGTGCGAGAGGATGGGAGGTAAGGAAAAAAAGGCGTCATTGCCACAATTATCGCGCTGGAGTGGTGAATTTTTCTGGCTCGCGGGTGAAATTAAGGGATGGCAAATGCATGAGTTCATTAAGCATTTTCGTCCCGGAAAAAGAATGAGGGGTAGGGGGACAGATGAAATATTTTCGTAAAGCTGAATGAGAAAGGGGCTGAATTAATGGAGTTTAGCATCATTCTCTCTTCAGTCATAGTGGAGAGTGTAGCCCCCCGTCTCCCGTCCAAATTGAGCTGCCACGATAGCCAACACCCCCGCCCCGAAAACCATACACCCCACAGATCAGTTCGATTTTGGAATAATTTGTGTTTCTGGTCGATTTAGAAAGCTTTCCCAGGGAATTTGCTTTCACTCCATTTGACTTTCTACGGTGGGGGTTGAGATGGGGATGGCGGTGGTACGAAATACACAAAGCCCCTTTTATGTTTTGATCCATTGGGGGCGTGTGAGAAAGGATTCACGGATTTAAATTGATTTTCATGCTCGTTGAGAGGAAATGGATCTTTGAATTTGACACATTTTGATAAATGGACTTTCGCTCACAAAATGATTTGACGGGCGGGAGGAGCGGAGTGGCTGCCACTGTCAAGTATACTTAAATATTTGTTGCAAAACTCTTCATGGGGGTGGGTGTGATGGGTGGAACACATTGGAGCAATGAGAAAACATTGATTTCTACTTAACAAGATGATTTGACATGATACAGATCTATGCACGAAAAATCACTTTCGCGATTAAATTTCTTTATTGATTCTTGTTTGTACATCCAGGGAATATTTTTTAAAGTTTTTTTTTACAAATAGATAAAAATTAATATTTGAGGGACATTTTTTACGATAAATTATGAAATTATACCTTTTTCAGGGGCTATAGTTTGTAAGTTTATCAGAAAACTTTTAAAGCTTAAAATCGATTTGTTTTTAAGGACTTAAAACTCAAAATTAGGAAAACATAATTAAAAATAATATCTATTAAAATAATTTTCGAAGTTTTTAACGCCAGCAAAATTTAGAATGCTGGTCAGTATTTGGTCAGATAATTGGTAACATTTAAGCATGTTCGTCCTCCCTCACCTATGTATTGTATAGGACCAAGACCGTAGACACATTTCTCAATGCTGCAAAAACAATGAATTTTAATTAAATTGCCATGATGGGTGTCGAATGGCGTGTTAAATGATAGAGAGGCTCTGGGTATATGCTAAAGACTTTGAGGGCTTTTCCTTTATCCGAGCGCATCCACTTTCATTCAGTTTCAAGCAAAATACGGAATTCAATCGTGGCGAAATTGACATCACTCTTACGGGTGAATCCACTTGAAATTGGGATTTGTTGTTCTCTGTCTCATCCCATACATAGAATTTGAATGTCGTTTATACATATGTATGGAATATATATAGCGTGTGCAAATGCCGTGGAATACAGTGGCGGCTGCAGAGGGATATAATGTGAGCGCGGAGGGAATCAAATACAATTTGTTACAAGGAATAAGCTTCGAAGTTTCGAAAACACGTTTGTGGGTAAATTGTGTAGATTTTCACACAATCAGGAATGAAAGGTGCTTCTCAGCGTTGTCATCTGCTTTCACGGTGCAAACTTCCTTGCGCACATATGAGGTGCCAAAGAGCACTAATTAAATCACTCCGGTATACAGTCATAGAAAATCAACCCTTCTTGATGGTATTCGATGAATCGCTTTCAATGCAAATGAAGGTGTCACATCCAATTAATTTCGCATGCATTAATATACAGCATATCAAGCGCATCTTCTCCCCACCCTCGCACGGTATATGTATATGGAACTCCCATGGCATTTTCCTATAGGGTGAATTAATGCTGAGGCTGCAGCACAAATTTTCCCCACTTATTCCACCACAGGGGATTCATTTTGGCCAATTTGGTGCCACAAGAAGGATAATTCAACTTCTGCCGACATTGCGAATCTTTCCATGAATTGCACGAAAAGCCACTTGAATTCCATAAAAGTATATATGTATGTATAAAGGTGTATTATATACCTTCAAACATCTCTTCTATACATTCCGACCCCCTATAAGAGCTCAAATTTTGTCCTGGCTATTTTCTCCCATTCAATTGGAATTTCATTCACCGCAGAGGATCTGGCTCTTGTACATTCTGGCAAAAAAAGAAGATGACGAAGAATTAACGTTTGGATAAAAATTTCAATGAACTTTTCTCTGGCTCTACAATCTTCTGGATGGAATGTCATGGCATCTATTCATTTCTTTTTCATACAACCCTATAACCATAACCTTTAGACTGAACTCCAAGACAGGTTGATTGTGTAGCATAAAAATCATTTTTGAGGATTAAAGTTCAATTGCAAATATTCGTGAAATAATTTTATAAAATAATTTGTTTTTTTAAGGTAATTTTCATAAATTTCTTAGGAATGAGGATAGGGATTAAAAAATATAAACGACTTTAAAACGAGAACTAGAAAATTCTCAAAAATTCATCTCTTTATGGATATAAACTCAACATCTTTCACTACTCTACAACACACTACTTAGCATTATCAAAAAATGAACGAAACTCTTCTTCCGCGAAGACTTAACTTTGTAGGAAGTTTCACGATGGGGAAAAATGCCACAAGCAAAAGGCAATTTATCACCAAATTCGATCTCATGCGATCTTTGTGAACCCCCAAACGGCACACTTTATTTGATTCCTTCCTTGGCAGAAACTATCAAAAACCAATGGCAATAAAGTTCGCTATGTGAACTGCTTGCTCCAGAATAATTCGCAATTTCATTCGACGTGACAATAAAAGCTCCCCCCAATGCGGGGGAATTGATTTTACATCATGCGCTCCCACCAAACTGCGGGAGGACTTCTGCCGAAAGCCACCTCCGTAGCACATTTTTGCTTTCAACTCTGAACAATTTTAGTTCTTTTCCCCCTTCCATCCTCCCCCGTAGACCCCATATCCCACTTGCACTTCGGATGCTTTTGTTATGTATGTGTGTATGGAGCTTTTATCGTCAAACCATAAATTTTGAGTTGAAAAACCCATACTCCCTGAAGATTGTGGCGCGCGCGAGGGAGGTTGTGTTACGTAGAAAGGCGCGGTTTGTACTGCGATTTCCTATCTTTTGCCGCAATCCACCGCAGAAAAACCCACTCGAAAACACAAAATCGAATAAATGGGAGGGAAAGCACACAAAAAGTCCGCGTGGAGAAACTTTTCAATATTTCCAGCACAATCAACAATCCATTCATTGGGCATTTACCACATACTTGAATTATGTGCAAAAAAAGGTCTTTAAGCTGAATTGTTCCTATATTTGAAAGGTAGCTCAATGAACTTTTTATCTCTTTAGTCGTAAAAATAAAACACGAGTGGAAGTCCTTGAGAATGATTGTGTATCGTGCATATCGTAAAATTTTCTCCTAAATTGACCAACTTCTTATCCTAAATTCACATTTTGCTCTATTTTGGTCACTTGAGTATTCATCCTGCTTGCTTGTATTGGCTAAATGGAAAAGAATGTCATGATTTATATAAATATGATTTGGAATTATCTAATATTCAGGAGTTATTGTATTTTTGGTATTATGTCATTGCCAAGTTGGACATTGCAATAGATTCCTGGTGGATTTACGAAGTATTCAATGCTCTAATTTTGGCATGTTAACCCTTTCGAGTCTAGAACAGAGAAGCAAAGAAAGGTCATTCAAAGATCTAATAGAAAAGTATAAGAATTATTTTTAATTTTATATATACCTACCTAAACGAATTATCTTATAGATATTAAAGAAAATTAAATAAAAAAAATTTTTGAGCGGATATATTCGGGTAAAATTTCATCAAAACTTATGACGGAAGCTCGGAAAACTCTCAATAAATTCTAAAGTACGTAATAATGAAGTTTCTCTATGAGTGAAGGATTTTCCATGAACTTCATCGAAGGTATTTAATAGAAAAAAAAAAGTTTCCCAAAAAAGTAGTATAGTGGGGAAAGTGAAGTATATTGCTTTAAATATTTATAAAGTGAAATACTAAAGAAATTCTTGAAATTTTGCTAGTAAGGGATGCAAGAAAATTGCTTGTTAAAATTAGCTTTTCTCTGTGCAGAGCAGACATTCTTCTCTAAACTATATAGCGACTAAAGGCATTCGATGTTTGGGAGCTTTCAAGCGTTAATTTAAAATATTTCAAAACTCCCAAATATACATATTTCATACAAAATGAAATTTCATAGACTAACATAAATCCATTGTCACACTGAAAATTACAAATTAAAAAATAAAGAAAAAACAAAAAAATATATACTTCATCAACATTCCCGTCTCTTTTCCCATGCATTTAAGAGTATTGCAGAGTTTACCATGCAATGGCATGGATTTAATTTTCAACACTCAATGCCCACACGAGATAAGATGTGATTTCTGGGAATCATTTTTGATCACGAAAACTCTTAATTCACTTTTCTTGTCGCGCTACAGTAGCTGTTTCTCCCTCTTTTTTTTGGACGAAGCTTTACACATAAAATAAAATAGAATTTCTCCAATTTCTCACATATAAAAAGGAAATGAAATGGTGTACGAATGCATTCACATTTTCCCATTCTGCTACTTTAGCTGTTTATTTATTTTTTTCACCACAAACATGGGCACGCCAGAGGAAATTGATGGGGATGGTGAGATGGGAAATTTTACGAAACATGAACATGTAATATCGTAAGATCGTGCCCGATAAATATGGGAATTGAAATAAATGCCAGTAAAATTGACAAGGTGGAGCCTTCCCAGCTCCCCCTTATTCATGGTGTATTTTAGAGTACAGTACACCTCCATATCTTTTTTTTCTGTATACCCACCCACCCTGTATACTACGTTTTTTTACGATCCAAGAGAAGATTACAAGCGCTACGACTTGGGGTGCGTGGTACGACATAAAATCGAATGGCTGCATTTGTACCATCCAACATACACGCTTCCGCCTCCTGACGAGGGGGTGGATGAGTGGCAAAAATTGCTGCTCCAGCATTTTCTCCGTGTGACGGTGTGAGAAAGCAAAAGAGTACGATAAAGGTGAGAATGGGCGGTGGACCTTATCACAAGAGGAAATTGCTTTTCTCTCACCGTTCTTGTGTCTCTGCCTGTGGCCCAGACGTGGTATGCTCTTTTCCCTTCTGTACGAACAGGAGGTGTGGGGGTAGTTGAACAAGGATCTATGGGGAAGACGAAAAACTCGCTCTAATATGAAACTGGTGACATTCAGAATTGGTAATGTCACAGATAAGAACATACATATAGACAAAGAAGAATTAGATGGGTTAGAAAGAACATACGGGGAGGTGGGCTGCTCTTTAAGTCAAGATGTTTCAGTTGAAAGAGTCAAGTATGTAATATTTATTGATTTTACATAAATTAAAAATATGATTACATAATGTATGAATAATCCCAATAAATCAGAGAAGAAGAATCTTATAAAAAAAATGGTTTGCATTAAAATCCAATGAATAAGTTAAAAAGTAAAATTTATTTCTTTGTAAAAAAAAACATTTTTGAGATTTAGCATTTTCGTTTCATCACTAAATGAATTTTTCTACATAAAACATATTCGCAAAATAATTCAACAAGAAAAGTAACGAAATTGCGTTTATAACTTTTAATTTTTCGTAATGAAATAATGTTAATAGAAAGAATTTAAAAAAACAAAGCTTTTTCTAGAAGCTTTTAAACTTGAAGGGTTTATAAAATAAGATTAAATCAGCTTAATTTCTTCCACTAATCAGCTACGAGAAGTTCCTAAAACAGTTTATCATTTTTATCAAAAGTTCACGACTCTTTGCAATAAATTAAGTAAAGTACAACTAAAAGGTTTAAAGTAAAAGCTCATTTAAAAAGTCTTCGTTGAAGTCTTTGCTATTAAAGCTCTCTTCTTTAGCTTTTCGTTTTTCCCTCCCAAAAAAATTGATTGTATACGCAGTGGAAAACGATCAGAAAGTTTTATCAGTCCCTTATCTGTAAGCTCTACGGGAATTAAGGGGATATATCCCCCCAAAAACTCAAGAAATAACCCCAAACAAGCGGGTTCTGTGTGTGTTTTTTTATCAACCTCCCAAACATTGGAAACAGAAGTCATACCTGTGAAGATTGTGAAAAAGTCTTGGGGGTGCAGGTGGTGGGGTAATCGATTTTCCCAAAAGCCAGTCACTGGCAGCATCTTGAGTGCGCCACCAGTGAAGGTACCACGGGGATGAGAATTACTTTCCGGTGAAACTTTGCGACTCTTGGGGTGTTTGTGCGTTGGGCGAAGAATTAATGTTGATGAAAAAGGGTGCTTCTTCCTCCAGAAAATTGGAACTCATTCGATGATTGAGGGTTGGAAAGTTTCCTCGAGTGACACGGATATTTTTGGAAGGGTAACCCCATTGTTTCTCTGTGGCTATAAGTAGGTCCTCTATGTATACAACATCTTCCCCGAAATTTCGTCTCGTTGTGGTTTTTTGTCACGACTAACATAGAACAAGTCCCGGTAATAAAATCATCCACCATCCCTGACAATTGCGCGCAGAAAATGAGCTCAATTTCCGGACACATTGATGACAATTTTCTGTGGGATGGCTGAAGCCACAAATTTAATTGGGGGTCACAATTGGGATGCTCCATGATTACGCTTCGTGCGTCCTCAACGCGCAATAAAATGCCTAAGAAGATGGCACAACAAACACATCGCATCAATTCCAAAAGCACCCCCACCCCCGCACGCACCCATCGACTTTCGAGATTTTTGGAATACTTTCATGGGGAGATTTATACAACCCTCGTCCGCATAGAGAGAACTTCTTATAGGCAATTTCTTCCAGCTACTATGCGGGACAGATTGCTTGATGGGCTTCCCTTTAAGAATGCTCCATGCGGGGTTTGCGTGCAGTTCTGCAGGAATTTAATTATTTTTTATGGGATGTAATACGTCTTTCGAAATGAATAAATTGTGGAAAAGACGGAGGGGGTTTCCTTGGAAGTCATTTAATATCACAATGGGGCCATTTGGGGTATCATTTTGAGGGAAAATATGCATTAGGATTATTGAATGACGAAGAAAAGGGAAAAAAGCTCTGGGAGAGAGCTTTAGCAACCCTCGAATGCTATTCTTATCTCGTCCCAACAACAAAACACACACTCCTAAAATTCATAAAAATTTTACCAACTCGTAAAATACAAAAATATATATAGCACAATGATTGAAATTTAATAGGTTCAAGAATACACGAATTTTCGCAAATTAAGGAGATTTAAAATTTAATCCTAAACATGCTATAAAGGATGAAAAAAGCGCAACTTTACACATTTGGAAAAATATTTAAGAAATAAATAACATTTCCGTTATTATTGTTTGAAGTACCATACATAAATAAATATCAAACCACCATTTTGTTCAAATGAAAATTCCTCTATATATTGATTTAAAATCTTCCTCTGTAAGCAATAATCCTGCAAAGTATTTTATAATACGGTTTCGTTTGTTGTTTTTCAACTTAAAATTCACTTCCTATATCACATCCGGTAACAGCAGCAAATACAGCCAAAGGAGTGCACTTTGTGAATGCACCCAGGGGTGGGTTCTGCTTGAAAGTTTTGCACAATTTTGCATTCAAGTGGTCCTCTTTCTTTGCACTTCATGTCCAAAAGGATTTGCGTGACAGTGTGGTGTTCTTATATGGGGTATACCAAAGAATTCCTTGAGGGCGAGAAATAGATGGGAGCTACTCTAAAAAGACTATACGAGACTCAACGGGCTGAATAATGTGAATGCTTGCATGTGAAGCATCTGGGCTGTGATGTTAAATGTTCTCCATGTCTTATGTGTTGATTTTCCCCGTCGGAAATTCCCTTTTTACCCACCAAAGAGATCGTGTCCTGTTGACTCTGCCCGGAGATCTCTCACTCAAATGTTCTGAAGGAAAGCAGTTGCACTTTCGCAAACTTATATAACACCCCCCACCCTATCACATATCCTTCCCTCTCTGTACTACTAAGAGCACCATAGCGACAAATCTCGGAAAGACATTCACTCCTTCCGTTCGACTTCACGCTCATTTTATGTGGTGGTGGTTCTTTCCCATCTTTCCTTTTTCCCCGTGCTTCCTCGTAAAGTCCTCACTTATATATAGCAGAGAACAACTGTGAGGGCCATTCAGTGTAATTGTCTCTCAAGCCCATGAGCATCCTTTTCCCTTGATTTCTTCCTCGTAGCTATTCACTGATAAATTATTTATTGCTCGTGATTTTTCTTCACTCTCTGAGACATTTTCTTGGCTTCAAAGTGAAGAAATGTGCCAAAAAAAATTGCGGATGCTTAAATATCAAAGACATGAGCGAAGGCAGTGGGAACATCAAAGGGGGATCATTGGATATTTCCTTGGTGTTCATAAAGCCTCACAAAATGGGAAAATATCTCCACAGATGCTTCCATTCTCAAACAATCTTTTTTTTCGCCGCACAACAACTCTCAAAATTCTTCCAGGGGGTTAATCAATTACATGCTCTTTGTACATTTTAAATCACTTCAGGGGACATTTTATTAATGTATAAAAAGCTTGACATTTTATTGCTATTTACCATATTTACCTACTATGAAAATTTTATTAAAATGAATTTTCCTTTTTCTTCAAAAGAAATGACCCAAAGCTAAAAGCTTGGCAGTAAAAGAATCATTACGATGTTTTTTTTTATATATCGCGAATCTCACGGAAAAGTGAATATTAATGTGCTTCCTACATGATGGAATTTATTTTCTAGATTAATTTTGAAGTATTTTTTGCATGATGTTAAATGTTTTTACATATTTAAGGGGCTCTCCATTAATTATGGATATTTGAGAGCTTTTCGAGGCAATTTAAAAATTCCTGTCTAATGGTTTAATACTGATTAAAAAGGTATGCATTTTCATCGTGGGAAAGATTTTTATCCCCAAAGAAGAATTTCCGATGTGAAAAGCAAAGTTTCTCTACGATTTTTTCGTTTTTTTACGAAGTTTCGGAGGCATTTTGTCTACATCATCAGGTAGGAAATAAACACCGTGAAAAAAGCAAAAAGTTATTCTTTCCTGAAAATGATTAACCCTCTGCATTTCACCTGAAATCGATGGTAGCTCGAGATTATTTTTCATGTAGCGTATTGAAATATGTTCCGTATTTGCGCGCAAAAGGGAAGGAATTTCAATTGCTTCCTGAAAAGGTGAAGGTTTTGTGGCACTTGTTCGCAATTTTCTTGAACTTTTTTGAAGAAGCCACAGCGTCATCTCAAAACAATTACTCAACTTTAACATTTACTGTATACCTTTTCTCTCTTCTTTACTTTCAGTTATCCTCTCCACAATGATTTCGCGGTGGATTTTTTTGTGGATCTTCGTGTGGACTTTAATCCTCGATGGAGGTAAGAAAAGAAAATTAAACAAAATAAATTCTTATGTGGATATAAAGTGGCTTCATTGGGGGATGGAAATATATTTTCCATCTATTTTCCTCCCTGCAGAGATGAACGACAAGAAATCCATTTAAATGGGTAAAATGCAAGTGAAATGAGCAAAAGATAGAGTAGCTGGGATGGTTTTGAAATCAAACTATACAATCTCACCGAGATATCGACCAAAGTTTCCCATACAAAATACTCTCTCGGCATTGATCCATCCACATACATATATGGTGGAGATGGGGGTAGAACATTTGCAGAGGGTGAGGGATTAAAGTACATTTGAGTGGCAGATATGGGAATAGTTTGATATGGAAATTGCAGGGCGACACTCTGTCGTCTTCGTGGTGTGATTTTTCTTTTCTATACACAAATGTGAGTGATTCCTAATTTATTGTATAACCAACTCCCGGTACCAACACGGAATCAGATTACCCGCCCCCATTTGCAGTATTATTCGAATTGTTGCAAAGTTTCTCGTCGTTACTCAGAATTGGCTCACTGCCCGAAAATCCATGGAATTCCCACCCAATTCCCCCAAACTCCCCAAAAAACAGGGGGAGAAATGACTGAATGAATTTGCAAAAGAATGAAAATGTATGTTGATTTTCTTCATTCCCCTTCTCAACACTTCCCTTCCACCACCACTCCTATACTATATAATACCCACAAAAGATTCTCGTAATCCTTTACACTGTGCGAGTTTCCTGCTTTTTTAGCAGGCTAAAATTAATTGCTGTTTGAGTTTCTTTCAGAAAGGGTAGATTTTCCAATGTGACTAATTAAAACATCCCCAAGACTTGTTGTTCACCATTAAACTTCCCATCACCTCCTCTTATTTTTTTTTATTCGTGAGATTTTTTTTTGGCAAGAAATACGCAATAATTATGGGATCAATGGGGTATAACCACCCTTAAAAAATCACCTTAAAACCTATATAATCAAAAACTCCGCAAGTGTTCTACTGGGAAATTTTTAACTTTGTTTAAAAGAATTTGAATAGGTAGCTATTTCGTTTTATTGGTAGTCTGTAGGGTAGACTGGGGTTAATAAAGTCAGAAAAAGGTAATAGGTCATTCCTTTTAGGTTATTTTCCGTTCTACAATTTTTTTCAAAATGCTTTTCTCTATCTCGTTGGGAAATTAGATATGTTTATTTTAGCTTCTGCTGTACTCTTGGATGATATTTTAATTCTCAGTCTTACCTTATATTTTAAGAAACTTTAAGGAAAACAAGAGTAGGTAGTCCTTAAAGAAAATGATAATTCTCTCCATTTGAATGTGACATTATTTTAGAGTAGCTCTCTTGAAGCTCTTGAACATTTTTTTTGCCAATATAGCTCAATTCATGACCTTATGTTCCGTAATACATATTGGTCTCAATAAGGATTGAAATTGAGGAGGAAGTCCTGTGGGAGGGAAATGTGAATAAATCTTGTGCTTTTAACCAGTCGTGTCGCATATGTCAGTGCGATTGTAACCCCCGTGGGCGACAAATTGTCTGCACTGGCGCAACTCAAGCCTCTTTCACCATCAACCAACATGCTTTATGACCATTTTACGCTTCAGCCACTGACACCATTTTTCTGTGGCCAAGAAAGGATTTGTTCCCCATGTCATCTGCTTGTCGATCTCAGCTCATTTCCACACTGATGCTCTTTCGAGGATTTTTCCCATCCATTCCGTTTTTGCACCCGCTAACCCCTTTAATGTCCCACACATATGTACATATATAGGAGCTCCACACAAGGTCCTTTCGTTTTTTTTTGTTGCCTGGGAGCACGCTTTGGCGAAATTGAATGTATATAGAATGGGGGTTTATGAGGAGCGAAAGAACGAGCCTGGGGTCAGAGATCCAGGGCCTCACATCCTTCGAGAGGGAACATTTATTGGCTTTTATCGATTCTCTCTCGGAGTCGGGTTGTAAATTGTGTGCCAACCGGAGACTATTTTGGCTTCGCAGTTGCAAAAGGGTCTTGGGGTGTGGGGTGTGATGGGTGGAAGGCGCATTGCTGGGGCAAGTGGGCCGCCAAAACGATAAATAACCCCAAACGTCGATCTCCCGCCACCCTCGGTCTTGTTTCGTTATAAATGACTCTGGGTAGATGCTCTGGGCCTCGTATTTTGAATTGAAAACAACCAACCCTTACTAAGAAGAAAGTGTTTGTGTAAGTGGTGAGAAATTGAAACTCCACGCTCGATTGTATTCTGCCACCAAATTTACCCTTTTCCATGCCAAAAAGGACGCTACACTCCATATGAAGAGGGGGTGTGTAATTGGCGAAGAAAATACAACATTGGATGATATATTAAGTAAAGTTGAAGGCAACAGGATTAAAATAGGTATTAAATATTAATTTGGCATTCAGTAAAGGGGAGCTCCTTTCAGTCTGTCTTTTATGTCGAGAAGTATCCACAGTGATGTGTATTTTTATATTTAACCCTCATCAGACAAACAGTCTGTTCTAAATTGAGAATCGTCCTTTATCATTTTAACTATTTATCTGTGACATTTCGGGGACACTTCTCCCTTCATCAGGTATTATAATTTATAGCTTAAAGTCTATTTTAACACAACTTAAGAATAAAAATGTTCCTCATCTTCATAAAATACAAACCATCCACACTTGCCACACAAATTGGGAACTACAGATTCTTGATCTAACCTTGACTAAGAGGATTTCAAGAAGAACGAACTTATCATCCCCTAATGTAGAAATAGTTCACCCTTTCTCTGTTCATTCTTGGGGGGTGGTTTTAGTGGTCGCGTGGAGGGTTTTTGTTCGCTCCACCACAAGGCAATCAATTACGGATGATGAAAGTTGAGTTGGAATACGAGAAGAAGTGCTAAAGGAGATGAATTGACATGGAACATCTTGGAGAGTAAATATTTTTCCACTACACAACCCCATATATTATGGGATTCTGCTGTCTGAGGATTTGGTAAAGGCAGGGGAGTGGAAAAGGAACTTCCCATGGGTATAGCCGTGATGTTTTCTTCCTTTGTGATTGTGCAACATGAACATGTTAAAATCATGTGAATTTTTCCCATTTGCCAAGTATCCCCATGCTCCGATCCTCATGGGGACAATTGATATGCCCATGCAATGTGTGTGTGATGCTGGGTTCACATGGCAAATTTGTACATATGGAACGAATACTCTCGCAGTTTGTCGTGATTTAAAACGACATAACTGAAATAAATGGTGCAATAAAAGCGACAAGACGGCCAGAGGGCCGAATGAAAAATGTCTTTTTAGCCCAACACATGGTTGGTGAAATGATGATCAAGTCCTGGTTAACAGGTCAGAGTGCGGGGAGACACTATGAGAGATCCTCAAGTATATACACATAGACCGTGGGAAGAAATATATTCTCATCCCCGTGATATATTTTTCGCGCCAAAAGCACCCCAATATTCCGCCTCATTGCACCCTGTCTGTGTGCCAGGAAAGTTCTCTATGCTTGAAAAGGTTGAAATTACATCGAGAATCAATTAATTGAATGGAATCGTTTTTCCATTGAGCTGCATCGGATGAGGAAAATTTCATTATTTTCCTCTATTTAATGCCCCCCGCGTATTTGTATAGAACGGAAATTTAATGTGATTCTCTTGCACATTCATGCACTCTCTCCACATTCATTTCCTCCCCATCCATCCCTGGGGTGTGGTTTGGATATTTTCAAAATTAATTTTCTCTCTTCTATCGACAATTTTGGGTAAATTATTATGGTGGTTAGTATATTATTTTTACCCGACTGACAATATATTTTGTATATTTCATGGGTGTTTTAATTTGTATTCCTAACAAGCTGCCATAAATAGGTAACCATTTCATTAATTTTGCAAAACGATACTAAATCCGCATATAGGAATAATCTAATCCATATATTTGCAATAAATCAAACGATATAGATACAGATATGTACTTTTATTTTGTTGATTTTATTTTATTTGTTAGTTTAATATTTAATTTTATCTTTATTAGATTTTAGTTTCTAAACAGCATTTTTGATAACAGTGGAGCCGCCTGGTAGTCACAAAACATATCTGTTTAGCATTTCACATAAATAAAAATTTATCGATTTTCGATTTAAAGTTTTAATCACTCATTTATTGTATGAATGACTCATTTTAAAGTCCCGGAAAAACTGAATGTTTCAATTTGCACTCTTACAGTCGGATATTTTTGTTTTATAGTCCTGTATAAAACATATACATTGCATATAAATATATTTTTTAACAAATTAAAAGACTATACACATTTTAAACAAATTAATAGAGTACAATTTTGAGAGGATTAAATCTACAAAGAGTAAATTGAACAAATAATTACTTAATTGATGTTTTGTATTCAAAATCAGTTCGTGATTTTGTTAAAAATAAATTTAATTACCACCCGTTACCGCAATATTAGTCTAAAAAAGCGATTTATTTTGAAATCCTCTATAAATATTTTTAAAATTAAAATTATTTCGTGGGATATGATTAAAATTTAATTAAGGATAATAATAAAAATATTTTTTTAATGACTTCGGTATTTAGCTTTGCTGATCTAGCTGATCTACTTGTTTGGCGATTATATTTTAATTAAATGTTATTAAAATATTTACAACTCAAAAATAATGTATAAAAGAGAGTAGGTAATAAAAACCATCATACATCGATTATAATTTTTTTATTTATTCGTCAATTGTATTACAAATTCTTCACATTAAAATTCTTCATACAAAAATTTTTATTTTTTAGATTTCTTTTTTTTTTCTCATTTTATCAAAATAATCACCCTTTGCGTTTTTTACAAAGGGGGAAGTCAATCTAATTTATCACATTTCACACTACCTTCGAAAAATCAACATTCCTCCGCAAATGGGATTCGAAGGAATGACGATAGGGCAGTGCAGTGGTTGAGAAGGAATCCCCTTTGGCAGAGAGGGGGCAAAAATGGTAGAAAAAAAAGCCAGCGAGTATCCTAGCTGTGCTCATAGAGGAGATACTTCTTCAGTACTTGCGGTACAAAGAGCGATGGTACATTCTCGGGCAGTGTTCGTCCCCAGAGACGTCGGAAAAATGTCCTGCACTGAGCTTTGAGCGGGACAGGATTCGTGGCTACCTGCAGGAGGAGTTTCTTTTGGTCCTCGGTGAGGTAGTTGCTGCGTCGTATCATGCAAGGATCGAACTCCTCGGCAGATGCAAGGAGGTCTTTGAACACATCTGAATCAGCGGACACCGTTGCTAGGCAATTGAGGAGTCCATCGGGATCACGGTATTGTGTCTTAAGGCACACCTTTGCACCATATCGGAGGAGCAAATGCAGCTCTTCAGACGTTGTGGTATCATTGTTGGCTAGAAGTTCAGCCAAAGGTGGTCTTAGCGTTTGATTGCTATCTGGTTCACTTTCAACCTTAATGTTAGGATCTGCGCCATAGGATAAGAGCATCTAATGGGATATAAGAAGTCAAAATTAATCTTTTCTTCATGTTAAGTTTTTTTTTATTTTCTTAACAACCTACCTTCATGATTTCAACTCTGTGGGGAACACTATCAGCGCAGGCAACATGCAAAGGAGATCCAATAACAGGGCTACTCCTGCAGACATTGGCACCTTTCTCAAGGAGAAGGCGTACAAGGGCAGGGTCCCCACGAAGAATGGCGAGATCAAGAGGGCTAGGCCTATCTGGCTCTGGATATGGCACTGGTGCATCAATTTTTGCACCCTGCTTAATGAGAAGATTCACAAGACCAATATTTCCGGACAATACAGCATAGTGCAGGACAGTACGGAAGTCATTGCGAGCATCTGACATTGTATTCACTTCAGCACCAAAATGAAGGAGCAACAGCACCTGTTCCAGTCCCTTGCTGTGTCGAGCAGCACGCATAAGTGGTGTCATACCGGACCTATCGCGTGTTTCAGGATTAGCTCCATAAGTAAGCAGAAGCTCAAGAGCTTCAGTGTCGGAGACAAGATTAATTTCAGCCCCAAAGAAGTAACGCTTATTGGGATCAGCACCATGCTCCAGGAGCAACTGAGCAACGTCGTAGTGCTTATTGCGCAATGCAAGACGAAGGGGTTCATCACAAAGGGTAGTACGGGGGAAGAGTTCATCAGTTGGTGCACGATAGTCCACCTTGGCACCAGCTTCAAGGAGAATCTGGGTTAATTCGTAGTATCTGCAAAGGAGGATAAAAGGTTAAATTCAGCAGAAAGACGATGTCATATTTCCATTGACTTTTTCCCCCATTTCATGTGTCCTTCTGAGAAATTCAGAGAAAAATAAATCCCTATCAAAGGATAAAAAAGGAAGAAAAGGTTTTCATCAGACGACTATATAATAAAATTCTCTGTAAATCGCTCTCGAAATCCCTCGTTCCAAATTTTATTCATCTCCACATCTTCTTGCGAATTGTCCTTCCACCAAAAAACAGTAGCACCCAGCACTAAATATTGGATTGCCATCCAAGCTTTGGGGTTGGTGGAATTTTATTAGTGCTCTCGCATAAAGCATATTTTCATAAACAATCAAAAATAATCACGTATTTCGGTGCCCAATAAAAGATGTGATTTCTTCCTTGGCATTATTCTTTCATACCCTATAAAATCCCTCTCTAAATGTCTCATTTAGGATGGGAAAAAGTTTATGATTGCCCCCGCAAGGAGGATTTTTACCCATGCTCAGATGCCAAATGGAGAGCACTGTAGCCACAATCATCAGTAGCATTGATGTCTGCACCGCGGACAAGAAGCAAATTCACCGCTGGGAGATTTTTCTGCCAGACAGCGTAGTGTAGGGGGCGTAGACCCTGCGTCACAGGCTCATTAACCTTCGACCCACACGCTAGGAGGATGCGTATCTCATCGAGGGGCAGCATCCGGACAATAGCGTCCGCGAGGGCCCGCTGACGGGGATTCGCCACGCACTCCGTTGGCATGTCCAATGAAAAACGATCTGCAAAAGTTCAGTGTGTTAGCATTTTTTTTGTCTCAAGCCAAAAGGGGCACCTTGCATCAGCTGGGATTCTGATGATATAACTCAATGTGATTTTTGGGGGTATTCATTTTCACGAAATTTATGAAATTTTCACTGATTTTACTTCTTTTTAAAAATTTTATTATTATTTTCTTAAATTTTTTATTTTTTTCTAAACTCAAGTTTAATTTATTTTTATAAAGTTTAAAAATTTAAAATCTAAAAAGAAAATATTTTCGGATTAGCTAAAACTGCTGTAAAAGTTTAACAGGAGAGTGAAATCCTTCCGGGAAGATTGGCAGATTTCTTGAGTTGTAATCCTTTTAATCCAGACTAATATTAAGAAATATGAGAGATCTTAAAGCAACTTAATTTCATTTAAAATAATTTACTTTTAAACCTTCCCGCGGTTGATTTGCTTTGAATTTATGCTTGGCATCTCACATTATTTTTCATGATCTCTTTTATTATTATTTATGAGTTGAACTGGGTTCAACAAATCAAAGTTTCAATACAACAGATGTCTTGTGAATCATTTAATTTCTTGAGATTACAATTGTAGGTCATTGACTCTAAAAAACGCAAAATAATTCTGATTTTCTATTTTAATCTCTATTTACATTCAACAAGTCCTTGAAGACAAGTGTAGTATTTTTATATAAAAAAATATACACAACAAGCTTCCTAAAATAATATTTCTAATACGCACTGTCTGTATTATCTAATGTTATTTAATAATAATGCGTTTCAAAATTGAAATTGTAATGAAATTTTCAGTGAAACTTTCATCTCATGCCGCACCTTAATGTGTGTGAATGATATGAGGGGGAGAAAATTGGTGTGGAAATTAATTTCCAATCATGCTTAAAATTATGTGACACAAATAATATCCATTGACCTCGATTCATGATGACTTGTCCAAAAGTGAAATGTTTTTCCGCGTGCGGTGTTATTAAAATTTATTTTGAGAAAATTCACACAACTTGAGATTTCCGCGCGGCGCGTTCCCGTTTTATTTTCTTATTTTTTTGTATATACAGGAAAATTGCGCACTTGAGCTTTGAACTCGGCTTTTCTTGTGTTTTCCACGAAAAATTGATCACCACCGCGTTTCCCTCTTCCACGGTACACTGCGTCGTTCACAACAAAGACTTTTGCGACGCTATTTTCGCGGAGGAAAATCGCTTTTCTTTTACGAAAATTTCACCCAATTGATTCCAAAGGTATTCTTTCGCACAACGCAATTTTTGTGCGGGACTTGCGTCTCAAGACAAGATTCTTTTCGTACTAAAGTTGTGTGGCATAAAGGAGGACCAACAAAAATAGCCTCGTGATCGTTTTTCTTAACATCATTACGATCTAATACACGGCACATAGTGAGATCATGGGGGAAATTCTGCCTGAGTGAGACAAAGTTTTTGAGAGTGAAAAGGAAATGATGCGACAACACAGAAGATGTGTCGGAAAAACCAACAATTCAACAATTGGCGCAATAATTTATTTTTCACTTATGATGCTCTCAAAAGTGAAGAGATGTCTAAAAATAAATAATATTATAAATTGGATTTAATTAGTTAGGTACTTACACTTTTCTTATGAAATTAAATTAATTTTCAATCACGCAAAGAGGTGCTAATAAAGAGTCTTTGTGTTTCAAAATTATTCACTTGGATTCTGTTGAATCTCTTGATCACGACTTTTTTTTTCTTTTGGAAGAAAAAAAATCACCAAAAAATCACTTTAAAAATCAGCAAATAAATTCTCTCAACAGTCTTGTAAAATTCCATAAATTCGCAGTTGAGCCACCAAATTGTTCTTGTGGAAAAGTTTTATTATTATAAAATATCGCTGTGATTTTTCTTCACTCAATATTTTTCACAGACAAAGGAGGATCACTAAACTTCTTATTATGAAGAACTCTGAATCCTCAATTATATTTTCTCAAGAGATGTTTTCACCAGGATGATCGTCAATTAACTGAGCGCTCCAAATGACTAGCGTACGCTAAAGTATATGCATTAATGTGGAAAAACAGTGAGTTGTCTCTCCATCTCACTCCAACACTCTGTGAAAATTCTACCCCTTATTTGCGCCAACTTCTTTCCTGTATGATGATCTTTCTTGTCTCTGTGCCTTCCACGTCGTATAGCCAAAGAGTTGTGTACGATTGTCTACCATTCTTTACGAATTTACTGTAAACAATCTTATTTATTTTGCAATTAATTTCTTTTATGCGAAATTATAAATGTTTCGTACAACAAGAGTGTTTATGATATTTTTTTATTGTTGTGTTTATGCCATACGTTTTAATTTATTCAAATTTAAACATTTTGTGATAAAGAAAAATATTGCAATATGTTTTAATGTTCCATGGTTAATGATTAATTTTAAAATCATAAAATGTATTTGTTTTGTAATTTTTCAAGCTATTAAGAAGGGGGGTATTTCCTATGTTTTTTTAGCTGTGATTCTTTCGAAGAAAAGAATAGCACAGCTTCTGTCTACCACCTAAAATGCAATGTTGTCCGATCGGGCTCAAACTTGGTATGAGCATTTTCTCTACAATACGGAGAAAATGGAGAAAATTGTAAAAAAAACAAATAATCAAAACAGTAGAAATTATAAAGAACTTTTCTTTAATAAACAATATCATTTTAATTTAATCCATTTCTTTGTAAATTCTTTGTGGGCAATTTTGGATATATTAACATAAATCTTTAACAATCTCTTTTTCTGAGATTCTTTGTGTTAAAAATGATCTCAACGACTCAGTTCATTTCCTTTTAACTATCTCCTTAAACTATGAGCCATTAAACAAATGCAAAATTGCTACATTTGTAATATATTCCGGGTATATTGTTTACACATCATTTATGTAGTAAAGTAAATAATCTATTTTCTCTCTATATATACGCTTTTTGCGCGGCCTGGTTGATCTCTTAGGCGGGAAGGAAGAAAAATATATCCGAAGAAAGATCGAGAGACAAGTGATCTTCTTTGTTCATCCCATCCTGTGTGTTCATTCGCCTCGTCTCGGGGAAAATTGTCTGCGTGATGCTTCAGCAAAAAAAGAAAAGAGTCCAGACATGAAAATTGCAATTTCCCATTAACCAATCACTTGAGCATGTCAGCACAATAAAAAAGCAGCGAACATTGGCCAGGAAATGAACAACTATTTTCACCGATAAGTAGCTTTTGTAAGGATATTACTTGCATGTGCCGCCAAAGGGGGGAGGTATATGTACTAAACAATGGAACAATGGAGGGGAAATTTAATTAGTATAGAGGGTATATTGAAACTGCTGTTTAAATGAGACAATGTGTACCACCCCGTCTCCCCCCCTCAGCTTTGCACCATATTACCCGCAGTCGTTCCATCTCATCTGTGTCAGATTAATTTTATTTAATGGCGAATAGGAGTCTGTATGTGAAATTTTGTGAACATCTGATTAAAATTGGCCATAAGCCAAATTGATCTTGCGCCAAAGACGAAGTACGAGAGGCTTTCTTTGTTATGTGGTTGTAGTCCAATTGATCACTCTCTGGTGGCTAGGCTGGCTCTAACTCTGTGTGCCAGTCTCTACTCTCCCGTTCAAGTGGCTTTCACTGTGTGAAACTGTGTGGACCATTTGCGTCTGAGATCCATGTCTTATGCGAGAGCAAAAAAAAAATTACAACTCGCCTTGTCTCTGACCCACGAGTCGCGTGTTTTCATTCTTATACACACCAAAATATTCATTGTTATTGCCGAGTAGATTAAAAATTGGATAGGTCAACAATTCCACGTTGTTTCAAATTAAATTTTGCGCAAGAAACAAATAGCTTCATATAACCCTGCTTCTCAGTACACAATACAATCGCAAATTGGTCGCAATTAATTTCGCAGAAAAAGTAACGCACATTGATCTGGTTTTAGCGGATTTGGAGAAGGTTTTCGCGCATCTCAAAAATGTAGTTTTTCTTTTAATGAGAAGTTCTATGAACGGTCTTTGTGCCATTTTTTTTTTCATTACACTCTTCAGTCGCGGTTATGGCAGAATGGGGCTTAAAATAAATAAAGGAAAACCCATTTCTTCCTCAATTTTCACAAAATGTGGAAGAGTAAGAAAAAGAAAATTGGTAAAAGAATTAGTCGAAATGTGAAGTGAAATGTCTTTCAATCCTAACAAAGCTTTTTCTAAGAAAATCAAGAGAATGTATTTTCTGAACAAAAAATCACATCATTACTAAAATGAATCCTCACATGAACATAATTCACTGCTTTAGCAGTAAGAGGAAGTAAGCTTGGGATAAAGCTATGTATTCTCATAACTTATGTATATTATGACGTTTTCATGTGAGTTTCTTAATAATGCATCATATTTGTGAATGGAAAGCATGTTAATTTTAAATGTGGACAACAACGTTTATATATCTCCTAACCATATCGCTTTTAATCTGATTATCATGGAATATCTATCTGTTTATAATCGCTTTGTCAAGCAATTTCATTTTATGAAAATTAATCAATTTATAGGTAATTTTATTGACTTTCTTGCATTTTCGCTTATTTTTGAAGATAATTGCAAGAATTGATATTTTGTCGCCCACAGTAGGTAAAAATTGAGTCCAAATAAGACAAAATGTTTCGTACACGTTAGATGTTTTTGCGTTGCAATTAGTCATTTGAGTGCGCTTTAGACATTTTTGCGTTTCATTAATAAATATTTGAGTTCACGATATTGTTTAACTAATATGAATAGAAGTTAAAAAGATTAAATTCCCTTACAATCTGTGCAATGGAATTAATTTAAAGAGATTTTGTACTTTACATACCATAAGCTAAAGAAATATTTGAGCATCAGATAATTCTATTTGCGTACTTTATTGGATAAACAGATTTTTTGGTCTTTGAGAAACATTTCCTCAGAAATTTTCTGTAAATTCGAAAATTATCCCTTTATTCAAAGGACATTTTGTGGGCAAAGGATATTTTGTTAAGGTATACACTCCCGGAAGTAAAGTGTAAATGTACAGAGAGAGAGTGTGTTTCGACTTAATACCATGTGCAATTGGTGTTCTTTTTGACTCAACTGCATGGGTGCTTTTATCTCAAATTGGTTTAAGTGATGGCATGACTTGTATTCAAAGCATTTAACACTGGACCCACACACATCTCAATTTTGTTACAAATTCTGTAGTGGATTGCTGGAAAATCATGCAAATTTGTGATAGACACCCCGGCATCTCCTGAGGGACTGATCCACACACTGGAATTTTCACTTATACATGGAAAATCTGTGGAAAATTATCGAGATGCACACCAGTGTGCAAAAGGAAATTTCCATAAGTTCTCTCTCCGTTGCACTTTCCTCCATGACATTGAAGTGCGAGCTCTTTCTCTCTGCTCACCGCATACCTCTTCTATCCGGGGGGAAACGCTATGGAAAATTCAGGAATTGGCGGAGTGAAAAGCATCCCCCTTATGGTATTTTCATCGAGATCCCCTCCGCCCTAACCGCTGTGTGCACCCAATCCGCCTTCCTCAAACCTCACATCCATGTAGAGAGAGAGGGTTTGAACGTGTGTGCATCTTTTTGACTTGTGGCAAGTGAAATTGATACTAGAGAGGGCAAGGATAGTTGTGTATGTATGGCCAAAATGGGGAATGAGAGATACTCTGTTGAGTAAATATCAGAGGCAAATGCAAATCCTCCAGCACATTTCCCCCCTCAACCCCCCCCCCCCACGAAATGCATGGGAAACTTCCTGGCCGCGTCACTCCATTCCGTATATATCTCTCCCATATCTGTGTGTGTCGAATGGAGCTTCAAAAGCCCATTTGGTGTATCCCACCTGAAAATGTAATAAATGTTTCCGACGTTTCCGCTTGTTTACGGCTCGTTGGGAAATGCAAATGAAATATGCCCCGTTTCTGCCGCAAGTGCTTTTTATTATGCTACATATTTAACCACATGTGAAGGGTGTTTGATATGTGGGGGGTGAGGGTGGTGGGTGAGATGGGCGAACATAGGGCTCAAACTGGCTATGTTAGATGCTCTAAAAAGTTGGCTCATTTGGTCAAGAAATATGCCACATACACAAAATTACCACGAAATTTCGTTTCATCCACTCTACGATCATCATAGCTTTTACCCAAACATATTGCCTTCAGCTACGGTTGAAGGACTTTATTAATTCAACCACCCTTGTCCTCGTCTATTTCGCAAAAGGTGCTGGTCGAAAAGTTCTTGTCCTGATATTTTTGTTGGGATTTATGTTGTTATTGAGATTTTCAAAGTTTAAAATTTGCGTTTTAAGAGCCAATATTTCAAAGTCTCAATTGAGCAATTTATTTTTCTGTTCATTATGATTTTAACACTAGATGTCTCCACAGTATCACATAGTCCTCTAGTGGAAAAATAGTTCTTAAGAGGATTTGAAGAGGTTTTAAGATTTAAGAGAGCTGCTAAAAATTATTTTAACGAATTGTTTCGTTTTTTCTCCCCTTAAATTAAATTTCAAAATAGAGCTGAAAATTTCCATACGGGCTCCCACCTAATTTTCCAGAATTAATTTATAAATTCTAGTTATATGATTTCATATTCCTCCTAATTTTATAATAGAGCTGAATTAATTGCGTCAATTCCACAAAATTCAACTTAATATAAATGAGAGGAGTCAACCTCGTCAAACGCACGGACCAAAAAG
The DNA here is from genome assembly GCF_024334085.1 of Lutzomyia longipalpis. Lineage (NCBI taxonomy): Eukaryota > Metazoa > Arthropoda > Insecta > Diptera > Psychodidae > Lutzomyia > Lutzomyia longipalpis. The sequence continues at coordinate 33,554,203 of NC_074708.1, forward strand.
CATAATGAATGAAAACAATTTATATGCATTTAAAATATACATAAATCACGAACTTTGTGCGCACTACCTGATATGTAGTATACACACACAGCCCAGCTATACCAAAATGAACCTAATTAAATTAGAGCATGGGGTATTAAATTTATACCTTTTTTCACTCATACAACATATAATTCAATAATACCGGAAAATATATATTTCATTGGGAGTGAAGCCATCCTTTAAAACCACCCCAAAGCCACCACCTCACCACTCCACAAGCATTCACTAAGGCAGCCGACAAATGAAATATTAATTCAAATAGCACGTGGAGTGATCTACATATTATGCAAAATTATTCGAAAAATAACTAATTTGCATAATATTTCATGTTGATTTATCTATGCGTATTTATTTATGCATAATTTAATGTATTCATCAACATATGCGTTTTACCACTACCAGGGCTGCCACAGACCCTGTGTTAGGGATTTTCTGTTTGGAAATTATATATCCTTGTTTGAAGTTGCCATTAACTGAGACCCCCATATATACTATCAATAGCAAAACCGATTATTTTTGGATAAAATATAACGATGCAGAGCAAATTTGGGCGGATATGAATAGAAATATTGGTGAATGAGTTAAATTGGTTTGTAGAAATTACTATATATGGAACTATAACACATTTCATAAAATACAGATATTTCCATTTCCTCTCATAAATTCTCAACTTTGTTAAATGAATTTTCCTCTTTTGTGTGTTTTTGCATACCATTTGAAACTGTATGAAATATATATTTAAATGCTAAAGTTTTATATGTAAATTGATCGTCCTTAACCATATGTATTAACCAGGAATTTCAATTTGTTAACAAAGAGCCAAAAGGCTATTTACTCCATTTTAATATAAATATAATTTGAGTTTTAAAACTCTAAATAGAGAAAAGTTCTCAGCAAAACTAAAATTAATTATTTGAAAATAAAAATTTGCATTAAAATTAATAAGGGTTTTTTATAAAGGTAACATAATGCTAAAAAAATGCTTTCCCGGAAAGATTCCAAATGTAAATAATTATCAGAATCGTTAGAATACAAACACACACATAAATTCAGTCTCCTGTTTAATCAACTTTTTGCGTGAAAATTTGCCCATTTAATGTTTGCCAATGTTTGCAAAAGTTCTTTACAACTTCAGCAAAAACAAGAAATATAAGATTACTATTTGCACACCACTTGCATCACTTTATAAAAAGGAGACTTGTTTAATTTTCTCTCATTAAACAGGAAAAGTGCAATGGGATCCTTTTGAAAAAATAAATTCATCAAACCAAGATGAAAGTTTTCACTGTGTGGAGGGGTTCTGCATTTCAAAAGAGATTATTTTCCTTTACTTGCGGGAAGAGCACAGGAAGTATGAGAGAAAAGAGAGGAAAAGTTATTTGTAGAAGGAATAAAATAAGAGAAAATTGAATTTTCTGAATGAAAAATTGAGTGGATTGTGAATAAAAGTCACTTCACGATGCAGGGAGGAAAAAAAGGGAATATACGAAAAAAAAGGGAGGACAATTTGGTGTTTGCATAGACATAGATAGTCAAGGAAGGTGGTATAATATAATCTCCTTTTGTCTTCACTTCCAGGTGAATGCAATCTTCCACCTGTTTTCACCCAGGATATGAATAATCTTGCCCTGTCAGAATCTACTCCTGTGGGTACGATTGTATACCAATTGGAGGGTTACGATCCGGAGGGCGAGGAAATTTCCTTTGGTATCGTCGGATCAGATAATTTCATGGTGAATCCGAGGACAGGAGAAGTGGAAATCGTTAAAGCACTGGACCGTGAGGTAATTTCTCTATAACTATGTTCGTATGTATGTTTAGTACATCTATCTACGCCCATTCTCGCATAGAAACAACCTGCCATTTGCACAAAATGCTATAGGAATGTTCTAGGAGTACACCTCAATTATTCCCTTTAATTTTCTAATTCTATCCATTGACTTTGTGTGTTGGTGATAAATTAATCTATGCTAAATACACATGAAATTTCATATCTCTCCCATGCTTTTACTGCCATTTAAATGCAATGAAAGACCTAGCAGGACGTTTGTTTCCTTTTATGTGAAATTGTTAGCAAATAAATCTCTATTTTGAGTTCGTTCTGTCCTTTTACCGTACGACAGACTTATATTACTTCTGCATTAATGCTTCCCATATAATCCCAATAAACACTTCATTCAATGACAACATATTAGATCACGATTAAGGACATATCAAGAAATATACAATTTTGCAAAGGACTTTATTGAGATTTATTTAATAACTTAAGAAGAGTATTCTAAAGAACAACGATTTTAGAATACTGAATTGGGCTAAATCCTGAAATTGACTATCAATGTTGAATAAAATCACAAATTTTCATCTTCAATAGTGAAGGAAAATGTCTATTGAAAATTCCAAGCTCGCCTTCAATCAGCACCTCTATTGTAATTTTAACTTCTTATCATTCAGTGGCACAATTAGACCTAATTATGCTCAATCTGCTGCCTCAAGTGTGATTGTAAGGAAGAAATTGGGTTTTGTGCTATATGCAATGTTCATACATATAGAGAGAATGTCAGATAGTCGCCTTCATTGTGGGGGCACCCCTTCCGCACTTATCACAAACTCCACCCCGGAATCCCCATTCTATTATTCATTTAATTTCCCATCGGACAAAGATGGGGTGGATGTGCTGCAGCATACACACAACACTATATACACGAAATGATGATAATAATTCATTGTTGGCAATTTGTATTCGAATCAGGATCAGGACACACTCCACTTCCTCGTCACCATCAAGGATAAAGTGAATGGGACATGGGAATCTGAGAATGATAATCGTGTCGAGGTGCCAATCAGTGTTATTGTTCTCGATGAGAATGACAATGCTCCGGAATTTCAGAATGTAAGTTTCCAAAGAACAAAATATTTTATTTAACTTTAATTTGTGGAAAATTATTGAAACTTGAAATTAAACTTAAAATTAAAAAAGAAATTACTTCATAACATTATTGCTTATGTATTTATTAAATAAAATAAATTTGATCATAATTATGTAGTACATAAAAGAACATAAAATGCGAAACATAGTACAGCCTGTGCTAAGTTTCACAATTTATCATGATAATTTGCCAAATTGTGTAGCAATAAAAGTAGAATTTATGTTAATTCTGTGGTAAACTATGTTATGCTAAAATATATTATATCTTGTACGTAATTTAGGTGCCATATGAGACGGAAGTACTAGAGGACGCTGAAATTGGGACAACAGTCTTTGACCAGATTCACGTGACGGATCGTGATATCGTGGGTGAAAATCTTGATATAACATGTGTACCCAACAGTCAGAATCCGGACGCGTGTACAGTGTAAGTGTTGCAATAACTTTGATTACTCTTTTGGGATGTTACTCCTCTTCCTTCAAAGTTCTACTTTGGGAATGTGAGGGAGAGAGAGTTTTGGATGGACAATAACTCTAGGGAGAGTGTAGATGACACTCATTAATTAACACTTTGAGACCTTTTCTTCAACCCTGGGATATTCTTCCCTTTTGGTTGGATTTCGGAGAAGCAACAAGTGGTGCAGAATTACTTGAATTATTTCATTCTTTTCCACCCACCCCTTGTAACATTTCACAGGACCCTTCATAGGATTGGGTGCCAGAGAGAATGAATGGGGATCATTTGAAATAGTCTCTAACTATCTCAGGGGATTAAGTTTGTGTGTGGAATGGTTCGTCTGAATAAAAGGGATTCCTTGACATGGTAGAAAAATGAGTGTCACTCCTGTTCCTTATATTCTTCGCCCCTTGTTCAGTTATAGAAGTCGCTCTGTGCTATTCATCTCACGCAGAACATACCAAAGTAAAATCTGTGAGATAATTCTACATGCTCTTGTCAAACTAATCTCACTCAGAGCTCCTTATCAGTTGTATGACATATTGTGATTGTTATTAATTTTTATAAATCACTTCACCTGTATTTTATGCTTCTATGATATTATTTTCCTTTCCTCACATACTTAAACATTGAGTAGGTAATTGAATCTTGATGGGACAGCTAATGCAATTTATAAATCATAGATTGCTTTCATGCATTGAGATTAATTCAATTAAAAATTAATCTAAAATCTGCAAAATAATTAGATGTTTTAATTTCTAAATAACATTAAAAGATATGATTTTACTCGTTTCAAGTCAAATTTTTAAAACTAATTTTCTGTCTTTCACAGATTTAAAAGCCTTTGAAATCTTGCAAACTATAGCATATCTATAAAATAATTCATAAAAATAACTTTCAAGCAGAAACTGACTAATGAAGTGCGACTTACGTTGATCTAATTCCTATTAATTGTATAATTGGCTTGTGACTCTTTTAATTAACATTCTTCACCCAACGTTTCTTGTTATTTTTCAAACCTTCTCTTGAAGCTTTTACGTAGCATCTGATTAATTAGTAGGTACCGTGATCCTTAAAAATTTTATTCTGCTGCTTTAATTGGTTCATTGGCGATAGTATATATGCGAACTTTTGAATGAAAAGCTACGAGTTTAACTCTCCCCAACTCATTTTTCTTCATTTTCCAACACACTGAGAAAAACTTCAAAAATCTCCTTCACTTCCTTCCTTTGAAAGCATCCAATAGAATCCCAGAGATAATTGAGTATCGCACCACAGGAAGAAGACAGCAAAGTGTTGTGAAAACTCAATTTTCTCCACGAACGCCAAACGTAATTTGTGCATTTTTTTTTTCTTTTTAACAAACCTCGCACTAACAGTCGACTCGTTAAGCAGTTCCAGGGGCGATAGAGGAGCGCGTATATAGCTTGTCTAATTAAGCAAAATAGAGTTAAAGTCATTAATTTTCTATGACTAGGCGAGAGGTCTGACTCAGCGAGGACTTTCGGAGTGCGCTATGCGAGAAAAGAGTAATTGACTCCACCAAGACACTTTCTCGTGTAAGGGATGTCGGGGAGACGAGGGACGGGGTTTTGTTTTTATTTTCTTTTAATTAAAAGTCGAGGAATTTATTTCTCCTGGGTGCAACATTGAAAATGGGGAGATTATTCAGCACACGCGGGCTCTCCCGCATAAGTGGGCTATAGCACCAGGAACACTCAGCTGTGAAAATTAAGCTTTCACGTTGTCATTCCTGGGGTGTATGTACACGGGAGAGCGGCAAGAGCCTCAAACATGAACAAATTGCTGAATAAATTGACATCATACCCACAACCCCCCGTGTCACCCTCTCTCATCAACAAATCCATCCCAACCCCTAATGCATGCCCTATCCCCCAAAATACACTCCAATTATTCTCTGTTTGTTCTCGGCGTGTTTTTTACTTTACGCTGTTAGCTTACTAATTTACATTTATTCCCTCATTTTCCAAAGCAGGATGAAGATTTCTTTTTCGTATTTCTTTCACAAAGTCCCCCTTTGCCAAAATTGGGGGAAGGAAAAGAAATGTTGTGTGTTCTTCTCAGTACAACATTTTCTCCTTTACTTGTGGGAGAGAATTTTATATTTCAAGTCTTCTGAGACGATGGGTTTGAGATGAGTTGTGGCAGAAACGACTGATTGCTGTTTCCACAATTTGTCTCCTATCTCGCATATCCTGCATTTTCATTCCCCTCAGCTATATCATCCTTCCTATGCTAAAGAATTGCAGCACATTTTGAGTTATTTGTATAGATTTAAGAACGAAAGTAAGGAGTACGGAAATAACTTTGAGATAAACTTCAAGTGTAAGGAAAATGATTAAGACTATGAACATTCAGATAAACGTTTAGATACCTTCTGATTATCTTTTGCTTCCTTAAGATTTGAGATTTATCTTAAAATTAAGCACAAAATATCCCCTAAATTTCAATGCAAATGAATAAAAAAAATATCCTTCAATGGAGGCGCCTGGTGGCATATATTGAAAGGAAGAACTTTTCGCCGAAAATTTAGAACAAAAATTTATCTTTATTCAACTCTGACACAAAGTTTAACTTAGCAAAGTGAATAAAGCTCTCATCATCGTCTCATGTATGTCCATTTTGGTTCAATTTTGCAGTTTCACATTGAAAATTCTCAAGAGCGAGCAAGATATTCTGAGGGCAGCTGTAGTGCTTACAGGCAAACTGGACTATAATGAACGGATGATTTATCAGATTGAGCTCAAAGCTACGGTAAGAATTGTTCTGGTGCTCATGTCTCTCTGTAGTAAAATAGCCCAAAGGGATACAATGTGTATATGGGTATACATAATATGGAAAATGTCAAGATATGTATGGAGAAATGAGGAAGATTGCCTCTGATGCGTGTAAATTAATTGCAGGATGATGTTCACATTTCAACAGCCAGTTTGGAGATCAGGGTGAGGGATGTTCAGAATTCTCCGCCCGTATTTCAAGGCTCATTGGCATCGGTAATCAATGAAGACAGCCCCATTGGGACGCTTGTGATGACTATTCAAGCAAGAGATGGGGACCGGGGGCAGCCCCGGAAGATACTCTACGAATTAGTTTCAAGTATGCAATCACCCTAAACCAGCCCCCAGACTTCCTCCCCTGTGTATACATGTGCACAATTTAATTTTGCATTCCTTTGATCTGTCTGGAATAGATCCCATGGACTACTTTCTTCTCGACTCCAAGACGGGTGAACTGCGAACGGCCAAGCCACTAGACAAGGAAGCCCTTCCCGATGCCACAGGTCTTGTCTCACTCACTGTACGGGCACGAGAATTAGTGGATGGAATGCCGGGGAATGATCCCCTAACCATGGCAACTACCCAGGCATCCGTAACAATACGCGATGTGAATGACTCACCACCCACATTCAATCAAAATGAATATTTTGTGTCGCTGAACGAAAATACAGCACCTAGAACTCCACTTCCACTCGAAATGAGTGTCTCAGACCCGGATGTGGTGAGTTTATTTACAGGAAAATTATGTATATGTGTTTAAGATGGGGGTGGATTGTAAAAATAAATTAATTAAAAGGGAAGCAACTATATTGGATTCTTAGGAGCATTGATAAGGTTTTAATTGTAGGTAATGAAAAGGTTCTCTTCGGGGGAAAAATGTGACAATTTTCTCGGAACATTTTATCGATTTAGCTTTAAAGTTGAGATGAATTCTATAGAAAAGGGATACACTGTTAAACAGTTTGGGAGTTGTTTGAGTGAATTCTCGATTTTCCATCTTGAAATTCTTTCCTGTTATTCCACATTATTGTAGGAATTCTTTAAATTTAAGATCATCCTAGAAAAATATCTTGAATCCATAAATTTAACCATTTTTTTCAGGGTCAAAACTCAATTTTCTCCCTGAGATTGAACGACGTATCTGGGGTATTTGATGTTGAACCAAAACGTGTTGTAGGTTCATCACAAGTTAGCATAAGAGTTGCCAATGGAACTCTCGACTATGAGAATCCCAATCAGAGGAAATTCATTGTACTTATTATTGCTGAAGAAACCGAGACAGAGCATAAATTATCATCAACAGCCACCCTGACAGTCTCCGTAACGGATGCCAATGATAACCGTCCTACATTTGAACATGACTCCTACTCAGCTACGGTTTCTGAGACCGCCCATGCAGGTCAGCTTGTGACTACAATCACAGCAAGGGACCTTGATTCGGGAGATTTTGGGGATAGGGGTATTCGGTACTCACTTTCTGGCACAGGAGCTGAACTATTTCACGTTGATGCCATAACTGGAGCCATCACCGTGGCTGAATGTCATCCATCGGAAATGTCTGAGGGACAGAGAAGGCGGAGAAGGGATATCCCAATGAGTTCATCAGAGGAGGTAGATCCCCTCAATGATGCCAAGAAAGTTAACATCACCTACGTTGGCCAAACTGGAGTACTTCCGGTGGAAATGTCAAGGACTGAGTCATCAAAAGACTTTGTAACCTACCACGTTAGTGGATCTGACTATCAAGATTTATTTAGTTCAGCCAGTGGGGAGAATCAAAATACAATTTCGGGAGATTCGAGGGAATCCTTTGAGAGTACAACCTTTGGTCAGACAACGGACTACACAACAGATTTTACAACAGAAATCCCCATGAATACCGAAGTTCCCGCAATGGTGGCAAATTTTGGTCCCGGAAAAGCTCCGTGCTTGGACTATGAAACCCATCCGGTTTACTATCTGTCATACAAAGCCATTGATGACCTAGGACGTGGTCAGACGTCAGTTGTATCCCTCAGGATCTCCTTAATGGATGCCAATGATTCCCCACCTGTGTGTGAGAGTCCTATCTACAGAGCATCTCTCGATGAAGGGGCAACATTCTTTGATCCACCCTTGTTTGTGAAAGCTCGTGATCCTGATGCAATGTCCGACATAACGTATAGGATCATTGGATCTGAAACAATTAAATCCCTCTTCATGATCGATAAGCGATCAGGTCAGCTTAGCATTGCAAAGAACGTTACTCTAGATGTGAATCACATTCATTCGGAAAATGTACGCTTTCCCGTTGAAGCTAGCGATGGTTTGTTCACAACGCTATGCGATGTAAATATCACCATTAGGGATGTTAACAATCATGCACCTCAGTTTACAAGGGATTCTTACGTGGTTACAATTGCCGAGAACTCCCCTATAGGAACAAGCGTGGAACGCGTGTCAGCAATTGATTTGGACACGGGGATCAATGCGGAGATTCGCTTCCGTCTCCAATCAGGAAGCTTTGATGATTTTACAATTGAAAATCGAACTGGTGTAATTTCAATAGCAAGAAAGTTGGACTACGACAGAAGGAATACGTATCAAATGGAAGTTGTGGCCTCAGACTTGGGAACACCTAGCCTTTCGGGATCATCTACGGTCACAGTTAGCATTCTCAATAGCAACGACAAAGCACCCTACTTCACACCTGCTACACAGAGAGCTGAAATTGCTGAAGATGCAGATGTGGGGACACTTGTTCACACCCTTGTGGCAATTGATCCGGACATTGTATCGAGTGAGGCTCTAGATTATGCAGCTACGGACCCTATTACGGCTGTTGATAAGGACGGGAAGGAGGTGCTTACTGGCACGGAGGAATTTAAGGATGTCTTCAGTGTGGAAAAGAATGGGAATGTGCGAATTAATAAGAAATTAGACCGAGACCTATTTGCCGTGATTCGGATCACTGTGCTCGTTACGGATACAACAGCTCCATCCATTCAGCAAGGACGAGGACTTTTGGTCATTACAATCATTGATGTTAATGAACTTCCTCCGGTGAGTTTTTCCTTCTCATTTGTTTTTGCAACTTAATTTTCTTATTTCAAAGTTTTCTTTGGTGAAAAAGTAAATATTAATTCGTATTTTTGTGATAAAAAAAAAGATCTTTGCCGCCCCATGGTCACCATCGGAACCAAAATATACGTTCCAAATGAGGGAGGAACAACCGGTAGGGACCATTCTAACAACGCTCCAAGCAACGGACGCGGATTCAACAGTTGGAAAATACCAATTGGACCGTGGAAATGATTTCTTTGACATCGACGAAATTACTGGTGAGTTCATTTGCATTTCATGTCCAACCCATCCGTGGCCCGGGTGTTCAAACAAACCCCTCCCACCCCCCGTCTGTTCATTGCTTTTGATTGGGGACTTTCCCTTTAATCTTTGCCAACAGAGTTTGATGATTTCATTTAAAATTTCTAATTAGAGATTCTATCTATGAATTCTATATACTAAAACACCCCATGCTTTCAACGGAATTTCGTCCACTACCCCATTTGTCTGTATAGGTCATTCATTCGTGATTTTAGTGAGGAATATTTCCCCAATAAATTCATCATATGCATGAAAGCAGAGCACTGGTCAAACAAAAATGTAATTTAGAGTTGAAAGAATAGAGTTTAACATAGAAATGGGGTTCTAGTGTTTGATTCTCTTGCATTTCAGGTTGATTTTCTTTGAAAACGTAAAATTGATCAAACACAAAATAATGGATTGTTCATAGAATTCAAGCAATAATAACCCGAACCTTTTATTTCATTTAATTTTATCGCATATAACCCTGCAAATGCAGCGCAATTTCATCCAACAAAAGCATATCAATGCTATCAAACGTATTATTTTACTGAACCCAAAATTTTTATTATTTTCATCAAAAGCCCATAAGCATTAATTGCAAAGCAATTACAAACTGCTTCCGCGCATTTTATCAATGCTCTCTTGTTACAAAAGAGATGGAGCAATTTTGCTTTTATAGCCATCCACTAAAATTCTATTCTAACGTAGAAATTAATATTCAGTGCTCATGACACGCTTTGGAAAACTATACAACGTTTGAAATGTGACACAGAAGAGCAATATATTTTGCTGGGGGTATAGAGAAAGAATTCCCATTTCCCCCTTCAGTTGAATTTTCTGATGTGACAATTTTGCATCGTTGGGGCGCAAAATATGAATATGAAAGTACTCTTTATTGTGTCAGAAATCATCCTAAAGTGTCTCCAACAATTTATCGTGCATGGCAGATTAAAGAGAAAGCTTCGCGTAAGCAAAAACCTCTGATATACAAATGTGGCAAAAAATATGCGGCGGAGAGGCCAGTAAAGGTCATAACATAGTTTTTGTTACATAAGATCTTTAAATCCTAAATTCAACATTTAATATTTGACTTTCATTTTAATCCCCAAATCAGGCGTAATCCGGACAAAGGCGCGGATTGATTATGAGACCATTAAACAAATCCACTTTAATGCAACCGTTACCGATACTGGAGTACCTCAACTTACATCCACAGCCATGATTACGGTGGATGTAATCAATGAGAATGACAACGATCCCCAATTCAACGAAACAGTTTATTACTTTGAAGTTCCGGAGAATTCTCCACGAGGAACCATCATTGGTCGCGTGGTGGCTTCGGATGCCGATGAAGGACCTTTCGGGGAGATTACATACAGCCTTGTTGGCGAGCAGAGTACATTTTTCAGTATAGATCCCGATACAGGATCAATTGTTGTGCAGGATTCCGCAGGATTGGATCGTGAGCGTGAACCTGAGGTCTCCTTCACAGTCGTAGCAATGGATAGAGGTCCTGCCCCAACAAGACGCTCAACAGCCATTCCCGTTCACATACGCATTCAGGATGTGAATGACAATGCTCCGGCATTTACGCAGGATAAGTATCAAGCAGCTGTTGCGGAAAATGCCGCTCTCAATCCTCCAGCAGCTATACTCCAGGTGTCAGCAACAGATCCCGATGAGGGAGACGCAGGAACCGTCCGTTACTACATTCTTTCCGGGAATGATGCTGGAATGTTTAGGCTTGACTCCAGCACTGGGATTCTCTATCCTGCCATTGAGTTGAGTCACAAGAAAGGGCACTACCACTTAATTGTCGAAGCAAGGGATGGCAAAGGATCCGGACCATATTCAGACACAGCAGAGATCTCCATTGAGGTCAGCAGTGTGAATCAACATCGCCCGGTGTTCATAATGCCAGCCATTAATAAAGCTCTCATTGAAATTCCCTTCAATGTTGTTGAACCAGATTATCTAGTCATGACTGTTAAGGCCACGGATGAAGACAGTGGTCTCGATGGGAAGGTCACGTACCACCTACAAGTCAACAATGAAAATGTCCAGCAAACTGAAGACTTTAGCATTGATGAGCTATCTGGTGAATTGCGAACTAAGAGGCATCTTGAGAGGAAGGTGCAATCCAAGTATGAACTTATTCTCGTTGCAAGAGATCGAGGGAAGCCAAAACGCTTTGAAACCCTTCGCTTCCTGACAATTCTACTCGTGGACATTAATGAGAATCGCCCCGAATTCCCAGATGCTTCCAATCCCTACAAGTTCTTCATTTCTGAGAATCGCGAAAGGGACGTGAGAATAGGGAAGATTCAGGCAATGTTGCAGGATAGAACGCATGATGATTCCCCCACAATTTACTACTACATCATGCTGGGCAATGAAGATGGAGCTTTCTACATTGACAAAACCAGTGGGGATATCTTCACGAATAAATCATTAGATCGGGAAGCGGTTGATTCGTACAATCTCTTTATCCTTGCCAGCAAGAAGCCTGATTTGGTTATTACAGACGTCGACAGGGAGGGATACTCAACAAAGGCTCTCGAGAGGGATAGCACAGTTGCTAAAGTCTGGATCACAGTACTGGATGTCAATGACAATGCACCTGTATTCTCACCAGAAGTAAGAACTTTCGATGGGGGTTGAATGAAGAGTTTATTAATGAAAATATTCCTTTCATTTAGGTATACTATGCGGGAGTCAGTTCAAAGGCTTCAATAAATGAGCTGGTCACCTTAATGAATATTACAGACAATGACCTGGGTGCAAATGCAACAATGGAACTCATTATTGTCTCATCAAATCTCTACAAATTTGGTTCCAGTAAATCCACAGGATCCATTGTTCCGAGTCCTTTTGGTGAGTTCTATTAATAGATATTCTTTTAATTTTTTATTAAATTGCTCTTTGTTGATTTTCAAAGGAATGTGAATGAATTAACATTCTAAGAAGATTTTTTTTTACTACTCAATTGTTCTTTGTGAAACATTCCTTGAAAGCTTTTCTCTTTGTATAATATTTAGAATTTCTCTGACGTTTAAATTAAAATTCTTATTAAAATACTTGGAATGTCCATTAAATGAAGAAAATACGAAGAAGAGAATCCTAATTATTTGTTCAATGATAACATCTTATTTTACTCCTTCACGTATCATCGTGAAGAATTCATTTCTTGAATCAAGATTTTTTTTCTGCACAATATCCGTATAAAATATAATAAAAAACTTTATCTACACCAGAACGGAGAAAACTCTTTGAAAATGTAATTATTTACACCCAAAAGAACACAAAAGAAGCCAAAAGACGCTCACTTGAGTGTCTCAACGTCTTCTTATTTGCCAAATCACGCTTCATAAAATTCTCTCGAGGCAAAAATCGCCCATCAAAGTTTCAAAAGTTCTCTCACAAGAACATTGAACGGAGGAGGGTAGGGATAACTTTGTGTTCTCCCGGGGGATGAATTTAAAAGTCACTCTCTGTGAGATAAAAGGGTTTCTTTGGTCAATTTGGAAATTGAGAAAGTTTCCCATTTTCTCGCGCACAGGAATTTCCAAGGATGGACGTCTCACGACAGCTGCCTTTATGGCTGAATACAATCAGGATCGATTTGTTTTGGAGATTGTTGCAAAAGAACAAGAACCACCGGAGCGAACGGCAAAAGCAACAGTGCATGTATGGATTTTCAATCCGGAACAACTTGTACGGGTCATCCTGTCACGACCACCGTCTGAGGTGAATCAGGAGCGTGATGAAATTGTCTCAGAGCTCTCCAATGCAACGCAAAAGAGGATAATTGTTGATGAAATTCGCTACCATGTGGATTCAATGGGAAGAATTCGGATGGATTGGTGTGATTTGTATTTCCATGCTGTTGATCCGGAAAGCAAGATGATTGTACCGGTTGAGGATGTACTCAAGGTCGTGGATGCACATTATGACTTCCTCAAGGACTACTATGCAGGATTTGCAATTGAGAATGTCGTACCAGCACATGCAACGTATGTTCAGGAGGAATTTGATTTAGCTCTGGCAGCTCTAATTGCCCTCCTAATTATCCTCTTCGTGGGTGCTGTGAGCTTCATTGTACTCTGTTGCTGCCTGAAGCATTGGGTAATCTCAATCCCAAGTGAAACAAGGCGTAAGGATGCCCTTATCAAGAAGCAAATTATTGAGGATCTCAATACAACTGAGAATCCTCTCTGGATTGAACAGTAAGTTTAAAATAAATTAGTTAATTTTTTCATATAAACGCCGCGCGATAAAAATCAGCAGAAATGACTTCATATCAATAAAAATAAATTCCTTCAATAAATATTTTCTAGTGGCCACTTAAAATTGAAAGCAGGAAATTCTGTTGTTTGAACAAAATGATACGTGACCCAAGCATCTTACGAGAAAACTTCCTTAAGCTATCTTCCTTCGGCAATAACGATGAACTAGTTTAATTTCTTTTTATAGTGCCCAATTAAATCTATAATGAACCATTGAGAGGATTACAATAAGATGAAAAAAGAAAGAATAATTTCATTCTCAACCATAAGTGTTCGTGCGGAAGAATTCTCATACGAGAATGAGCCACAAATTGTAAATTCTTTCAATTACATAGGTATTATTATATAGGGAAACTCAAGTAGAAGTGTAATAACATATATAGCGACACATTATCTCTCTAATTGCCGCACTTCTCGCTAAAATTCTGTCTGCAAAAGCCATTAGTTGCGAGGGTAAAGGACCCATTTTGCGCGTCATCCAATTAAGATTCTATATAGAATAAATTCCTAAAATTAATACAACACACACACCGGATACTTTGCTGAGAAATGAAGTGGATTTAGCTACGTGCTTTTGTGATATTTTTTTTTAATATTGCAAATTAACAAAATAGGATTTAAAATGGATGATAAATTCCTTAAACAAGTAGCTAATAGTGGCTTATCCAGACTTACTCTCATATAGGATATTCTCGTTGACAATAAAATATATCCTCGCGCAAATAATAGCAAATAAATTTAGCATAGAGTATTTGGAAGTTGATGGCATGCAATAAATTTTCCTTCTCATTGCAGGAAACTAAAGCTCTATGAGGAGCAAGAGCTAACGATGCAGGTCTTTTCTGAGCCAGAAGTAATGAGTACGAACAATTCATCAAGTCAGCAAGACGGATTGCCGCTGACACTCAATCGACGGGATTCCTACGAGACGTCTCAGGGTGGTGGAGACAACACATATGCCACAATTCAACCCAGGAACATCAGTTCCCAAGTCGGAGACAGTTTAGCAGACTATGCCACACTAAGGAATCCAAGTGGAGTTCCTTCGGTGAGTATAACTACCACGACGGATTAACATGAATTTAATGCTCTGTAGCTAATCCAATGATTATAGTCCAAGGGGAAATTATGTAGGGGAGAGCGGGGTTAAAAAAGTCACTTAAGGGTTTAGAAAAAGCTCAAAATATCATATTTCTCAAATAGATAAAGCAAAATGTATAGCTCATTTCTTTAGGAAATTTACTGCCCTATAACTCTTTCTCAGATCATTTTATTGTATCTAGCTAGGAAATATGATATTTTAGGCTTTTTCCAAACCCTTAAGTGACTTAATTAGCCCCGCCCTCCCCTATGTGTTGACTATTTTTTGCTAATATGGATAAGATTTTATCCATATAGCGAAATTCTTAAAATCCTGAGCAAAATATCTTAGAGAGATCAGGGCTAGGAGGAGCCACTTTTGAAATCTCCTATTAAAAATTTCCTTTTAATTATTGATTTTGGTCAAATAATCTTTGCACAGAAGCTACACCCTATAGGCAAATTGCAACCAATGAAAATGTTTTGTTTGAATTTATTATCCAATCAAAGCACTTTCTTTAAATACAAATTCTTCTACTTATTCATTAAGATGTCATTTATATTGTTTTTAGAAGTAAAACAAATTACGTTATATTCAGAGGTGGAACTTCTGTGCAAGGATGATTAGAGTTGAATATAGTTATTTTTAAAAATTCTGTAGACATATTTTTCTACAAAATCTCTTACAAGAAGGTTTTTAAGGACCACTATTCACTTAATGTGATTTATAACGGATAATTTATACAAAAAAGAACGAAATAGAGATGTTTTTTCGCGTTTTTAATTAAATCTATCGTTATATTTTTTTATGGTTTTTTGGTTGTTAAATTTTTCATAAAAATAAAAATTTATTCTCCATAAGTAAAATTATCTAGTCTATAGAAAGAGGTTTGACAGGAACAAAAATGAATAGAGTACTTTAAAACAAACGATTTTATTATTTTTATTATAGAATTGAAAACTTTATCAATTTGTTTAATTATTTTATGAGAAACCTCAATTAAAATCAGTAAACAATTAATTATTCTTTTCTAAAAGACTTTTTTTATATTCTTATATTTTTAAATTTAATTAGAACAAATTCCACAACGATGTATTAAATTTTTGCTGACTTGTTTATTATTTTGCTTTAATGTTTTTCCCGCGAATTTTATTGCATTGCATTTTCTTATCGCACAGCAATTCTAATGAGTTTTTTTATGGCTACTTCCTTTGCAGATGTACGAATTTACGGGATCAACATTCCAGGTTCCGCAGCGAGATCGCTCAGATTTTGTCACAGAGCTAATTTGACATTAAAAAACCCATCACAGAAAAGGAAGAATCTCGCCAGAGAAAAA
Organism: Lutzomyia longipalpis; assembly: GCF_024334085.1. NCBI lineage: Eukaryota > Metazoa > Arthropoda > Insecta > Diptera > Psychodidae > Lutzomyia > Lutzomyia longipalpis. The sequence continues at coordinate 33,570,477 of NC_074708.1, forward strand.
AAGAAAAATAATATAAAGAAAAAAAATAAATTCAACTTTATGTTCTCCCGTGCTGGAATTTTTATATCAACGACAATAAATTAAGAGAAATTCATTTTATTTATTGAAACGTTAAGAGAAAGAAAATTTTATTATTATATTGTGCGAATGCGGTGTGATTTTGCGGAAGGATGCGAATGAATAAATGTCTTTAAATGACTGATAGTAGTTAAATTATTTTTATAAAAATAAAAAAAAAATATAAGAAAAGAAAATGATATGGTATGAGATATTGGTATTGTGCTAATGGAATACCTAAATAAAAAAAAATGTTTAAAAATTTAGTGTAAATTCGAAATATTGACGAATCATTCTTTTTGACTAAAAACTAAAGACTGGAGCAGGTGCAGAAGATTATCTTATTATTTGAAATAAAATTATTTATGAGTGGAGGATTTTTGTGTCGTAACATTTTAATTAAATAAAGTAGTTTATTCGGATAGAAATAACTGCAATTCATCCTCACTTCTAAAAATAGTCTTGCTGCCATGAAAAAAAAACAATACACTTTGCAGTTTCCTGTACGAGAGTTATTATTTTAAATTCGTAAGGAAAAAAAATTAATTTATTTTTGATTGCAAACATTAAGCTATAATCCACGCAGTATAAAATTTCCAGAACAGACTTCAGTGTCATCAAAGAATTTAAGACATTCCAAAGGTCGTGTGTAATGAATTTCTGTTTAGGAAGACTTTTTTTTAAACGTTTTTTAGGCTTTTGAAAGACAAGGAAAATAATCAAATAAATCTTTACAATTATATTCAATTTGTTGAAAATGTATTATAGTAGATTTAGAATTTTCAGGTAAAACGTAAAGAATAAGATTATATCTTGCATAGAATTTATTTTTGGGTGCTTTCCAGCATTTGCCAGCAAAGTCTTCAAAACAAAAAAAACCCGGCAATGTTTTCTCAAGATTTAATTAGGTCAACTACTACTATTCTCTCATAGACAAAATCATTTAAGAGCAATAAGAATAAATTTGCATAAAATTACAACAAAAAAAAACAATTCTTACTGTTCTAGAATGTTTTCTTTTCTCTTAAAAACAAACTAATGAATATTCCTACATATTTAATAAAAAAAATATGTAAATGCCGAAATATTTGAAAAGAATTTATCGCTTCTGCTCCAGTCTTAATTGCATTTTAGTCATAAAGAAGTATAGGAGATGAAAAAGAAAATTCTACGCCACTTTTGCGCGATTGCAAAGGAAAAGAGAAGAAAAAAATGTTGAATGTTGGCCACTTTTTGGGACGAAAGAAATAAATACTCTTCGTGTAATTTCTTGGTAATTAATAAACATTTTTATTTACTTCATGTCTTCATCACTTTCTCTCACTTTTCTACTATTTTATCTTCTTGCATATTAAATGATTTCTTATGCGTCACTGTGTTGTTTCTCCTTGCATTAATTTCTAAATCAATGTAAGATTATTCTATATAAAAGTGTTGAAAGTTAATCTTGTGCAAAAAAAAATAAATATATAATTATTCAGTACTTCTTGGGGACTATTTCTTCACTTTTTTTTTTTACTTAAAGGATTTAACTGGGAAAAATTTTATTTTTTAATTTGTTGGACATAAAATTGCAGAAAATTCATAAATTTAGTAGGTAAATAAACTAACTGGATTTTGCGACTGAACGTAAACTCATCGGGACATCGGGACATTGGGGTTCGTAAGAATGGGATTGTTTTTTTTTAACTGAAAGAGGAGAAAAATCAGTCCAGGTTTATGAGGGCAGTCCGAGAGTTTTCCGAACAATTTTTGTGGCAATATTGTTGAACTCCTCACGATTCTCTCGCCACATTATTGCTGCATCCACATTGGCGCCAGACTCATCATTTGGCTCTACATACCAGAAAATGGGGGTATTACAACCAGGGAAAGAGAGAGAGATTGGAAGCTGGGAACTTACCGGCCAACATAGACACGACACTCAGGAGTATTTTCTCCACACTCTGCACCGGGCTCCATCGCTCAGCTGACAATTCATACCCCATCGGATCATCTCCTGGGGCATGTAGGATCGAGATGCACACTCTCCCATCGGCAAATACTACAAAAATACAAGGATTTTCAGTCACTGCCCTGATGAGAACGCCGGGAACGTCCGGGTTTCATTGATGTTTCATCCATGCTCTACTTACTATTGGGATGGAACATCTCGCAGGTGAATTTCATTTTGGGCGGGCTCAGGGGGTAGTCAGGCGGAAAGATGAGTTTGGCAGGAAAGACACCACCCTCGAAGCATGTCCCCTCAGGACCACTGAAACAAACATCCCCCAAGATAATAAAATACACGCCATTCATGCAAAAGATAAAAAAAATCTCTTCTTACGTTATTAGAGCTTCCCATTCAAAGAAATTATCCTCACTTATTGGGCCTGCGACTATTCCTTCAGGTGGATTAAGGGTCAACTCTGAATGTATCCGGAAGTGATCATTGTGAAAAATTACGTCGTTCCAGGAGAAAGTACCAAAAAAGTTCCCAAGGAAAAAGGGCAATTTTAGCTAATTAATCCGGATTATTTGAACGGAAACTTACGTTTATATTCTGCCATAAGGCGCCGTAGAGCTGATCCAGCCATCGTGCTGGAGGAATGTTGGGGATTTGTAGGTAAAAATTAGAAGTTTCTTACAGCCTTGCTGATTTCCATTGAATCTTCCGTTTTTGACAACTCAGCCGTTGCGGCACCCTGTATGAAAATGAGTTTTGTTTTTGACGACAAGAAACGAGTTTCCTATGAAATGTCTTCATAAATTCCATCATTATATCGATTATATCTCTAAGGCCGGGCTAATTGTGATTAATTTCTACAATTGAATTGCACTGATTACTGTGTTAGATTAGATTATTTTGGTTAATAAATTCAGAATAAAAGTGATTTTCAGTTTAAAAGTTAATCACAAAAGTAGAAGTGAAGAATGTTTCCTGACATTTCGTATGAAAATCACATTACGTGTACAGGAATGTGAATCAGTGCAGTGCGTTAGTGGGTTGCAAACAAACGAGGAGAAGCGAAATTTCTCAATAAAAATAAATCTATAAACAAAACCAAAAAGAACGCTAAAAATGAATAAATTCAGCGTGTTTGAACTAGTGCAGTTGATTGAAATCTTCAAGAATGAACCAATCCTGTGGAACCGACCCAGGACAACGTTCACCACACCGGAAAGACAGGATATGGTTGAAAATGTTGCGAAGCGCTTTGGGAGAACGCCAGGAGATATTGAGAAGTGCTGGGTGGCCCTCCGAGAGAAATATAGACGAGAACGAGCTAGTGAGATGGCCAATGTTCAGAGGAAGTATCGAAAAGAGCCCTGGGAGCTCATGAGCCATCTCTCATTCCTGGATGAACTCTACTGCCCACAGAGCAAAGGTGCTCCTCCACCTGCAGAACCACAGCCGCTGGCACAGCCTCCTAAGTCCAATTCCAAGAAATTCCAAGTAGGAAACATGGGTAAATATCCAGGAACCTTAAACCTCCCCAAAGAAAGAAATTACTAGAAGAGAACTTTCTTCCTTTCAGTCAAAATCCTTCCCTCTACATCAGGAGACAACGTCATCATTCGCCGTGTAGGACGAAAATCTACTCCTGGAGTCCCTGGAGAACTTGTGGGTGTTGGGAAGCTGAAACTTGCAAATCTAGCTGATTTACAGAAGAAGCCAAATTCCCCGAAATCTGCAGAGCGCCCGGAAAGTCCGGAGAATGCACGCAAAAGCAATGAAGTTAATTCATCAATGCTCTCTCCATACCACGAACCTGAATTATCAGATAAGTCAGATCATCATCCACAGTATGAGAAAGATGCTCGATCCGTACGATCAGTTTCTCCAGCCATATCCATTGTCTCATCAACGCTATTCCCAATCTCATCAGACAAACACGAGGATGGCATGAGATTTAAAATGAGTCGAAATTCACGCGTGATTAAGAAAATGGAAGACGAAAGGAGAGAACTTCTGGCGGTTCTGAAGAATCTGACTAGAGAAAAGGGTGCAGCAGAGTCCTACGGAGAGTATTTAACGAAGAAACTCAAATCTTGGAGTACGGAGAAGCAAAATAGGGCCATAAGGAAGTTTAATATAGTAATAGGAGAAATTGAGGAGGAAGATGAATAAAGTCTGAAAAAAAAACTTTTTTTGTACAGCTATGCATTTCTATACCGTTGATCCGAGGGCGATGAAATTTAGTACAGAGACTACTGGCACAGAGGGGTTTTCGCAAACGATATTCATTTCCCCCCAGAGCCTCCCTTCGTAGCGCCCCCACATAAAAATCACGATTTTTGACTACTTTTTGAATTTGGCGCTCTTTTTGGTACAGTTTGTTGAGGAGAAAATGAGACATGTATTTTACTGCTATCCGTCTCCCTCACACATTCACTTTTTCGCAATTTTCTCGCGTTTTCCGCCGAATTTTCCGGCCGGAAGTAAATTTTTGCAACCAGGAAGCGACGCCGCGTCGATTGGCATCATTGGTTTGAAAAGTTCGCGAAAATGCATTTCCAGAAAAAAAAAGTGCGTGTAAAATCCCCAACCGTCAAAATTTCAAATTTTTAAATCCAACCGTCAAAATATTTGCCCGCTTCAAATACCGCACAGAGCGGCTCCCTGGGGGCTTCGGAGTACCCGTAAGTGTCCCAGGATCCCCAAAAATGCGTCTTTTGGCCAAAAAATTGTCAGAAAAACAAGAAAAACACAAATTTTTGAAAAAGCAAAAAAAAATTCGGTAAAGTTCAAATTTTGCGGGAAAATATTTGGAATGTTTCAAAGATATTTCAATGATTTCCGAATCATTGAAACAGGTCAGAAACTGACGAATTTTAGCAGAAGCTGCGGAAATATTCAGCCGAAATTCGGCACCTAGTTTTTGATGGGAAGTTGTTAACATAACCTTAAATCAAAACAAACGTGTTGCGTTGGTTGTCGCTGGCGTTTTCCGCGTTTCCTCGCGGATATTATATTATTTTAGTGTTGATATAATCTGGGAAAGATTCCAAAATGTTCATCCTGTACGAAACACCAGCAGGATATGCAATTTTTAAGGTAATATCAGATTAATCTTTACAAATCCGGCAGCCTCGTTGAGGTTAGCTTGTAAGCACGTGCAGATTTGCTTTCCCAACTAAAAAGAAACGATAAAAACTTTTTTTTTACAATATAACTAACAAATTTTTGTTTGTTTTCTCAACAGCTCCTGGACGAGAAGAAGCTAAAGGAAGTGGATAATCTGTACCTGGAGTTTGAAACACCAGAAAAGGCAAACAATTTGTAAGTTTTATTTCCTTTGAATTCCTTGAATTCACATTTCCGGCAATCGTTCCGTTCGTGATTCTGCCCAAAGGTCTCTCATGGACTTTTAGTATTGCCGAAGAATAAATTGTAAAGTCTTCACCTGCCTCAGGAAAAGCCACAAAGGCTTATAACTTACGGCAGTTTTACTCTAGACAGACATTCTTTCACTATAAAATTTCCCAGAAAAGTTTGAGGTTTAACGCATTTCTTGGCTTTTCAGGGTAAAATTGAAGCATTTCCAGAAATTTTCCGACACAACCGAAGCTCTTGCGGCTGCCACAGCCACGGTTGAGGGAAAAGTTTCAAAGCCACTGAAGAAGACGCTCAAGAAGTTGGTCAGTGAGGATGTGCAAAATAAACTCCTCGTGGCCGATGCGAAGCTTGGCAATGCCATCAAGGACAAACTTGCCCTTCAATGTGTCTCGAATTCGGGGGTGCAGGAGCTGATGCGGTGCATCCGGACGCAGTCGGAGTCCCTTCTTTCCGGACTGCCAAAGAAAGAAATGACAGCCATGGCTCTGGGTTTGGCACATTCCCTTTCCAGGTACAAATTGAAATTCTCCCCGGACAAGATTGATACAATGATCGTCCAGGCACAGTGTCTCCTTGAGGATCTCGACAAGGAGCTCAATAACTACATGATGAGAGCAAGAGAATGGTAAGTTCTGGGAAGTTTCCTACCCCTTTTAGGCTCTTTTGCATTAAAATTTTGTCTTGAACAGGTACGGATGGCATTTTCCGGAACTCGGGAAGATCATCACAGACAACATTGCATTCGTGAAGACAATTAAACTTGTTGGGATGCGCGAGAATATGGGACAAACAGACCTCTCGGACATTCTTCCGGAAGACGTCGAGGAGAAAGTGAAGGAAGCAGCAGAGATTTCAATGGGCACGGAGATCTCAGAGGAGGACATCATTAACATTCAGCACCTCTGTGACGAAATAATCTCCATCAATGAGTACAGAACACATCTCTTTGACTACCTCAGGACACGAATGATTGCCATGGCGCCAAATCTCACAATTCTCGTTGGGGAATCTGTGGGGGCACGATTAATTGCCCATGCTGGATCACTTGTTAATCTGGCTAAACATCCGGCGTCTACAGTTCAGATTCTGGGAGCTGAAAAGGCCCTCTTCCGCGCGTTGAAGGCTAAAAAGGATACACCCAAGTACGGGTTGATTTATCATGCTCAGCTTGTAGGACAGGCCAGTGTAAAAAATAAGGGAAAGATCTCTCGGTCGCTGGCAGCAAAGGCAGCTCTCGCCACGAGGGTAAGTTCTCAAATTGATTTTATTCTAATGATTCCCTGCTCTCTCTATGATGATACCCCTCCATGGTTTCGCTAACATTGTATGACTCTGAGGAGAATGATTCCTCACTTGTTCACTTGGCTGTCTGATTAACACATTACTTTGACCTCCAAAAATTCCCCTTTCTCCAGATATACTCAAAAGAACGTTTCCTTTTCAGGTTGATGCCTTCGGGGAGGACGTCAAGTTCGAATTGGGTGCTGAGCACAAGGCAAAGTTGGAGTCTCGTCTTCATTTCCTCGAGCAGGGAAGTTTGCGACGTCTCTCTGGCACTGGGAAAGCCAAGGCAAAGTTTGAAAAGTACCATGGGCAGAGTGAGGTCAAAACATACGAATCTGCGTACGATAACACCCTGCCGACGAGCAGCAAGAAGCGAAAACACTCCGAGAGTGCCGCAGAAACACCCAAGAAGCTGATTGAGGAGATCCCGGAGGAAGAAGTTGAAGAAGCCGGCGCCTCCGAGGAGCCCAAGAAGAAGAAAAAGAAGAAGAAGAAGACCAGCGAGACAGCTGAAGAGGAAGAAACGCACGTGGCAAAGAAGTCGAAGGTAGAGGAGGAGGAAGCAGAGGAGGAGCCAACGGAGAAGAAGAAGAAGAAAAAGAAGAAAAACAAAACGGAAGATGAATAAAAGAAATCCAGCCTGTCTGGGATTTTTATTTTGTTAATTTCTCTCCATCCCTGCTCATGAGGGTGGAAAATATGCAAAATTACGGTCATATTTTAAGGAGTAAAAATGCTAAAAGAGAATGAGAAATAGCGATAGAAATAAATTCAGCGGAATCAACGGAGGTACAATAAAGAAAATGAAAATTGTCCGAAGAAAATGTTTTTCTATATGTAGCAGCTTTTGCTTCCGGGGCCCAAGAACCTTTATATGGCGAGCAGGAGGGGGGAGACGAGTGATTTTAGAATCTTTGTGCGCGATTGCATGTTCGGTATTTGTGTGGGAAGTGAGGTGGATTATGGTTGATGATTTGGAAGAATTGGGATTCTCAATTCAGCCACAAAACTCTGTGAACTTTTATTTCTTAATCTTATGTTTTGAAAAATTTAGATTTTTATTATTTGTCGAGTAAAATTATAAAATCAACTTTTATGTATTAGATCTTGCCTGAATAAAGCAATAAAATGAGTAAAACTGGCAAAATTTCTGTTATTTAAGAAAAATTAATTCTTAGTTGATAAAGGCTTTACAAGATTTAAGGATTTTAACAAAAGGATTTTCTTCGTGAGCTTTTCTTGTAAATAACCTTTTCACTTTATTAGTTTTTTTTTCATTTCAAATACAGCAAACGTCTGTAGGTCGTACTTAGATAGCTTTTAAGTGAAATTTTTAACCCTTTCAGGTCCGCGATCAATCTAGCGAATTGATTGAACTAAAAATAATTTTTATGGGTTCCTTTGAGCTCAAATAACACATTTTTGGCGGAAAATCCCAAATCAAAGATGTTCAATTTTCTGTCCTTCCTGATCCTGTGAGTCCTTGGGAATGTCTTTTTGTGGTAATAAAATGATCTGGGACTGTGAAAACATAGTCTTGTACGAATTTGGACCCAATATTTAAAAAATAACTACACAAAATGAAACATTTTCAAAATCGAGCCTTTGGATCAGCTTATGACCCAATGGTCCTTAAAGGGTTAATTATAAAAGTGATTTTATTGATGTTCTAAATCTAGAAAGAACGCCACAGAATTAATTTAAAATCTTTGAACTGAAAAAAAATCTTTAATATAAAATCAGATCTTGATTTTCCTTTAACCTTTTCAATACTTTTTAGTACATTTTCTTAAGAATTCTTTATAACTGATATGACTGTCTATTTACAAAACCGACCATTAAAAAAACCAATATTCATTTTCGATTAATTACAATAGCTGTAATTCCCAGCAAGGGGATCCCCTTAAGGCGGAATGGCGGGAAAACAGTGTGAGGATAAGCAATGGAAATAACCGTTGAGGATTAATATTTGATGGGAATTGTTCTCTTATCCTCTTTCTGCCTCAAACCTCTCCGTGACCGCCGTCTTCCTGGCGGCAGCGGGGCACAATAATAAAAGAAGGAGAAAAAAAGAACGTGTGGAGGAAAAACCAATTGTATATTGCGTTTTGTGTGCAAATCTTAAATTCAATTTTATTGCATGCCTCTCCTCTAAATTATTGCAGCGTTATTTTTTATTGCACTTTTCAATCATTTGCAATATATTGCTATGAGGAGATCCAGCAGCAGCACCCCCCGGACCCAAAACCGAGAAAATGGCATGAAGAAAAAAAATGTATACCGAAACGGCCCCGGAGGGTGGCAGAAAGACAATAAAAATCTTATTACAAGCTCCTTTGCACTCACCTCGCATTCTTTCGCCTTGGATGGATTTTTTCTCAAGCACACACCACCCTCATTTTTTCACCCATTCAAGGGAAATATATCATCCCCCGCATTTTCTTCTTTTCTTCCACACATGGGGATGGAGAAAGAAAACTCCAGCAAAGGATGTAATTTATAAAAATCGCCACGTAATGAATTAGTCGTAGTTTTTCAGCAAAAGAAAATGTGAGCCACACCAGGAGGATCGGGAGGACACCACAGTGTAGTAGAGAGAGTGGCCAGGAGGAGCAAAGAGCAATGGAGTGATAATTGTGTAATTACATGGACAAATTGTATCTCATTTCAGTGTCAGTCATTGTTACAAGCACGGGTAATTTACAAGGTGGTTCAAATGAAATTCTTCATTCTCTCTTTTCACCAACTATTCGCATCAACCCTCGTTATTCAGCCAACCCTAGATCTGGGAGAGTGATGAAGTTATTTTTCATGCGAAAAGATATAAATTCCAGTACAGAATTATCAAAGAAAAAAACCTTCGAAAAGAGAATTTATAAAAAAAATTCTAGGATTTTTTAAAAAAAATTTTCCTGGGGTTTGTTAAAATGAAAATTTGTAATTTATTTCAGTAAAATTGATTTTTATTGCTAACAAATAAGATAATTTAACTAAACAGACAAAGCCCATAAAAAAATCACACAATTCAAAAATCCACGCGAAGATAATTTTTTTTCTCAGAATTTCCTCATCTTAATTTTTTTTTAAATAATTAGAAGGTCAATTAAAGTCAATTAAGTGTCACTCTTTATTAAAATCATCCCCTTGAAGACCCCGCTTGAAGAGACAAAAGAAATCTACGAGGGTGGATTTTCCACATGGGAAAAGGAAAATTTCGTGTCTGAATTTTCTTCCAAATACCAATGAGGCATTCATCAGCTCATGCGTAATTAGTGTCATGTGCAATAAATCAAAATAAGGAGTCAACAAATTAAAATTTAAATGTTGCGTTAAAACGGTTTACATACTTCGTAAAAAGATGATTTTATCAAAGATTTTCCTTATTCGTTTGAAACCTTTTTTTGGAGATAAAAAGATTTTCTCGCAGACGAAGTGAAATTGATTTGTTTCAATAAATCAATGAGGAGAGAAAACACATAAATAACACTTTTTGGAAAGAGACAGTAAGGTGGAAGATGGGTAAGAGAGTCGATAGAAGAAAAATGGAACAGAACATTTCACCTAGATAATTCAATAAATTTTCCCTCTTGGAACAGACACATAAAAACTCATTTAGGTTCCCATTGCGCCAAAGTATTTTTATCAGTGATGTTTTCTGCAAAAAAAAGGGCTCAATCTAATTTAATAAGAAAAACAGTGGACCTTCTAGAAATCTGTTTAAATAAGACCTCTTTACGAAAAAAAAAAACTGATTTTTGTGATTTTTCAAAGCAGTTTATGTATTTTTAGGCTTTCAATTAAGACAAAAACGTATCAGAGACTGCGGAAAATTAGTCAATAAAACAACAGAAAATTTTCACGTACAATTTGATAAATATGGGGAATAATGAAAATGTATAAATGGATCTTTATATTTAAGAGCAAATTGCTATTAATTATATAAACGTTTTCTTTTAATCATGAAGCTTCACATAAAGTGTTTTCTGACTAATTTTCAAACTATCACAAGTCATTTTTTAGCACAAAGTGCAAATTTGGCATTTTCATTGAGAATTTTCCGTAAAAGCTGGCGCATTTGTAATTTCTTCGTGAATTCTTTATAGATTTGTGAGATCTTACAGGACGTTTTAATGGTGGATTGGACACAGAAAATCCACATTCGTCATGGCCACAAATTAGTTGGGAGTTTGTGGCTTATGCAGAGCCACAGAATGGAAAACAAATGTCAGGGATTTGTGTGGGTGGACCACATAGAGACAATAAATCTGCATTGAAGGTGTGAGAAAGTGCATCGGGGTGGATTGGCGATGCAAATTAATAAATCAGGAATTGCCAAGAAGCCACCCACCAGTATACTGTTTGGTCGGTCAATTTCTACGGATTGCACTCAATTTAGGACAACCAGAATATTTTAACGCGTAAAACACATTTTTTATTCATGACATTTTGTGCTAATGCACAATAGCTTAGATTTTACGTAACTGTGTAAATTTAAAATGACGATAGGTGTCTCTGCAGACTGTTTGGCCCTTCAGCGAGTAAAAATTATTTTTTTTAAATTTAAAATAAAAAAAAGTTTCAAAAATTCAACAGAGTACACAAAAGCCAACACATTCTATGTTAAATATTTTTAGAAAGTAAAAAAAATCAATAACAAAAATATAGTCTCTCAATTAAAATAAAATAATTGGAATGGGATGTGGAATTTTAAGGAATTTCTTTGGGTCAATGTGAAGTGACTTTTGAACACCTGCCGCGTGTTTTTCACTGTCCCAGCATTGATTTTCCAATTTTTTTCTTGTAATTATCTTGATAAAAAATTTAAAAGTTAATATCAGTTGATTCCCTAAGCCCAAAAGTAGTGTAATTTCGTTGGAAAATTCAACAGAATGGTATACGAAAATTTTCTCACATTTGCACCGAAATGGGGAGACGAAATGGGAAATTTCTGTGATCAAAAGCACTCCAATGAGAAAATGCTGCGAGAGAAGAATAAATTTTCGGTAATATTCTTTTGTTCCCCATCTTAGAAATTCATCCTTTCTCTTCCTTTCCTTCCTTGGGATTCCTGGGTGTATAGTGTGTGTGTGTAGTGTAAGAAATTTCATTGTGAACTCAAATGGTGTTATATGCAAAATACTGTGAGAGTTTGTTATCCTCGCTCCCTCGCCTGGAATGGGGATTGTTTTAGCGCGAAAATCCTTACCATTCGCTATATGGAATGTCTTTCTCGAATGCGCGGGAGGGTGAATACTGAGAATTCTTTTTTTTTTGGTGTCTTTCCGGGGAATAAAGAAAAGAAAGGAATAAGATGAAAAGTACATTGTAGAGATGTTTCCTCGCATTTTTGCCCATTTTGTATGTTTTATTCACAAAATGGCAAAATGCTTTTTACAAATTGTTTTGTTTTTGTTTTATTTTTATTATTATCTCTGTGCCGCACGTAGAATTTTATTAGTTAGTTTCGCCTTTCTCGCGCCACTTTTGTCCCTCCGCATCCTTCGCTGTATGTGCCCAATGCTATCGCACCAAGAAAACTTATTCACACAATAATTCTCACTCCTTGGGCCACATTACCCGGCATATTATCCTTTTTCATGTGAATGGAATTAGAATTTTTGGGATTTTTTTTCCTTTTTGCCTGGAAATATTTTAGGAGGCTCAATGAGCTATATAAAAATTTGCAGTGAAAGCATATAAGATTTCTTATTAATATTTCTTTATATTCAAGAAATAGAATCTTTTTTATTTAATCAAATAAATGGCTAAAGCTCTTTGGTTTATTTTCTGCGTAGAAAGAAAAAAATCTGCAAAACTTTTGAAAGCTTTCGAATGTTTTTTTTTATAAATCTGAATTTCTGTTGCTGTCTGCAATAGCAAGCATCGTAAGATTGTTTTAACGCATAGACCTTTAAAAAATCAAAGCTCCAAAAGCTACAATTTTCTTTTTTGCTAACTTAAACTGACATCAAATAAAAAGCTTCTTCTAAATTAAATAAGGACCCCCAGAATAAAAATGATGGGACCTTTTTTTTTAAAAAAAAAAGCTTCAACATGAAGGACATTTTTTTGACATGGGAAAATGGCAATTTGAATGAAAATATTTCGATGGAAATCCCTGTCCGTTTCATCTGTGTCAGCTTTAAAAAAAAATCTGCCAGAATTTGATTCCAATCGATTTGAATTGACATCCCACACCTCCTATTTTTATCCACCATCAATCCCATTGCAATTTGGCATTGTCGTGATTTCTTTTTGAGTTCTGCCTTTTTTTGTAGCTGTGATTTTTCTAATTTGCCTACCATTATATTGACTAAAGATAGGCAGTGTGCTGCCCACCTGTCAGTCAATTTGGGAAATGAGCTAAAATGAGTGGATTAGGGTGGTTTGGGAAAATGGAGACAGGAAAGAACATGAGGAAGAGCTTAAGAGAGATCAAAGGGGTTCATCATTTGCAACCCTTCATTTTCCCGCTCCCAAAACTCCTCAGGAAATCCATATGATTTGTATAAATCCACCTCATAGGGATTAGCGTAAAATTCTCTGTGAGCTACTTCAAATTCACTCAATGAGTCGGAATAACAATCCACGAGGGGTGCTGCAATACACCGAAAAAAAGGCAGACACAAGGGATGGAGGGTGATAAAAATTAGCACGCGGAAGGAAAAAAAGTGAGCAACCCTCGGTGTAATTTTCTGGATGATCCTCTGGGTGGAACCAACCCCTGGAGTTGATGTATTCAAAGCCCACCGTTAATAGATTTTTAAACCATATCGCATTTGCATCAATGAGGATGAATTCCAACCCTCGACAGATTCATCCCACTTTCTCCCTCATGCACAATCACTTCACAATGGATAAATCCTGTTCTTGTCTGTTAATGGATATACAATAGGAAATGGGTGGAAAAAAGGGACATGTAGGGCGGAAAATTTACTCTCTGTAGGCGCTGTAGGCACTACCAGAGGATCCGGGAAAATTATCACATTGTTTGTGATGACAGATGGGTCGAAAATTCTTCTGGTTTTCGACTAAAGAACCAGCAAAGGTCATCCAGAGAGCATCTTTTGGGGTGTTCTTGCAGGTGGATTTTTTAAGTGAGATTTTAAATTTTTTTGGGCAAAATATATTATTTTTTATTTAATTTCTAGAATACAAAAGGAGTCAAATGCAGAAAAAATCGTTACAAGTGATAAAAATTTAATTTTCCTCCTAGCTTTAAAAATAGCTTTGAAAAGAAATTCTAAAAATGTAGATAAAAAAGAATTAATTTTGAATTTAAATCGGTGAGTGTAGAATCCTCTTTTTCGTGACCTCAAAGCATTGAGCAACAAAGGGGTGTGATTTTGAAAGGTTCATATACCACGTGGAATGGGTGAGTGAGAGTGATTTCATGTCAAGTTTGGAAGTTGAGTGTCCTCTTGGAATTACACCGAAGGGAATCCAAAGGAAAATGGTCAAACTTTGATTAGTGTATGTCCTTTGTCCGTCCAATGATCTCTCTCAGCTCAATGTCTTCTCAGGATTACACCACAATAAACTCTTCCTTCCCTCACCCCATCCTAAAATTCTGATTTTTCCATCCACTTCAATCTCTCTTGCCCGATTGAAGTTTTAAGTAAATGAACTTCATGAATATTCAAGCGGGGTGTCGGATACAAGGGGATGCGATGGGGTGGTTGTGGACTTTCACAGGATATGGATGAAGAATATCGCTTTCAGACAGATAGAGAGAGGAAAGTTTATTTGGAAGATAAGCAAAATCCATCTTTTCTTCTATAATTTCTTTTGTCTCTCTGAAGCTTTTCCATGGGAAAATGTTCTTGCAATTTTTGAATTAGCTGTGTTTCTTTCAGACACAGCTTTTGTGTACCGAGCAAAATCGAAAGTCGTCAGATCGGGCTCAAACTTGGTATGAGCACGAATTAGGGTCCCCACATTCCAAAAAACGTATGCGCCAAAAATAAGTTTTTTTCCGGCCGGCCGTCCGGCCGTCCGTAGTATAACGCTAAATTGCGAGAGAACGGTGATAGATAGAGACTTGCGGTAAACGGCAAAGTTTAAATATCGACTGGAAGACATCCGATTATGAGGTCAAATCCACCCCCCCACCCCTCCGTCCGCCATTTTGAATAACCTCAAAATTTTGTTTTCGCTATATCTCAGCGGCTATTATAGCTAGAGGGCTGAAATTTTGATATGTTGTAGGGGACATCAAGACCTTTCCAACGATACCTCATTTTCGAAAATCGGTCAAGCCGTTTAGTCAATATGGCCGCCACAATTTTTCATCGAAAATCGACCATAACTCGAAAACGGCTTGACCGATTTTGATCAACCCGGGCTCAAATGAAAGCTCTCAACAAACCCTACAACTCTCTAGAACATACGAAGTTTCAAAATTGACCGCTAGGGGGCCAAAAATCAAAAACAAAATTTTCGATGAGTTTTCGAAGAATATCTCGAAAACGCCGTTATCGATTTGCTTCATTTTTTGATATGTTATAGCTGACCATATTATCTAGCTCCATGCCAAAAATGAAGAAAATCTATGTCTCCGTTCTCGAGATATAGCCTTCCAAAGTTGGCATGTCATATCTCGGGTTCTACAAGTCCGATTTTGATCAACTCAAGTGCAAATGAAAGGTTTCGTGAAGCCCTACAAATGTCTAGAACATTGCAAGTTCGAGAAATGACCGCGAGAGGCGCTAAAGTCAAAATCAATATTTTCGAAAATTTCGAACTCGAATATTTCGAAAATGCCATTATCGATTTACTTCATATTTTAATTTATTATAGTTCAGGTTAAGACCTTTCCAACGATAGCTCAAACTCGAAAATCTATGGAGCCGTTCCCGAGATATGGCCTTCTAAAGATTTCTTAGGGTATGACTTTTCAACTTTTCCCGACTTTGCGCGTATTTAAATTAATTCGCGTTCTAGTTTGCTCTCACAAAATTGGTACACTGAAAGAAACACAGCTCCCGTAAGCTTGGTCAGCTTACCAGTACATTTTTAACTAAATGCGGTGAATGCTTATCCTTCGCTCTTACGTATTATATTAGTAAGTATATAGTCAGGATTTTCTGCACAAAGATCAGTCAGAGTTCTAAAAATAAAATTCAGAACCAGAGAGAGAATTAAGTATATAATTTCGTGACAAATATCTCCCATGATGCACACAGAGGCTCTATGGGAGAAATAAACTGATAGAAATGAAAAATGCTAGTGCGGAAGGGAAAAGAGCCCAAAATGTCACATCCGGGATTATCTCTATAATTTTCCAAAGTGGAAAACTTGTCACAAAAACGAATATGACAGTGCAAAGAGAAAAATCCCATGAAGAGACACAAAATCTTCAGCTTTCAGTGGCTTTTGAGATTAAAGATCTAAGTAGAATGAGTGGAGAAAAGGAGCTTCTCTATTAGATTTGCAATATTTCTAGATGAGAGATGCAACTTTATGATTTTTTTTTGTACTTTTAAATGTTTCTTTTTTAAATCAGACATATTTTAGAAAATTGAAGTGATTTTAAATGAAGACAATACTTTATGATTTTTTTTGTACTTATAAATGTATATTTTTTAATTCAGATATATTTTAGAAAATTGAAGTGATTTTAAATTATACAATACATATTTTAAAGGTAAGTTATTAACCCAGATATGCCCAAGAATTTTTTTTTAATTTTTGTAGTCAAATTTCAAAATTAGCTAGAGATCAATTCTTAGCAAAAATTCTTGTTTCACAAAAAAGTTATAAGACTATTACTTTTACCGACTTTATTTGATTTTTGGGATTTTTGTAAAAATAAGACCTATAATGGCATTTTTATGAACTCAAATCTGGGTAAATCTGGGTTAAATCAAACATTCTTTTATACATAATCCCTGTATCTTCTCAATTTTCTACTTGTTTTATTTTTTAAGACATAAAAATATCTTTCTTTAGCCGTTTATCTTAAATTTATCATTATTTCAATGAAATCTTATCTTTTCGCAACTCTTTTCTCAATCTTTTCACATATATGAGGATTTTTCCGAACATACAGCCAGCATAAAGACAGAAAGTCCCCTTGTGGAAGCTTGGGACGCTGAATGAGCAACAAATGATGACAGAGAATTATTTCTAAATAGCAAATTATCCGATATTGTTGATGGTATCTCTTTGCTCTTGTGATTTTATCCCTCACCCCGAATCTTTTCACCCAGAGGCGATTTATTTTATCTGCATGTTGTTTGAAATGTTTGGTAATTTTTCACTCGTTGATTCACTTGCAGGAGGAACAAAATATTTCCCGCATATGTTATGATTTTCAGCTCCCTCACT
This sequence comes from Lutzomyia longipalpis, assembly GCF_024334085.1. Lineage (NCBI taxonomy): Eukaryota > Metazoa > Arthropoda > Insecta > Diptera > Psychodidae > Lutzomyia > Lutzomyia longipalpis. The sequence continues at coordinate 33,587,467 of NC_074708.1, forward strand.
TCCATATGCCCTTGCGTGTGCGTTTTTCCTCACGTTGAGGTGGTTCCTTTTGGCGGACAAGTGACACGGTGGCAGCAAAAAGACATACACTGACCGCAATCGCCATTTATTCTTTCACATATGCGACAGTCTATTGCTTTGGATATTATTATGTAAGTTATACCATACCATACACACGGTACAAATTAGATAGGGAGTCACTAATTACATGGCACAACGTGGACATTTTCCATATCCCCATCCCAGACTGTGTGGAACAACCCTCACAGTGGGTCCGTCGTGTTCTCTTCTGCAGCCTCGTTGCATTGGAGGGGGAGTAGGGAGGGAAATTGTGCTATGTACAGGGTGCCATGGTAGGTAGTATTATTTTCAAATTACCACATTTATTTGCAGTTTAAATAGACTTTGAAATTAGTACACCTCAAAGTGAGTGCATTCATGCAGATGATCATAGAGAATGGAAGTTGGGGGTGGCGAAGAATTTATCAGTCACCCCACTGTCCACTCCATTCTCTAACGTCACAACAAACCTTCGATAATGGACACATTATCCAACCTTTTGATTATTTAACACTTTCCGCGAATTTAATTCACCACATTCTCAATTGCAGATGCATTAAAATTTTATTCCGTCACTTGAAGCCACGCCAACCCCTTTGAAACTTTTTTTGTCACATGAAACTCTTCAGTTAGGTTCCCACAGTGTCCTCTTTAAATTGAGAATACCCTTTCTTTCACTTCAATTTATTCCTTATACACTGCTAAAATTTGATACATTGCTTTTATTTAATCGTAATTTGAAAATAATTTATTGGTGTTAAGAATTTTTAATTAATTTTTTACGTAGAAAAGATTAGACTATGATTTAAAAAATTGAAACATAATCAGTGTACTAGTTGATTGTATGAAAAAAATCTGACTTTTTAAATTATATGCTGTACCTACCACTATCAACGATTTCTTTCATTTATTTTTCTCTTATATATTAATGAATTTTTTAAGTTAATTTCCAGATGAATTTCTATTCTATCTATAGAGGGGCGCATAAGTTAATGCATGATTTAAGGCTGATTTACATGCTAAATCATGCAATAACTTATGCGCCACCTAGTAGTTATAGAAAATATAGATAATAGCATGCAGTAAAAATAAAAATCATTCCGCGATTTCTTGGAATTATACAGAAACTTTCACTACGAATTTGGCATAGAAATATTCATTTCTATTTTGACGCTAAAAATTGCCCTACAGAGTACATAATGAGCGAAAAAAAGTGAAAATGCTCGTGCATAGAATATTTATTATGTTTTGACGACCTTCATTGCCACCCCAGAACTAAATACATATTTAAAACATTGCTCAATTCCCATAAACATGCTGTAAAATTTTAAAGAGAATTCCAACCGCAAAATTCTACATTCACATACATTTATTTGCAATCAGTCAAAATATGAATGAAATCTTTAATGATTAGGTACACGAATTACTTTCAAGAAACAAAGAAAATGTATTTTTAAATTCTTAACCATTTTCTTCTTTTGAATACTTGAGCCTGGGAAATATTTTTCCAATCGCGGCTGGGCAAAATCTCTGCGAAAATTGTTATTGATTTATTTAGGATTTTGCAGTAATATAGAGAGCTTGTGCATAATGCAACAACTTGGCAAATTCTACTTGTATTAAATATTAATGCATGCGAGGAATTAAACACAATTAGCAAGGAAGATAGGTTTCGCAAGAAGTTGAACACCTGCTAGAATCCACGTATAGTCTATTTTCAACATAATTGAGATGCAAATTGCGAGGGAAATTTATTGTGGAAAAAGTACCGTCTACACCAGGAGCTATTTTGCGCAACTGAAATGCAAACTCGCCTGAAAAATTCGCAAGAGGAGCGATATTGCAGTTGATTGATTTTTTTTAAATTTAGAGTGGATGATTTTATGCTGTATGTGGGTGGGTCGTAAAATGAGAAAAATGTTTAGCATTTTATACGTTTTACATTACAAAAACGATTTTGTGAATTTAAAAACTCATTCAGAGATTTGGATTTACCCAAAAACTATTTTTTTTTCAATCGAACAATACCATAATCTACACTTTGTGCTTAAAAGAAAATAATTTATTCAGAAAAATGTCTACAGAGTTAAAAAATTACATTTTTTTAAAATAATAACACCTGAAACTCAAACTCATCTCCTCAACTTTACTCAATCAAATACAATTTATTATGTATTTCCCTTATTATAGTTACATATATAATTTCGATAAATAAGTAATAAAGCGATATGCGAGCATAGGGTAAGTTTAATGCCCGCCATCTGCACATGGTTTTCGTTGTAAAGTGGTGCGATTTTTTGTGGCATAAAAACGCAGAATTATGCCTATAATGAATTTATGTTTCAGCAGGAAATGGACCAAATAATGGCGGATTTCATCCTGTGGCATCCCCAGAAAAAAAGAGCAGCGCAGCTCAATTCAATCTCTTTTTGGTGAAAAAAACCCCGCGGATGGTGATGCAAAGTAAAACAAAAATCAGCAAAGGGATGAATAATTAATCGCGAAGAGTAGGTCTTTAATCTGATTGTGTGGTGATTTAACAATTTCTCCGAGATATATTTCCCCAGTATTGTTTTCTCTCTCACCGTTTGCGATATATATTTTTTCCCGCAGACACTTTTTCCCATCAAAATGATGTATTTTCCATCCCTCTTTGCCATTTTGGGAAGCTTATGTGTGCAGCTTTTCTTTCCACTGGGGAGCTTTTCCCTCCACAGATTTGGAGGATTTTCAGATAATTTTTTTTTCTCCGAGAGAGGATTCGTCTTTGTCTGCGAAGCGATGGAATTTTTGTGAAAAGGAAAAAATATTTTGTCAGAGGAGAGGGTTTTAGCACCAAAGAACCGGGAGATTTGTACGGAAGCTTTTCACCACCCCTCACTGTGAGCTTTTTTTCATCCCCCATCAGTATAAGATCTCTCGCAACACAACAATGGTATTCCCTTCATGTGGAGCGGCTAAAGTGAATCGACTGTATGGTGGTTTTTACTCATGAAAGTCCATTGGATACCTTCCACCACTTCCGGCGTATTTGCTATCCTTTTTCCCTGTGAGACGAATAGGGATGAATGAAGGGTGATTTTCCCGAAGAGACGGAACATCGAGTGGGTGCTCTCTGTCGCTCATGTGTGGTAGGATAGAAGATCCCAACATCAATGTTGGATGGTGTTTTCCACCAATCCTTAAATAAATGAACACAGCACAGGCGCTCTGGTGAACCTCTAGCTCAGAGGTCCGCCCTCGTGACGATGGTGATGGCTTCGTGAGGATTTGTCCCTCACATGTTAGGGGTAAAAAGCACCCCCTGATATTGCAGTGTGTGTGCTTCTGCAAGAAAGAAGACCAACCTCCCGCGTCCGTCACTGTTGAATCCCCTTCCTCCCTCAGTTGCCCGCTTCTTTTTGCGCCCTGTCCACGTTCACCCTCGCAATGTCTCGAGATTCAGTTGCAACTGTGGTGTCTTTCGAGTGAGACATTTTCCAGTTCACAGAGTTTTCCGTGCAACAATCCAAATTACACAAAAAAAGAAAACACAGACTGGTGGTCTTATACTTTTCATGGTGTGTGCAAACTTTGGTGAAGTTCAGTTTCCCTCCATTTGTAGCGAAACTATTTTATTGCTTTCACGAAATCCTCAATAATGTCATCATCTGAGAAAGGTTACTACTCTTTTAGTACTTTTGTCCTTTTTTTTGGGGTATCTTAAAATATTTTTAAAAAAAATTAGAATTTTTTTTTTAAATGTCCCTGTAAGATTTAATTCAAATTCTGTTAACAGAATCATGATCTAATGCACATTACTCGAGATAGAGCTATTATCAATTTCAACACAAATATTTTGTCTTAAAAAACACCTGAATAAAAAATTTCAAAAATTCTTTAAAAAAAATTTTCCTAGAAACCCATTTTGAACTTTGAACAGCTTTTCCTGAACAAAGGTGAATGCCATAAATTCGAGTGCCTGTCTCGCGCGCCAGCCCTCATGAATATCCCAGAACATCAGCTGACCACTCTCAGAGTACACAACTCGAAGGATTAAGTGATTTTTAATTGAATAAAAACGCACATGAAGGCAATAATTTGTGTCAGTGAGTCGCAGGACAAAATGTTTGAATAAATAAAATGATAAAAATAGCTTTTTGGATGTTAAAATGCAATTTGATGTGGTGGTGAAAATTGAAAATAATTAATTGTCCCATGAATATTTCAGCCGTGGGAGGATTTTTTTCCCGCGCAAGGGGGGCGACCACTGATCCTGAGAGGGAATATTCTTTTTTTTTATTCATGACTATCGAAAGATTATGAATTTCTCACGATATCCCACCCACGCATGCTAGATCCCGGGGAATGGAAACTATAGTTGCGGGAAAGGAGCACAATGATGGAGGGAAATCAATCAACCAGGGTATTTTGTGAATTTTTCAACATTACTAAATGTTCCATGAATTTCTTCACGCGCCCACTTTGGGGGGTGATCCCCATAACGAGGGGTATACGCCACACGGTGAATTCCAAATTCAACCTGTGCAAACAAGTGGTCACGATCAGCACTCCATATTCCATGCTATACAATTAATTACCACTATTTTTTTCTTTTTCCACCCTGTCGTGCTCTTGAAAAGTTTTCGAGGGTAGAAAATTCATCCTCAACCCTCCATCAGCTATGATTGATTAATTTGCCAAGCAATGAGTGATACTTTTTAGTGCCATTTTGTATGCAATCAAAGCACGAAAATTTGCAAGAACTGAGATTTTTCGCGTGCTCATCACCCTCATTGCAATTTAATGATTTATTTACTTAATTCTTTTATTTGCCACAATGCATGTAACGAATTAGAACAAGATAAGCCATGGTGTATGGGTGAGTGTCGCTTAAGAGATACCAATCAATTATTTTTAAAATGAATTGAATTTTTTTTAAATGCAATAAAATGAAATTATAAAAATGATGCTATTTTTTTTAATATGTAATATTTTTAAAATAATAATTATATCTGCGATTTGTCTTATTTTCTAAGAAAATTGTATTACGTAGGGAGAATAGCGTTAATCTGACCCTCAGCACTCTACTATTATTTTTCCTTAGAATAAATGGGATTCGAATTAAAATTTTATAGATAAGATTAGAGATTAACTGATTCGGTTTTCTGTCGTTTCTTCTAAAAACTTTGATATTTGAGTAAGGCGAAAGATGCTCAAATAAAATTATTTTAAATGATTATGAATAAATTTAATTAAATAAATAAAAAATCCTGCTAAATTCATATTTGAAGATTTTCTTCTCTTTTAAAACACTAAAGAAGTTTCTTATATAAAACATTGTTTTTAAAATTTTATATATTGATTTGCGCATCCTGAACGCGGATTTGCTCATTGTATTACGCAAGACGATGTTACTTTGTTAATTTTTAATGTAAAAAAGTTTTTTTTTTCACAAAAATTTAATACATTTGATCATAGAAAGAGACGCGATATTTCAAATTCAAATATATATTTCAAATAAGACAATAGTTTGCTAAACAGATATATATGTAGATTAGAGTAGGTACAGTTATTCAATAAAAATGTACTAATTACAAATAAAATATTGAACAATTTTTTGCTGTTTCTTATAATATTAGAAAAATCTAGATTTTTTTTAATGAGAAGTTTTACTTAAAAAAGTCCTTGGTAAGGTCTTTATCATTATTAAAATGTTAATTACGAATAGGAAATTTTAAGATAGTTTAGCCAAAATTAAACCTCAGTAGTGCCTAAATATTTTTAAGTACCCAGTCCGATTTCTAATACGTTTTCTTATTGCACGAAAATGTAAATTCTGTCTAAATCAATTTTTTTAAAACATTTTTTGAATGAAAACGGTCGCATTTGAAACACTCTCCCCTAGTAATAAAAATATACTATCTGTTGTCACTGAACTGTAATACGTGTAATACATTGCACTCATTAAATTACATTGCATTTGCCTGCAGTGACGATGGTAGTAAATCGTACAAGACTCCCCAATCAAAAGGCATTCAATTTGTGCGGTTATGCAAAGTGGCGGGAAAATGAGATTTTCCAGCGACGGATGAGAAAAACACCCACATGCGCTTTCTTTGAGCTTTCATTTTCTCCCGCGATATAATTTATGAGATATTTTGCATACACCATCTTATGTGTATGGAAAGTCACAACACCACCATCCTCGTCTTCATCCCTAAGACGAAGGAAAAAAAAACACCTCCCAGTGAAAGTAAGAGATGCAAAAAGTTGATGGTTTAAAAAAAAAAGCGCCGGCTCTTGCGCGCAGATAAATTATTTATAAGATAAAAATAGTTTAAACTGTTTTTTACCGACGGTAGAGAAACTTTTCAAAGTTCCTTTTAACTCTCATTACATCCCCTTTTTCTCAATTCTATACCATTCCCTTTTGCGGAGCTTTTGCTACACTACAAAAATCTTCTGCTGCGCTTCATCCGAAGGTTGTAAATTACTTTCTTTCTGAGTTTTCTCGCTCGCTTGGCGGTGTCTTTGAGACAAATTCATCCAACTGATGGAGATAAATTTCACCCTCTTTTCGTGCTTCAATTTTAAACTTGCAACTTGTCCTCTAACTTTGTCAAAGCTCCCGTTTTTTTTGTGCCACTCAGGGGAAAAGCTCTACAAGATAGCGTAACAGAGGCACTCAATTTAATGAGGATGTTTCGATAAATTGAATTACAGCTAAAGATGCCTTCGTCGTTTCAACACGAAAATGCATTATATTGAGCATGAAGACCACAAGAAAGTTAATGATTGAAATCTGAGAGGGAGTTTTTGAAAAAGAAAAGTTGCTGAAAAGACACTTGAAAATTTTTTTCTGGTAGAAAAGAATATTCTGAGAGAGATTTGTGCTTATCTCATGGACAAGAGGAGATTTATGCAGAAAGAGTGACTAAAAATTGAATTCAATCAATAGACATTTTATCGCCACCGCATTGGTGGGCGGAAGAGGTATCAAAGGAGAGATCACAAAAAGACATAAATCAGCTGTATTTCCATTACTGTGTGTGCCATCGTTGAAAAAAGTGAGTCAAAATTTACTCGCCGACGCCATTTGACGCCGCCAAGGCGTTGAAACTCGAAGAAGACTTCACGGGCGGCTGTATGACAATGTCCATGTACCCGTCGCCCGATAAAATGAAAATGGGGACGCCAGGATGTTTCCCAGGACGATACAGTCCCTCGTATCGAGGTCCTGATCAAATGAGAAGGTGTATGACAAATCCATCGGTGAGTATTCAAAGCTTTCTTTTATGATCATATTTTTTTTTCCGCATCAAATATAAAATCAATACGTGTCTCTTATTTTAAGAGAAATGAATGTACTGACACTTTTTCAATCCTTTTTTTTGGGAGTTATCAAAATAATTATTCTGATTATTCCATTAGATCTATTACAAAATATCAAATTAAAGGAAATCTAACTTTAACATGAATTTTGTATTATGATCACAGTTATAATTTTTAAAAAAATTATAAGGTAAGAGCTAAATTTTGAAACATTCAAACAAAAATAGATCTTTTGTCTCCTCTTAATTTTTGTTCAACTCTATTTGTATAAAGTAAAGAACACCAATTCCCCTTGCAATAAAAAAAAATTGTGGTCTCATACAATCTCAGAAGCATATTCTTCGGAATATTATGATGCAAAAGTGAGTAGATATACTTTGGAGGAAGCGCATGGGGAGTGTTATTGATGTTTTGATCCCTATTTTTGGGATAAACTTCCCCGCAATGGAAGGGAAATGCTCTGCGGAATACAGTACATACATGTGTATTTTATCCATCGTTTTAGATCATCCCAAATGCGCCACCAGATGTGACGCTGTGGGATGGCAATCGAGGGAAAAAAATATATGCAAGGACTCCATGGGGTGGGGGTGCCTAGAAAAGAGGATATCTTGGAAGCGAGAGTGAGCAAAGAACGAGCCCTCAAAGTACTCTGGAGGAGTTTTCGGGAAGAATATATCGTTGGTTGTGTGATACGATTAAATCCATACGTATGAATCCCTTTGAGATTTTCCCGCCATCACTTGGGAATTTTATTCCATCCACTAAATGGGGAAGAACAAATGGAGCTCCTGAAAACTTTTATTTCCTTCCCCAGTTCATTTATAAAATTTAAAATGTGAAAAAAAGGAAAACTCTTACGAAAATGTGCAGAGAAAAAGGTAAAATGGCTTCAAACAATGCGATGAAATTAATTTGCGTTGGTATAGCTTAATTTGCTGTAGGCGATAATTTTGCAATTTACCTCCACTCTGGAGTTATGAATCTGTTCTTCCATTGTAACCCACGAAAATGAGTTAAATGAAAAGGGGATGGTTAAGGAAACTTACAAATTATACCCATCAGGAAGCCACAAATTTAAAAGATATTATTTATCATCTGACAGTAAATTAAAACGTATCCTGACAGTATCATAAAGATTGCAATTAGAATCATTTGTTATACGCACAATTTTCCGTGGAGTTTTCACCTCTTGCTGCTTCCACACCAGAACCCTTGGAAAGTTTTTCTCCATGCTGAAGGGGGGATCAGATTTTAATTAAGAGAATTAAGATGAGATGAAAGCAACAAATTGTTCTAATCACCATTGCTCGGTGAGTTTACTTTTCGGGCAAATTCTCCAAGGGTTTTCTCCATGAGAAGTGGAAGTACCGAAAACAAGGAAGAAAATTCATGGTTCCAGAAAAGGATATCTCAAGGTGAATTAATGGAATAATTTTCGGGAAAAGTTGAGAAGAGATCCCAATTAGGGTGACTCAAAGCGATTTAGGAGCAACTTTTTCTCTACTTGCATGAGACTTTGTAGACGAAATAAATCCCATTGAACTAATTGGTGTATATTGCTTTTAGTGATTAGATTGATTTTTTACAACCCTCCCATGGTTCCCTATTTTTCCATTTTCCCCGAAGGATTTCCACTATTACACGAGGAGAAAAAAACATTTTCAAACATCTTCCAAAAGAAAAACAATCAAATAATATACAAAGAAAATTCCTAGTGACAAATACATAGCCATAGAACTGTGTAACATGGAAAAGAAGTTACCTATACCATAAGAAGTTACGGAGAGAAGAGATGAGGGAAAAGTGGGAAAAGCAGTGAAAGATTTGCATCAACTTGTGATTAATAATTCATCGAAATAAGTGCTTGAAAACTTGGCAGAGAAAATCTCTGCATGAGCAAGAAAATTTACATATCAAAGGTTCTTTTCCGATATCTTTGCGCTGTTATCATAACTTGTAGTCCATTTGACGTCATCCTACACACTTTATCTTCTCGAGCATTTATGATTAAATTTGTCTCCAATGAAGACATTTTCCATAATTTTTTCTGATGCACCCCCTTCATTTAAAATGCTTCTCAAACATATGAAAGTTATGGGATCTACTAGCTAAAGTTTTTCTTTGAAATAATGGTTTTTGTGATATTGAAAAATGGAATTTAGATATGTGATTTTTAGCTGTAGAATTGTTAATTTTTTTGTAATGTAGATTTTTTTCCTTTGCAAATAAATTGCATCAAAACCTCAAAATGAATAGAGATCTATTAAAAGATCTAGTCTAGTCCCATTTAAAAGCTGTATTAAGTAAGATCACATAGACAACCTTTTTTCGCACTACATAGCAAAACTCTTTGGGGAGCTTTTCATTAAAAGAAAATTGAAATGTGTTTGCTAACAAAAATCAAAAATCCTTCTATCTATGTCAAATCTATTCATTCTATTAATCGTTAACTAACGACAAAAATGATAACTGATTATAAAATAATTTTTCCCCAGTAATTTTTCCATACCAAAAATTCTCCCCCAATATAAAACACATATTAAAAATTTAAGTACTACCACAGAGCTTTAGTGAAATGTGTTTGCATAATCACTTAGTTATTGCATGATTGAAGAAGTGGTTCTTGAAATATTAATTTTGTGTTTTCTACTGATGATGCCCAATTAAATGGATTATTCAGTTTTTATTAAAAATCCATAATCATAAAAAGATATTCAATTAGTATTGCTGGTGAAATTAAATTAAAATCATTTATTTAATAACCATGAAAACATTTCAGATTAGTGTTTTAAAAGTTTTAATTTTTGCGCAACTTTACACTGCAATTGAAATTTTAATGGGGGGCTTTCGATTATGCAATACCAATTGAAAGAATTTTTTTTCAGTGTATCTATAGGGTGAAAATTAGTTTTTATTACAAAAAAAACGCCTTTAAACACCTTTTCTAAAATTCTATATAAGCTAATTCCATAGTTGGTGATAAAAATCACCTCGGTATACGCATAAGCCTGGTGTGTTGATCGCATGCATAAAAGATAAGTTGATGACAGATTGAAAACAAGAATCACGGTAAGAATTTTATAAATTATTCTTATATTTTATCGCGGTACATTTCACTCCCTATAACCAATTGAATAATCCCTGAGCTGAGGAAAAAAATAAAAGAACATTTTTTAGCATTCAGTGAGGAGGAATTTCTTTGGAAACAATTAATAGTGTCGAAGGTGTGGGTGGAATAATTTAAATGGCACTTCCTTTTGTTCCATAGAGTTGCGAGGAATTGGAAAAAAATTCTACACGCGGGTGGATGCTTTTTTTCCTCCGGAGAAAGCACAAGAGGGCAAAAGTAAAACGAATTATTGGGGTCGAATGTGACCGCATGCATTTGCTTCTGTTCCCACGCCGTTTAAATATTAATATCAGAAAAGTGTCTTCAGTATATGTGGCCTCTGTGTGGAGTGAAAACGCTTCAATATTAGCAACTAAAAAGTCCATAACATATTTTCAACTTCAATTCCTCCTTTTCTATAATCTTCCCACTTGCGTGGTATAACTATCACTGTTGATTGTCTGTCTGGCGATGTTTCATTTGTGGGGAAAAGTCGACTTTCCTGCGTGGAAATGATTGCTTATAAAATAGCCCATATGTAGAAACTCCAATAAACCTCTTATTTTATTTTATAGCTCGTATAATGTAGCTTCTATCGTTGCCACCATGAAGAAGAAACACACCGAGTGTGGTGTGAGGGAACAATTACGATATAATTATTGTACGGAAAGTCCAATTGAAATTCTATTCTTCATTAAATAATACACCCCGCATTATTTCTTTTCACAAAGAGGCACGCGGTAGTTAAAAGTACAAAAGCTCTCCTAATGCAATTTATTTGATAATTCCCACTCATCTTTTTTCATGCTTCTTTCCACGTAATCTCCCAATCAATGGCACTAAATTACATACAGATCAATTACATGAGTTGATAATTGAGCGTAAAAAATTCATGTTACGTTCATGAGATTCTAAAAAAAAATAAGAAAAATGAAGTATAAATTCTAAATCTAAAAGCATTCAAAAGACTTTAATACTTTGAGGATAAGCTTAAATTAAATAGTTATAGGATATATGAATTTTTCATAATATCACCCTGAAAAGACTATACTGCAAGAGGATGTAACGAAAGCAGAACTTTTCATGCCTAAGATTAAATTGTGAGTGAATTTAGCTTTTGTTGAGTGAACGATCGATCTGTAGCTAAATATTGTGGATGGATTCTGATCTGAAACGCTGATTTCCTTCATGATTTTTCTCACAGCTTTTTCTCAGATTTTGTGAATTGGCATTGAAATTTCACCAATACTTCCACTTACACAGCACATCATTCACAAAAATTGTGAAAAAAAACTGAGGGAAACATCGTAGAGAAAGATAGCATTTCAGAATAGAATCCATTCACGACTGGTTTAAGAATTGATATGGAATTTGCAAAAAATCTTCTAAAGCGAATTTTGATAAAATCCAAAATCGAAGAATAAAGGAATTTTTTCCCCTATTTAACTTTCTTATAATTAAAAATTTATAAATATAACATTTATATACTTTTATTCTACATTCAAAACTACAAAATATAAAATACAACCAAGACTCATTTCAAGTTTTCTGGGCAAAAATCGTGAGGATATGGCATTGATTGAGAAGGGACCCTGGGCTGAGAGAAAAAAAGAAAGCTGGTGAAGAAGTCGATAAATAGATACGAAATGAAAACGGGAAAGGAATCAAATATTTATGAATTGAATTGTGCAAGGCAGTTGAGAGTAGATTTTTAGAGTACGATGAATTGCTTTCCTCGCTCCTTATATTGTAACAATTTCTTCGTTTTCTCCTACCCTCGCATTGCTCTTAGTTTTCCACAATCTTCCATCCAATGACGGAGAAGTAAAAAAAAAAACAAGAAGAAATGAAGGAGTATGAGAACTTCATTGGAAGAATGTTGAATTTTCTTCTCCTTGCATTCGCTATTCTCCGAGGCATTTTCTCTCTTCCAATATTGTGTATGGTTTCGAAGAATTGTCGATGGGATTGCGGGATGTCTGGGGGTTGATGGCGCAAGAAAAAAAACACACACAGAACACCACCATCCAGGAAGAAGGCAACGTAATTTGATTTTTATTCGCACATTTGCTAACCTTTTTTATTTCCCCATTTTTACGACATTGTTATAGGGTCGTATATGGGTTGAAATTTGGTTTTAAATTGCTTACCCAAAAGAAGCCAAGTTTGCCCAGAGTGGGAAAATTTTCCTCGAGGAATGTATTGAGGAATGGATGAAAATTCACGATACTTGATTTTGTTAACAAACTTCCATTCTGTGATTGCGAGAGGTGCCTCATTCGTTATGAACTCCCACATTTCTCTCTTTTTTTTTGCATAATTTGGGTTACAATACATGAATGTTGTAAATATATATAGCTAAACATTAACTAAATCAATCTATTATATCATAATTCCTTCATGATCCATTGAGGTGCCATTATCACAGAGATTTTGAAAATATTTTAATAATTAAAATCATCAATCATTAAAAGGCTTATTAGTGCGCTTAGTTTTATAACCACTATTTAATTACGTATTTGAATTAGCTATTTTATATAAATCTATTGCATACTGTCAAATGTACAGAAAAGAGAATATCTCATTCCAAAAAACTAAACATTTCCAGTGAGAGTTAGAGAGAATAACCCCCTAAAATTATGCCATTTGTCAGGTGAGGCCGTGAAAAAAGAATTAATATTTTCCATTTGATAAATTAATTTGCTTTAATGTATGTACTTAATTGCTTTAGTGGTTCTCTGGAGGAATTTTACGATGATAATTTCTGATAATGACAAGCGAAGGATAATGAAGGAAAGTCAATTCCTCCCAATCCTCTCAATTCCGGAATGGGAGTTTTCCATGGTGAAAATGCTTTGCAAGAGTGTGAGATATTTTGTCTCTATCTGATGCTCTTGACTCATTAATATTAGCATTATACAAAAAGCTTTTAGTAACATTACCCAGGCATTATGAAGACCCCTCCATCGTGCTAGACTTGTATTATTAGGATTTTCGGCTTGGGGACGGAAATCGATTATTATTAAAATCCCAAACCCCCTCTTTTTCCGCCTTCCGCACAAATACTATTATCGCACATCGTGTGCTCATCACCATTAAAATTCATTTTATTTCTTGTGGGTACAGGAAAGGCTTTCTCCCAAAAGCTTTCCATTTGTATCCACAGCTTACATATAACATCAAAAGCTTCCACCCCTTCTTTGTATTTCCGGGGGAAGGATGTTAGTGGCAAAACATCAAATGGAAATGAAACATATTGGTCAATTAATAGAAATAATTCTCAATTTCTCTTCATGTATTGTACGTCGCACCCAAAAGTAAAAACCTCCCAATATGTAGTCGCATTTAATGTAATAAAGTCCATTGTGGCTTTAACATGTTGTGTGTGCTCTAATACTGTTCTGTTACATATAAGTATTGAAGGGGCTATTAACTTCGCAAAGTAAAACCCTTTAGTATTTTTTTTATCTGATTATTGTCATGTATTTTTTTATGAAATATTAAGGTTTCCTTTCTTTTATAATGGTCAATTGGTATGATTCAAGATTTTAAGAAATTACAGATTTTATTTTATTAGGGAAGGAGAATCCGAAAAAAATACTTCAGAAATAAAATTAGGCCCAAGAAAGAAAATCTTTGGAAAATAATAAAATTTTGTTTCAGTAAAGTACAAAATTCTCTGCTTTAGAATGCTCCTTGAGTGATCTTAAGAAAGATCTGAAAATTAAAAATTGAGAACTTTTTTTTATTGTCCCAAGTTCTCCTAAATTTTATTCTCCTAAATTTTACTCTAAAAAACAAACGTAGCAAAATTTTTTTTTAATAAAAATTAAATTCTGAATTAAAATTTTATAATTATCCTGTAACTTTTACCTATAATATTTTCCATTTTAAAAAAAGCTCCTAAAACCATCAAATTTTTATATTTACATATTTTCTAATTCCTTAGAACATTTGAAAAATCTTACATTGAAAAATCTGTAAAACTCCTCAATTGATTAGCCCCTTTTGTGAGTCCTTATTCGGGGTTCTCACTCTGGTGTTTTTGGAAAATCTATATCACCGCAGTATATACACATTTCGTTTGGACTTAAATAGCACAGGGAGAGTTTTGATGGTAAATTGGCCAATAACACTTGAAATATATTCGATTGGAGTGGTTTTTGGGGTTGTGGTAAATGCTTTGTTTTCCTTCCTCTCCTAATTGTTTTACTTGCCATTCACTATTGCAGTATTATTACAAATAAATTTCACGACACTCCAAATTACTCTGCGTCCCCCTAATGTCGTCTGTGAAAAGAATAAACGAACAGGGTGAGTCAGGTATATAGGGAGAGAGTCAGAGAATTTACCTTTTTTGGTATATCGACGATGTAATACATACATACATATACCTATGTTACGTATTATATAGTTAAAGCTTTAAGCAGATTTAGGAAGCTTTTTTTCTGAAAAATATTGGAAAATGAAATATAAGCCTATAGTGGACAATTTAGATGAATTCCCAATTCATTGATCTGATTTACCTCTCTGGCACCCCATTTTGCACCATGGGGGAATCAATTAAATTTCGGTATTTGAACCAAATTAAATGCAATTCCAAAGTTCTATTGCACAATGTTGTAGCTCATAATTTCATTTCAGTGCCACCCTCTCGCCCCCCTCATTGGCGTTTGTATTAAGTTTCAAGTGGTGTGACGATTGTTATCAATAATAGAGCAAGGACGGGAGGAATATTTTGCAAATTGCTGTTTTGACTTCTGAAGAGCAACATTATTTTTCCCTCTCACAATTCCTGATGCATTTTTGCTGAGCCATGGCAAATCGATTAGCAACGTGTACTCTCTGTATGTTATGTATGTTGTATACCTTCTACAAGCTCAATAAAAGGGAATGAATAAAAAAAAGCATTTTCACGGTTGCCCCCTAATAGAGTTGTCCCAAAAGTGATGAATAAACATAGAGCATGGTGTTTAGGAAGAGGTGAAAAAGAATTAGTAAAAACACCGGGTGGAGGGAAAATTTTCGGGGAGAATCGGAATGGAAATGGCGACAACGGGTCGATCGATAGTAATGCCGTCGTGTATGATTGGTTGTTGGGCGGAGATAGGACGATTTTCTCCGTATATACGGAAAAGTCTGTGCACAGAGGGTGCGAAAGAGAAAATATGATCATTTCCCCATGTGTCACTGTATTTGTAGAGAGAAAATCTCCCCTTTTTGTGCACTCGAAATTCTCCACTCACATAATTTTCCTCCTTTTACTCGCGCTTTTCTTTCCTCTTCAGTAAACAAAACAAAATGGTTGGGAAAATTGTGAATTTTACGAGGAAATCTTTGCAAATATTTCCCCATATTATGCATTTCTTGTTAACAAATATTATTTTAGTGGCAACATAGTATAGTTTTGATGTTAAAATAATTTAGGTTTTGTAAGGAAAATGCTTTGGAACATTGCTAAACTATATTAGAAAAATTTTGGACGATTTATTCAATAGATTTAATCATTGAAATAAACCCGGTTATACTCTGAAAGTTTTAACATTTTCGCAGTCTGACTTGAAAATCTTCTAGAAAATTTAATTTTTAACCAAAATTTTTCAAATTTTGCGTAAAAAGTTCGAAAACTCTTCTTTTAACGGAATTCATTGAAGTTTTATAAGAATAAAGAATTTTCAAGCCATGTTTATGCACTCACATACAACATTGCGATCTCAAATTAACACTGAATTACTAATCATTCTCTGACGACTTAGGTAACCAAATTGAATTAAAAGACTTTCCCAATTTGTTTTTTTTAGTAAAATCCAGAAATCACTTGTATATAAAAATCTTGTAAGCTCTGTCCGTTAAAAGCTCTCTCCTATCTCCGTGTAAATCGAAGAAATGTTGGTCAATTCCATGCAAAAAAAATCTCCTACATTTATGATGGATGAGCGAGCATATTATGTATCAGACAATACATAAGGCATTACTGTTCGTGAACTAAAGGCGGGCAAGAGAAACACCTTGAAAGTTTTCCTTAGCGGATGGCAAAAAAAGCTCTGCTGTACGACGAATGGTGAATTGAGGATAGGGTGGGAGGTAGTGGGGTAGGAGGTGTAACTTCGTATGCATTTTCGATTTAGAACACTTTTCCAGGTTGGAGAGTTTCTCTCTCGTTAAAACCCATAAATACACTCTGTAATATAATCTGATTTATAATTCATCTTCGACATCGCGTGATGCAAAACGAAAACCGGTTTAACTAACAATTACCAACATAGAAGGTATTATGTATATGTAGTACAGAGTGGGCTTAATATGGGGCTGTGTTTTTTTCGGGGGGTGGGAAAAGTCACTTTGGGGGTGGGTGAATTGTGTGTATTGTGGGAAGTTGCTTGCTTTTCAAGGAAAAACCGAAGAGACACCACCAATTTAATCCTCGTAATATTCCTCGAGCCTTGTATTTCCGTCTCCGCTGTGAGACTTTCTTAAGACTTTAATAGTCACTTTGATGGAAGTTTACTTTTTTTTCCCTAACATACCCCATATAAGTTACTTAACAACATGCAATTTTTTACATAGAGGCAACACGAATAGCTTACACGGCTTACACGTTTTTTAATGTTTAATGAAAATTTAAATTATTTTTAAAAATAATAAGAAAAATTTATATTTTTTTCGATTTATCAATTTTTGAATTTAATTCAAAAGGAAAAAAAACAAAAATTTGCCATCATGCGGACATGGGATTACACGAAATTGCCCAAATTCAATTATAATGTGTTGAGAGGAACAATTTAAACCACATTTGGAGCCATGATGTGTTGCAAAATCGTTAAATATTTGTGTGGGCAAAATTCAATGAATTGTTGGAATATTGTACTCTCAAATCTAATTACAAAATCTAAACCAAGACCTCTCTCACAAAATAACCACGTGAAAAGTACGCAGCGAAATCATGGTTAATTTTTAATGATTATACCAAGAGAAATATTATGTTAACTTTATACTGGAATTTGCCACCCCAAATATAGGGAAAGTTCGTTGTTACTGGCAGATATTGTGTACAATATACTTTCAAATAGGGCAGCATTAATGATCTCCTAAAGCCGAAGGAAGAGTTGCAAGATCAATAGACATTTTGTAAATAAACAATTCATTATTTATTTATTAATGTAATGCTAACGACTCTTAATTGATTAGGCAATAATAGTGTGGAAAAGGGGTTGAAAGCAATGATGATGTTTACTTTTTTTCTCTTCTATTTACATACTGAATGTGAAACTAAACTCTTTTTTTTTTACATGAATACGTTTAATTAGTAAAATTCTTCTCACGCGCCTCGTTGAATTATAAAAATACCTAACTCACGTAAAATTCAAAATTCATTCTTTTTATGGAAATTATAACCATATGAATTTTTTAAATAAAAAAATATATTCCTAAATATATTTCTGTGTGTCTATTAATTTTTTTATATGTAAATTAATTGCTCAATCAAGCCTCGCTTTCAACCCCTATTTTCTATTTTCTTCTACTTCCAGAGTCGATTATTAGAAGACGCTTCAATAATGTGTAATTCGTGGTCTCCCAGGCATAATGTGAGTGTCTTATTCATTTTCCTTATTCAAAATTTATGTTTCCTCAAGCATTACATCCAACATCTTTTGATTTTTTCAAACATACAAAAACTCGATCAGTTGCTAAACTACCGAAATAATAAAAAATCACAATTCCCTCAATCGCGTGCATAAAAAAAAATTCTTTTCCCTGTTTTTAATTCAATTAATTTAACCCCCCAAATGAAGGGGAAGAAAATTGTGGGAATTGTTCACGTGATTAGCAGCGATGTTCGCATATGTTTCCCTTTTTTACCTAAAATATATCCACTTGAGAGGGGAGAAGTGCTTATCGTGAAAGGCAGGAAAACCCACTAATTTCTCGAGGAAATATCCAATTTTCCATTGAAGAGGGTGATGATGGTGAAAAAAAAACCACAAACAACTTCCGGTCACGTGCGAATGACCACGACGAATTAATGAAAGACATCGCGACAGGTTGAATGAGGCAAATGCAAAAGGGTTTTGAATAGAAGTTAGGGGAATAGTGCCCCTTGTGCCATATTTCACATTCAATTTTGTGGAAATGGTGGAAGTATTTGTTGAATATAATATTGAGATTTTCTTTTGACCCACAAAGAAATTTTTCTCTATGTTTAAGGACGAAAATCCATCAATGATATTTTAAAATTTTGATCCATTAAGCTTTCATGCGTATGCGGGGCGGGGTTTGTATGAGTGGATGATGATGATGCAGTGAGTAGCAGATGGAAAATGAGTGAAATATTGTTCAAAGTGCTATAATTAATAGAAAATGAATAATTGAGAGATATTGAGGCAGACTTGCTCCAGACACTTCATCAATCTAACGAGGAAATTGCCTTCCATATACGTGTGTGTTTGTCTCACGAGCCTCCCCGACACCCAAAGGGTGGGTTGTGAAATGTACGGGTTTACCCGTGTGTGGGGGACGAGGTAGGAAATGGTAAAATGAAATCGTCTTACCTCATCCTACGACGGATGGCGTAATATTAAAGCACACCCGAAGAGCTTTCCTCGAAAGCTACGCACTTCCATGCGATTATGAGATTCAGTCCCTCATCGCATCCACACTTTCCCAAAAACTCTCCTCTACATAGCCCCTCATCTTAGGGAAGTATTAATCAATAATTCCATCCCCAAAATCTCACGGGTGTGCCGAAGAGGAATCCAACCGAAATGCATTTACCTCCCCGGTTCGATTTTGGTGGAGGGATTTTCCATCCCAGTGCGCCGAAAGCTTGAGATGTGCCTCTGGCTTATTTTTTCTTCTTGCTACGGGGAGGTCGTACGTGGAAAGCTCATAAGACCTCACGTGAGAATACACACACATACACACAGATTCCAAGTGGAGGTAGAGAAGAGAGATGTTAGATTGGTGAGGAGTTGGGAGCGAGTCGGCCTTATTAAAAATTGGCCAGACGTCTCATAAATATTTCACAGGGCGTCCGCTACAGGAGCACCCCTCAACCGTTTGAATGATGGATGACGAACGATGTCAATTTTTAACACCCCGCGCCGAAGAACTTCTCTTTCGTTCACCCACCCTTCTCATACACATCACATATGTTCTCCTTTCCCTTCTACAACCCCAAAATATCCTTCAATGAATATATTCCCCGGTATGTACATGAGAGCAAAAAGGAGATATGACATACTCATGTGCAGCTTTTGAGTTTGCAAACAAACTCATGTGGGGGTGGCTCCGAAAAAAAAGCTCCCGGCGGGGAAGGCACATTTGGGGATGGTCGGAAGTTGTGGAGACATAGAGAGAAGAGAAGAAAAACAAGAACAATGTCAACCAACTAATATTCACATATGAGAGACACATCCCTGGGAATTTTATGTAAACATTGTAATACACGATGTGTCGCATATCACAAACTCCCATCGAAAACACATAGTTGGGGTGCCTCTGGGGTGGATGAAGAGGGTGATTTGTCGTGTCTCGTTTTCCAACCACCATTTCCACTTGTTCTGTATATATGCTACTTTATGCTTCAAACATCAAGTGAAAGGTTACGTTTTTTCCCCAGAAAAGGATAATAACTTTTAGAAGGAAAATTACATAGTTTTCCTTAATTTGATTTCTATTTGTAAAATGAAAAGGATTCACTTTTTGCGAGTGAGCAATCCTTATTTCTTTGTTAAATTTAACTGATTTTTCAAAACGATTTTTCGCTAAATATTCTAAAAAGAAAATATTTTTTTTTTTACATTCCAACCTGTAAGCTATGTATGTACTTCATATGAAGAAAAATTGATGACTTATTTCCCAAAGGGAAAAACACCTTAGCAATGACTCACAATGCTCTAGTGTTGAAAAATACTTATTTGAGAAAAATTATTGGGGAGTTCTTCTCCTCAAGGGTGGGGTGGGAAAATCAAAATAGAAAAACATATGTGCGACAACGAGGCCTCTATGGACAAGGTTGATTAACGATTTTTTCTGTGTCTTAATTGCAGGGTGATATCTTTTCGGGGCTGAACGATGGCATCCTGAGTAGGGCTGAAGCCCTGGCCGCTGTGGACATCCAGAAGCACCAGAGTAGTCATGCTCACACACAAATGTCCTCACAGCTTAAGCACGACGTGATGTACCACCATGGAATGGGTGGACCACCACAGAGGCCACTACAAGTGAGTTTTACTTGGAATCTTTGTGCACACCCTAAGGGTTTTTTTCGCTCTACCCGCTAATCACTGGATGAACGATAAATCAATTGACAAAATCGCTTAACTAAATGAACAACCACTCGTCTATATTCGCCTGGGGATGAAATTCTAATTTCAATTCTCATTATGGCTACACTGTATGTATGTTGTATTTCTCGTGTGCTCAAAGACACGTGACCACTTTGGCACGTGTCAACACCCTCGAGGCTCATCGCGCAATCACAATTTGAGTTGGAATAAAAAAAATCGTGAACCCCTGTGCGAGTGTATTGAGAAAATTGAGATAAGAGCATGAGAATGGATAATTTGGAGTAATATTGCGTCCACGGTGTTTATGGGAAAATGTGGAAAAGCGGTTGAGGTGAAGGACGGTTATTTATCCTTATTGGAAAGAGTTGATATACATACATATATTTAGTAAATATAGGTAATTTATTTTGAAGATATAGGAAAGAATGTCCTTTATTATGCAAAAGTGGGATAATCCAAAAAGTCGTTCAAATAAGGATTAAAACGTTTTATTAATGTGAATTTCAAAAATATAAAAGGTATGACGTAGACAGAATTTGAAATTGATCCTTCTACTAAAATGTTCCCGGATTGTTCACCTCACAACTCTATTATATCTTCATCTTGCAATTTGCTGTTGTATCAGACTGACACTGATGGACATCCAAAATGGTAATTCCGCAGTCCTTGTTTGGCATTTTTCTGTCCAAAGGACTTCCACTCCATCCCCCACCCCCACATAAGCACGATCATATAGGGTACAACTCACAGGGAAATCATCTTTCTGGGAAAAAGAGTGTCACCCACCACCCCTCTTGTGAGAGAAGCATCTCGCAATCATAATGCAACCATCACTGGCAACGACACGTGACGGATAATTTGATTGGTAACAAGTGAATTAACAATTGCTCAATTCTGTTTATATTAACTCTCACTCTCCATTTTACAACACGGATGAATTACGAGGACAACGGGGTGTACACGGGGGTGGGTGTCTGCAGTGGAATTCACTCAGAGACATGACTGTGAAATTTGACGATGGTACATTGAACTATATTAATGAGGGATTATGTAAATCTCTTTTTAACCTGATTGATGGTGTGTTTTGTATATCAAATAACACCCATGAATCAATCTTTAATAAAATTTTCATCCCTTTTTCGCATATTAACCATATACATATGTACATATATGTATGTATGAAAATTCATCGGTTAAATTGTTACAGGGTGTCCCATTTACATAATTCTAAAAAATAGTTTTTACTTTGATCTTGTTTTTTTTTCAGCTAATTTGTGATGGTCGAGTGTTATTTAGGACCGAGGATAATCACTGTAAAAAAAATTACCTTTATATTTTAACCCTTTCGCATCTGCATAAAACATAAATATATTTCAACATTCGGTTCATTCTGCTCAAATTTATTTTATTTCCAACTTTGAAAAAATATTAAAGTTTTTAATAATTAACTGTTGGCGCTTTATACGCCAACCACTTTGCGACAACCGCGCCACCACCGGCACAACGCACGAAACAAAAAAAATGTCATCTGTGACTCCGCCTGACGTGATCTTTTTCCGTCGAAATTGACACGCTCTCTTCCGTTCCCAACCACGGTGATGGCAACATGTGCCACCAACTTGCGCAAAAATTAAATTCAATTTTATGTAGTAAGTGAGTAAAGTTAAATTCGGAAACATATTTTAAATTAATCAGTGGATCACTGTGTTATATTTTGTGCGCGCCCCCAACCGCCACACTCCGCGGATTCTCCGGAATTTCGCCCAACAATCCACCCGAGACGACCACGAGGGGGGAAGATTTTTTTGTCCTCCGACCCGGACATTCCGGCAGGAGCCCCCAACAAGATTTTAACCCATTTTCATCTGTATCACGCAGGTACGTGACGTTACATTTTTGTCCTCCGACCCGGACATTCCGGCAGGAGCCCCCAACAAGATTTTAACCCATTTTCATCTGTATCACGCAGGTACGTGACGTTACATTTTGGACCTTCGATCCGTGTGGCAACAGGATTAGCCACACCCAGCGACCACGATGATGCCGGCTGATGAGAAAAACATCACCCTGAGGGGCCACAAATCTCGTGTTGAAGGACGTGTTGCCGATACAGGCACAAATCCATCCAGTGGCACCAACAGAGAATATCCGCATGTTCCGACAGCCTCTGACAGCTTCCTCCCACATGGAGCCACGGCTACGCCACCTACAAATGCCTCTGCGCTTGACATAGCCCTTGCTCAGCTCATTCAGCACCAAATTCAAGCTGAGAAGCGCACTGAATTGATGTTTTCGTGTCTCCAAGATTCCGTACAGAGCTGTCATAACGGAAGTCAGGGTCAACTTGAAGCCAATGCGTACTCTCATTGCAAGCTCCCCATTCTGTCCATCCCAGAGTTTGGTGGGGACCACATGGCTTGGTACAACTTCAAGGACATGTTTACGAGCATCGTTCACCACAATCCAAGACTGTCCAACGTCCAACGGCTTCAGTATCTGATGAATGCCGTTACGGGGAATGCCAAACGCTTCATAGCCAACCTCTCACTATCCGACAACAATTATGAGGTGGCATGGAACGCTCTGTGTGCACATTACGACGACCAACACACCATAGTGCGTCATCACATTGGATTGCTCAACGACATGCCTGCCCTATCCGACCCTACAGCTGCGAATTTCACGGACTTCTATGCCACCACCAGCTCTGTGCTCAACTCTCTCGATGCCCTACAACAGACCAGCCGTGACCCATGGGTGATTTACCTACTGCTTTCCAAGCTGGACCTTGAGAGTCAGATGCTGTGGTCCCGTCAAATCGGCCACCAACCACCCACTCTCCCACGATTCATGAGTTTCTTGAAAGAGAGACTCAAGTCGGTCGAGATGTGTGCCACCCTCCAATAGACGCATTCAGTGGGAGAGAGATCGCAAGGATGTGATCTCTACGAAGATTCACCGTCTGAGAAATCAACTACCTGTCTTCAAAGATTCTCTTTCGGCTGGATCGTTTTTGGGCTACCTCATCGCCCACCTTAGACTATTGTTTCCAACCAGGCATCTCCCTGTTGGAGCAAGCTCTCTGCTCAAGAGAACCGTACCCCGATTCCCCACCAGGCATCTCCCTGTTGGACCAACCTCTCTGCTCAAGAGGACCTTTAACCGATTCCCAACCAGGCATCTCCCTGTTGGACCAACTCTCTGCCAAGAGAGATCCTTCCGGATCTGCGCCACCCAGGTATCTCTGCTCAAGGGATGTATCCGGAATAGCCCACATCCAGACATCTCGCCGTTGGAACTACATTCTGCACAAGAAGTACTCCCGGAAGCATGTCAAAATCATCATACAGTCCACACACATCCGCCTCGGAAGCCTTACAACCTTCCAGGGCTCGGAAGCTTTACAACCTTCCATTGAGGGATTACCACCCTCAGGATTCCCCCCCCCCCCAGCATGTTGGCGCTTTATACGCCAACCACTTTGCGACAACCGCGCCACCACCGGCACAACGCACGAAACAAAAAAAATGTCATCTGTGACTCCGCCTGACGTGATCTTTTTCCGTCGAAATTGACACGCTCTCTTCCGTTCCCAACCACGGTGATGGCAACATGTGCCACCAACTTGCGCAAAAATTAAATTCAATTTTATGTAGTAAGTGAGTAAAGTTAAATTCGGAAACATATTTTAAATTAATCAGTGGATCACTGTGTTATATTTTGTGCGCGCCCCCAACCGCCACACTCCGCGGATTCTCCGGAATTTCGCCCAACAATCCACCCGAGACGACCACGAGGGGGGAAGATTTTTTTGTCCTCCGACCCGGACATTCCGGCAGGAGCCCCCAACAAGATTTTAACCCATTTTCATCTGTATCACGCAGGTACGTGACGTTACATTAACACTTAAGTCAGTATCTGACCCAATACCCGTAAAAGGATTAAGTGGAGTAAGTTTTTAGACCATTAAGTAACGTATTGATGTAGTTTATTTACCTTTTAAACACAATAAGTAGGTATCTCTCTTCAAAAACATTTCTTTTTAATTTACCAAAAAAAATATTCTTGCAATATTTTCATACTTTAGTCGACAAAGAAATGTTCTAACCGAGTACACCCTGTTAATTCTATTGATTCCATATATGTTCCTCTGTCACAAATTCCCATCCTCTTCGTCTACACTCATCAATATCAATTGCATAAGAAGCGTACATACCTTAGTACATACATATGTACGTAGAATTGATCTGGGCCAGGGGAGGAACAAAAAAAACACCGGCTAACAGAAACTCAAGAGAGGGTGAAAGAATGGAGAAAAGCTCCACACTCACATGGAGCAACCCCGACCATAGCGGAAAATTTCTTGTAATCCAATAAATATTGATTCCGTCGGATAGAAATAAATCTACCTAAGGCAGAAATAGAAAAAAAGGACACCCAAAACAACTCTCCGCACATTCAGGCAAAAGGTGAAAACCCATATATTTCCTTCAGGCTTGATTTCTTGACCAGCCAGAATAGGAAAATTCACGCAACTGCACTTTACGTGAGTTTCAATTTTCCTATCAAGGCAGAGAAAAAATCCCCCTTTTGCCTGGAGAGAGAGAGACTTTTATTGGAATTCAGGGGGTTTGGAAAACAATTCCCATGGCAATAATATTTTCAGATAAATTTCACATTATGTCGCACGAAGAGGGATGATTTTCTTGAGGGTGGCCAAATTGGGATATAATTTACTCCTTGGCCTTCCACTCTGTGGCTTTCTCAATCAATCATGCGCCTCATGGAATGCCATTTCTTCTTTCACCGAAGTGCAAGATAAAAACATTTTAATTATTATAACACTTGGATTAATTAGCTTCAATGGCTCATTTAACATTTTGCAAGAAGTTGAGCGATTTTGTGTGGGAACAAATAATATGAAATTAATTTTATTTATTAAAATCTTTCTTCATTTGGTAATTCATTTAAATAAATCAACTCATAATATATTTTGCATTCAAAGGACCTCTCAAAAGCTTTTCTTTTGAATTAAAAACATTAAAACATACCTACTCGTATAAATCGAAAATCATTCTTTTAGAAGAAATAATTTAAATTAAAAGCAAACAATTTTGCGGATTTTGTTTGCTCTATTTTTCTTTTGAAATGTGGGCTTATATTGGCAGAGAGAGATGAAGAGGAAAACGCTTCATCTTTTATCCCATAATTCTGCATTAAATGGACTGAAGTCAATTTTATGGAAGATATACGACCACATATAGGGTGGTGTGTCTCCACCCCAGAAATAAATTTTTATAGCTAAGAGATAAAATCAGGGGAGAATAATTCTACCTGCACCTGTCAGTGCTATATAGAATATCACTTAAAAAGCCAAATAATGCCATTGTATTGTGATCCTGGAGGGTGGATGCTCTAGACGCCAGTGAGGGGGTGTGGGTGAGAACATTGAGAAATCGAGAAAATATGTTAACATATAAAAATTATTTCCCCTTCTGGTTAGACACACAATCATCTCAATGTCGCAAAAGTAGCACATATTTGCAACAAACATGACAATCATAGCAATAAATCATATAAATATACATTATACCCTCGCCCTATACGGTTTCTCCCTCTTGTGGATATAATGTAAGTCTCTGCGTGACCCCCATGCATTTTCGAGGGGTTGCGCAAGAAAACCCTCGGTGGTAGTTTTTTTTTCTCTCTTGATGTAGCAAAATGCACAAAAGGGATGAAATGATTTGCCGCTCGGAACGCCCTTCAAATTACAAATAGGAAAATCATAACAAGAACACTTTTGGCCCTTTGCGCACAAAGGGGGTGAGTAAAGTGCCACGGGAATGCGGAAAGGGGCACCATAAAGGGGTTTTATTCCCAATAATAATTTTTTATTGTTGATGTTTGCTGCATCTCGCCATTCTGCAAATATATTTAACGCAATTTGTACGATGAATTTTCCATGTCTCACCCTCACGTTTGTGTTTCATGGTGTAATACTATTTAATGCATTAACAGATGGTTGAAAGTGAATGTGCATCGATGGATTAACCCTGTGTATTGCACCCTCCATGACATTGCACGAGATAATTCATCTATAATGGATTTTTGCTCCTTTTTTTCACGGCAAATTCACGAGATATGTTACAAATTTTTGGCTTTCAAGAAGCGACGAGGGTCTCACCATGTACACAATATATATTTTGTATGGAATTTCATCCCTTTTGAGAAAATTTGACAGAAATTCACATCAAAGGTTGAAAAGTAAAGATCAACTCGGTTTGAAATCAAATACCAGCAGCGATTCCATGTAAATATCATTATCTAATTCACTGATTTAATTTCATTGCCATTAATTCAGGACGTAATGTTTAAACTATTTCCCCTGGAAGGGAGACAAAATGGTAAACTTCGGGAGACAAAGAACAATAAACAATTGAAGAGAAAATTAATTTACATGCAGTCAATCATGTGTTGATATTTACCAAATTATGGGCGAATTTCAGAGAATTGTGCTACTTGCTAACATAAGCAACACAAAAGGTCTCCTGATGGATGTCTAAATATTTGGCCACGGTACTCGCATTTGCAACATTCCGAGAGTATGGGCATTGATGAATTTCACACAGTCGGGTAACAAAGTTGATTTTGTCAAGATTAAAGATATTGTGTACTCTATGCTAGATCTATAGGTATTATAGGTAAATTAGATATCGATTTTCTTCTCATTTTCAGAACAATTTAAACTAAACGTTAAGAAGAATGAGTAAGATTTATTTAAAGAAATTCAAAGATTAATTTTTTTCTATAAAATTCGATACGTTTTCAGGATTTCTCGGTACTTTTTTTTACTTTCTTTTTCTTCTCCTCAATCAAATTAACTCAAATGTAGCTCATAGAACATCATGATGGTTTTAAAATCAAACAATCAGAAAATCTAATTACGCTGTTCAAATAGCAAAGAAAATCTTGTCTCGAGGCACTTTTTCTACTGTTTATCCACGACGAGCAGTCTGGTTGAGTTTAGATAAGCATAGAATTTTGTGGGGATAGAGAGCGCACACACCCCCAAGGATATTGCAGAAAAAATAGCAATATACTTCGAAGAAGTTGAGAATGCTTTAAATAAATTGCATCCCGGGGGGTATTTATTAGTTGATCCTCGGGACACGCGCGTGGTAGACGGCGGTGGTTTCTTATCATTTTTCTAAAAAAAACTTCACCACAATGTGTACAGTGGGTAAATCTGAGTGAAGAATCTGGGTCGATTTCAGATGCACCACACAATGGATGGCCTCGATATGCTGGATCCCGCCAGTTCCATGACAACCCTCACGCCAATGTCAGACACGCCAATCACCTCGTCGCACCATCAACTCCATGGCTCATATCACGGTATGAACCACATGATGGGGCATCACCACGGCGGCCCACTCAGCGGGCACACGACGGGTGAGTCCGAAAACCGTGGCAAAAGTCCCCAAGGCGTCCCACTGTGGCAAGAGAGAAAATTCTGGGATTCTCTTCCAGGACACCACGGCCACCCCGGCGCCCATCATCCCGCAATGGCTGCCGCCGTGGCGGCCGCTGGACTCCATCCTGACACAGACACAGATCCACGGGAATTGGAAGCGTTCGCTGAACGCTTCAAACAGCGACGAATAAAATTAGGTAAGTCTACAACTCTCACCTGGAGCAATATATCGAAAGTAACTTTGAATTGCAGGATGGGACAATTTTTATATTTCAACACCTCTTTCCCCTTGATAATCCTTTCATGTTACGAGAAAAGGGCTTATCTCTTCAAAGAAGAAAATTAGTTGGTGTTCCACTTCGTGGCCAACACCAAGTATTGTAATCGTCGGAAAAACCGACCACCTCAGATCGGGCTCAAACTTGGTATGAGCACGTTTTAGACATCCCACATTACGAAAATGGTGGTGGAAAATTTTTGATCCGGCCGGCCGGCCGGTCGCCCAAACTTTGCCTTATAGCTCGAGAACGGTAATAGATAGAGACTTCCGGTTTGAAGTTTTCTATAGAAATGTGGGTGTAAAATTTCATTTTTTCGCATTTTCAAAATCCAAGATGGCCGCCGTCCGCCATTTTGAAATACTGTCAACCACTTCCCTTATAGCTAGAGGTCTGAAATTTTAGTATGTTGTAAAGCTCAGTGAGACGTTTTCATCGACAATTCATACTTGAAAATCGGTCAAGCGGTTTAGCAAATATGGCGGCCTAAAGCAAAAAGTGTTTTTTCAATATAACTCGAGAACGGCTTGACCGATTTTGATCATCTTAGTATCAAATGAAAGGTTTCAAGAAGCCCTACAACTGTCTAGAACATTTCAAGTTCCAAAAACATCCGCAAGAGGCGCTAAAATCAAAAACAAAAATTGCCTAACTTTAAGGGGCAATATCTCCGAATCCCCATTAGGCAAATCTTTTAAATTTTGATATGTTGTAGCCTGACTCAATATCTTTCACCAGTCCGAAAATGAAGAAATTCTATGTCGCCGTTTAGAAGATATCGCAGTTTGAAAAATTCTTGAATTTGAAAAGTTCTAAAAGCCATATCTCCTGAACTACTTGTCCGATTTTGCTCAACTTGGTATCAAATTAAAGGTTTTGCAAAACTCTACAACTTTCTAGAACATCAGAAACCTCTAGAACTATTCCTTCAGGATAAAAAATGCCAAAAACTGTTTTGGTGAAACAAAAATCCGCCATTTTGTGTTCTAGTGGTGACCTTGAAATGT
The DNA here is from genome assembly GCF_024334085.1 of Lutzomyia longipalpis. Lineage (NCBI taxonomy): Eukaryota > Metazoa > Arthropoda > Insecta > Diptera > Psychodidae > Lutzomyia > Lutzomyia longipalpis. The sequence continues at coordinate 33,617,001 of NC_074708.1, forward strand.
ATCGAAACATATGTCAGATTATAGCTTATTTCAATACCTTTCCATAACTAGTCAAGAAATTTCTGTAGGCCTTATAGAACCAGAGATATAACGATTTTTTGCATAAAATTACTGAAGTTCACAAAAAAAATCACCTTTGCCTACTAATACTGCTCACAAATAGTATTACAACGCATAAACAAACTTCTATACGTTGTGGGACACCAACTCTTATAACTGGACGCGTTATGATTGACTTTCTTTTTAAAAGCTCTTAGAAAACTTAATATATTTTTTTTTAAATCAATTTTCATAAAGAGAACTAATTTCAAAAGTATTTTTTGCTCTTGGCATATGAATCTATCAGCTCTAGCGATATCTCTGGTACTTCCCAACTGAAACTTTTTAAATTTCCTTCACCTCTGACTTGAAGACGTGAAATATTTTATACATTTAGCCATCAACGTTAATTTCCGGAAATTTTTCCTCCTTACCTCCTTCCTGCAAAGTGCAATTTTTCGCATTTTATTATTCATTTGACTTCCATACTCATTAGCAAACTTTTGTAGTGGTTCTAATTTTTTTTGTTCTTCCATGGGGGCGAAGAAGAGGATTTCTGGGGTGATACTGAAAATTGTTATAATTACCTTCGATCGATTTTCCCCTTTTCTCTCTACTGAAGGTGTAACGCAAGCGGATGTGGGGAAAGCTCTCGCTAATCTCAAACTACCCGGCGTAGGTGCACTGTCCCAGAGCACTATATGCAGATTCGAGAGCTTAACACTGTCACACAACAATATGATTGCACTCAAGCCCATCCTTCAAGCTTGGCTTGAGGAGGCGGAGGCGCAAGCGAAGAACAAAAGACGAGATCCCGATGCACCCAGTGTCTTACCAGCGGGAGAGAAGAAGAGGTAGGCTGAGATTCTATTTTGAATTCATTTATCACGTTTTAAGGGTTACCCACTCCCCTGTAGTTTTCTCCCATGTTAAGAAGATATTGGCTCTCGATGAATGATTTTCAAAATTAAACTTGGAATTTGAAATCTTCGTTAAAAACTTTACGATATTGATCAGAATTTCTGGAATTTCTCAAAGGATGTGAATGTTTAACTTACTCAAAAGTGAGAAAAATTCTTTGTAGCATCGATAGCATTATTTAAATTAATTTAAAGCAAAGATATGGGATCCCAGCTTTCAGCTTACTTAAAATCTAACAGTTGGCCAAATTTCATTTTTTTTACAATAAAATGTCGCACGTGGCATTTGCCATCAAACAGTGAAAAATTGCAAACCGGAAAAAAATCTCCACTGAAAAAAAAAGCTACGTGAAATTTTCATTAAAAATGTAATTGGGATTTTATTTGTTTTCCCTTCGCTACCGGTTTTTTTTCTACCACCCACCCATCCTCAGAATATTCTATTTTATTAATATTTCAAGTGAAAATTGGAATAATTTCTCCCTTTTTTCCAACCATATAATTCTCTCCATGATTTTCTCTCTTGTTGCAATTTTCCCCAATTGCATTTTTCCCCACTTATTATCCCCCACGCCCCCACCAAAAAAAAAACGCTCAAATGCACACGAAAAAAAAAGAATATACCTGCCCCAAAAGGACACCCAGATGGAAAATTAATGCAACAAAAAAAGTCACAATGCGATGGCAATAATTCCATCCACAAAAAAAAGCACAACCAAAAATGAAATGGTCAGAATTTCAGGGGTATGAGGGAGGGAAATATAAACGGCAGACAGGGAGGAAAAAAATGTGGGTGTGAGAGAGCCAACCCTCAGCAGAACTATCTCCCCCCTCCGCACTTGAATAGATGCAATAAAACGTGGAGTGAAAAAATAATTTGGGATCTATATCGAGTCTTTTTTCAAGAAAAAGGACTTCCATCGCAGCACCAGAGAAACGCTCCCTGGAAGCATATTTTGCCGTCCAACCACGACCGTCTGGCGAGAAAATTGCTGCAATTGCTGAAAAATTGGACTTGAAGAAAAATGTGGTACGTGTGTGGTTTTGCAATCAACGACAAAAACAAAAACGTATGAAATTTGCAGCTCAGCACTGACAGCCAAATAATGCTGCAACACAACTGGGGATCGTAACAAGTGTGACTGCCTCAATGGCAGCAGCAGCAGCGGGTGGGGTTGTGGGTGGTGGTGTGCCTGGAAGTGGTCCCGTCACGGGATTCGGTTTCTAAAAGGAAATTTTACGTATATAAGAAGATTTTCTTTTCTTTTTTTTTGTTTACTTTATAATTCTCAGATGTGGTTTGTTGGTTCTTTTAGCGTTTTATCACGCAAAGCTATGTTGAGCATATGTAGCAATTTTGTTTCATTTAAATATTATTTTTCAATGAAATTGTGGATTTTTATGTTTTTTAATTTAAAATTGTGAAAGAATCTACAGATTTTGTAAAAAAAGATTTTTATTTCATTTTATTAATTTCCCCAAAAATAATTCTCAAAAAGGCCACCATCATTCACAATACTTTTGTTAAAGAAAGTATGTAAAAGAAATCATGTGAAATGTTAAAAAAAAAAGTGTGCAATTAATATGAAACTCAAAGGTTAATTTATGTATGTTTTTTTTTCCTAAGAACCTTTATTTCGACTATATAAGAAAAAAAAACAGAAAAAATTAACATTTTTACATTTCTTTAGTATTTGTGCAATATACATATATATTTTAAGAATGAAAGTGAATTGGAATGAGGGAAATATAATGTAGTTTAGAAAAGAATCGATTTTCATAAAGAAAATAAAATGTAACTCAATTTTAGAAAAAAGGTAGAAACATTAGCAAAAGAAGAAGAAGCTAAAATACCTTGTAAATATTAGCATTAAGGTACGATGAGGAAATTGCTGTTATAAATATTTGTAAATAGGTCAGAAGAAAAAAATTGATAAGGAAAAATTTTATTTCATTCAACCTCAGACCAATAATTTAATATATGGCTGTGGGTAATATGATAAAAACAATTACTGTAATAATACTTAAATTATTGACTTAATTCATTCATTAGAAAGACGAACGAACGTTTACAAGTTCAATATTAGCCATTCTCCCTGCTTATCAATGAAATTATTAGACGAAAAATAATTTTAAAAGAATTTAAAAAAAAAAATTCAACCTGAAGATGATGAGTATGATTGTGACGTTGAGTCAATGTAAAAAAATTAGTGGGTTTATCATCAAGACTTGGCAAGGTTTATTTCAGAAATTCTGTAAATAGAAAATACTGTATGAAACGACGAATGTAATGTAAGAAAAAAATAAGAATATCATTTTAAGCAGATATTTAAGTAAATTTAAAGAGAAAAAAAAGTCATATACTGAAGAAAAAAATGTGTAAAAAGCAATATAATAAAGCGGAAAAGGTGACCAAAAGTGAATATAGACACAATCCTCATGTTACATTCTTTTTCATTTTCTCAAAAAAAGAAATTGCGAGGACTACAAATCATATTTAAGTAAATTAAAGAGAAAACAATTATCTCAATAAAAGAAGGTTTCTTTAACAACGTCTGGCATTTTATCGTTGAACTCCTCCTTCAAAATTAACTTTGAATATTTATTGCTTCGTGTTAATAACCTCGTGAAATGAATTAAACTCTTTTGATTTGTGAGAGAAAAAAATTGTTTTTAATTGAAAGTATAACACAATGAATATTTAAGCCAATTGGTACATTAATTGAATTATTAATATCAATATACAATCAGGCAGAGAGAGAGAATCAATTAGCTTTAATTACAAAATCGTTTAATAAACTAATTAATTTTACTATCCACTCCTCGTAATTTTTTTGCCTCACTGACACTTTAATAAATAAATAGGAAAAAGTCTGCAAATTTGCCAATTTCAATCAATGTACGAATTTTTCAAATAAACAGGGTATAGAAAAAACTGTTCTCTCTCTGTGGCTCTATTCCCATTTTTTTTTGTTAAAAAAACTTTTTCCACCCACTCAGAAAGGGACAAAACAGCGATCAACAATTTTTTTTAGATTGCCACGTTAAAGAGAACCGCAGATCAAGAATAAACAAGAACGATAAATGCTGGATTTACATAAACAAATAAAATTAAATTAAATGAATTACAGTGTAATTGCTGTATCAAACATAAATATAGGTAAAAAAAAAAGAAGTCATCAATTTAAGGGCAATAGATTAAATTAATTGCATACATTGTTTACGCATATTTAATTCACAAAGGATTGCAATCAATGAAGAAAATAGGAGGTCTGCTTTGCAGAATTTACACAACACACAGAAAAAAATCAACAATAGACCGAATCTCAATTTCTTTGTCACATCCTTCACAAAAATTTCTTTTTCTGTGCTTAAAACACAACATATCATAGTCTTAAATAAGCCTTTTTATGCTTTATGTTGTTGGTACGATGAATAGACTACGAAAAAGGACGAATGGATTTTTTCTAAAGAAATTTAAAACATATAAATAATGACAAAGAAAAAAAACTTCAGGACAAAATGATTTTCTTTACAATTTTAATTTAAGAGAAAAAAAACTTTGTAATTAGGAATTTACATTTTATTCATTATAAAACTCTGAAAATGGAATGAACAAAAAAAGAAGAGCTAAAAAGAGGACAAAATATAGAATCAGCCAAATATGAATTGTTTGTTGTTTTCCTTTTCTTTTATTGGAAAATTCACCGGTTGCCAAAAAGAATCCTTTCAGCAATTTCTTAGAATTCAAAAACAGTGTCTGTCTGAAACTCTTTCTATATTTTTGCAAATCCTCGAAATCCTATAACATCGTGGGATGGAATCAAGAGATGAAGGAGTCTCCGTGTGTTATTCCTTGTATATTTTTACCGCACCACAAGAGGGGAGACACACAGAAGGACATTAGAGGACCCCGAATGTAGGAAAAGAAATAAAACAAAAATTGTTCACGGACAGAGATAATATCCACTCTTAAGGAAATAGGTTTACTTATATCCTTTTCAACGTTGTAAGTCTGTTTATTTGATTCTCTCCTTTTTTTCCTAACCCCGTCATCTCCCATGTGGCATCATGTACTGTAAATTGTATTTATTTATTCATTACTGGCGAATGGTGGGCAGCAGTTTTGTGGGAGGGTAAGTGAGGGTCGAGAATAAAAGTGAAGATGAGGGGCCCCTCAACCCTCACTTTCCTATCCTCAGTTGTGTTTGTGTATCATCCCATGAAAATACAGTCGGATCATTTTCATCCTCATACCCCGCGCGTACAAAACACTTTTTCAGCTCGCTGTCCCTTTTATAATTTTCCCTTTTTCACCTCTTGTGTCCTGCCTTCTTGTTTTTCCTCTCTGTATACTTTTTCGCGAGAAAACATCCAAAAGCTGATTTCATCAGGAAGGAAATTTTGATTTAACCAATATTTCTGGATTTGAATTAAATTGTAAGTACCTATACCAATCTCCTTATTCAGAGTGAGATTTTATAGAATAAATCCTTTCAAAAAGAGATTCTTGATTCTTTGAATTCTTTTTGTGCAGGTATGTAATAGAAATCTAATCAAGAATGTGTTTTGATATTTTTTTAATTTTGAAAATAAATTGGAAAATAGCTACACCTCTGTTTTAATACCATATTTATGATTTTTTAGAACTGAGATAATTCATTTGATTGTTTCTTTAATCCGAAGGAGAACTTTTTTATACATGTAAATATAATTTTTTTACAATTTAATAGCAAAGCATAAAAATCATACGAATGCTCAGAACCAAAAGTTAAAATAAAACTACGAATAAGTTGTTTAATTCGTTTAATTCAAACAGATTATAAAAGTGGTTGATTCAAGAGAATAAAAGTTATTCAATTAAGTTAGTTAAAAATATTCAGAATAATTAAGAACATTAAGTAACTAAATTATTCAAAAGCTGGATTTTAAGCTCTCTTTCAAACTTCAAGATACTAATATTTCTCTATTTGAATATTTAAAAATAAATGTATTTTAATTTTTATTTGGCTCCTCATTTTTTTTTAAATTTTTTTTTTGATCACCCATAATTCACTGATAACTCTTAAGATTCTCAAAGACTCAAGATTTTTTTTTTTAAAAATAACATTTTCTTTTAAATATAATTAATTAAAATTAAATTAAATTTCTTTAACTGCATTAAGTCTATTTTATTGAAAGAAATGCAAAAACAAATTCCATTATAGACTCTGAAGTAAACCGAACGAGGGTGGTAAGAAAAAAAAAGTCTCGCATCGTATAAGGGATAGAAGATGGTCAGTTTGATATATGCGATGCGGTTCTGCATACACATTAGAAATTTAGCAATGAATAATGAATATCGCATTTAGGAAAGATGTAGCACACATTCCCTCCGCATATCTACCCATTTTGTCTTCATTTTGACTCTTGGTTATCAACCTGAGGAGAATCACACCATATATCTTCACCGGGCTGCCCTAAAGCGTTATTTATGCAAACCGAAAACACCGCAGATTTTTTTTTCTTCTTCTACTGACCCAAACTTTGCATGCAAAATGAGGGATGCTAGTGGTCCGCTAAGGGATTCAACCGTACATGGAAGGCATGGAAAAGAGGTTTGTTGAAGGAGAATAAAAAAATCTAATTGAATCCTTGGGAGGAGCAATTAATTGCAATATCTCGACAACTTAATGGGCATCATGGGAGCAATGCAGGTGTATAAAATTGACATGAAAAAACGCCAAATTCTTCTACTTTATCTTTCACATCGAATCACATGGGGACACTTAAAAGGTGTGTAAATTCTGCGGCACTTGTAATTTATTGGGCCATCCTCCTAGGATATTTTTTTGTAGGTCCTTTAGCAATTTCTTTTGAAGTTATTTAATCATCAAACTTTTATTTAGTGTAAAATTCTCGTGAGTATTTGTGGAATACAAAATGAATTTCAAATGACAAATCCTCATTCTTGAATTATTCTATACAATCCCAAATGAGTTGGACTTTTTTTGTCCAATGATGCAAAATGAGCAAAACTAAAATTTTGAAACGTTGCCAGAAAAGGATTTATCAGGAAGTAGTTTCGGAAACATGAATCTCAATCCCTTTGGGTATTTGGAAAAGCCGCGAATAATTTTCTATCGGTTGGTGGTGAATTAATAAATTTACATTGTTTCCACTCTGTGTCAATGGGATTTCCCGAGGGTGAAGGAGCACACCCCCACCCCCAACAACTTCCACACTCCACATATCCCGAGTATGTGTTCAAAATTTCCAACTAGGCGCCACCTCTCCCCGCCCCCTCACATATCCCATCGCATATAGAACCCCACAATACACAATAGGAAAATTTCATTGCATATAATATAGGGAAGTGCCCCATGTCGCATTCATTGATAACACAATATATCCATTGTGTGGCCTCTTTCATTCCACATTCACCATCGGTGAGAATGGGGAAAGCCAACCTCCGCCCCCCCCCCCATTTTGGGTGCACACAAAATCTATCCCCTATTTTGCAATCACACTGCAATTCAAACAATTGAACTCTCTGTCCCACACTTCCTTGGGGACCGTCCTACCCTCAAAATAATATTGAAAGCATGGTTTTGAGAGCCTGTGAGCCACCGTACACCGCATTTTCATCTATGCACCGCAGCACAAAACGTATAAGCATAAATACGTATATAGAGCATAACACAACAGTGTTTCCGGTTGCCATTACATTTATGCAGAAAGCTATACGACCTGCAGAGTTGACGGGGGAGTAGGAAAATATTTAATCACGGAAGTTTATATACCGATTTGGTCATCCCCCGTACTACCATTAAATTTCTAAATCCCCCTGATTCTGGTGGATGGAACGGAATGAGTTTACTTCAGCCCCTCTAACTTTTTTAGTCTTTTTAGACAGGATACAAAAGATTCTTTCTTTTAAGAATGTTTCGCAGAGCTTTGACGTTTTTTTTGTTCAATTTTATCCATAAGTATTAATTGATCTGATCATCGCAAGAGCATCAGTGTAAAAACAAACGATGGAATTATGAAAATGTTTTGAACTCTGACTGACCTTTTTATTTCCAAATTCACCCAATGAACGATCAAAAAGAAAGTAAGAAACTTAAAGAAAAATTTTAAGAAAAAAAATTAGGTGCGCCATATATTTACGAAAGTGTTTGATTAATTTTTAAATGCACTGTTGTTTCATTATTTATTTTTTTCTAAAAATAGGAGTTCAAGGCTTTTTTATATAAACACCAAAATATCACACAGAAATCTCACCCAGTCTGTCTGAAGTCTACGAAGTGAAAGCTTGTGAATTAACTTATCCAAAGAAATTTTAAAATATGTTGATTTTTCTTTGCATTATTTGTTTGATCGGGAGTGGAGTTTACCTTTTCCTCATCTGGAATTACAAGCACTGGGCAAAACGGGGGATCCCATTCCCTAAGCCACAGATTCCTAGTGGAAATCTCCCGAGCTTATTCACCCAAAAGCAACACATTGCTTATGATTACGAGAACATTTACAAGTTTGTGAATTTTTTAAATTGATTTTTCGTAGTGATATCATGATTTAAAAAAAATCCTTTCTAGGCAATTTAAGGATCAATATTCCCTCGTGGGTTTCTTCAATGTGAGATTGCCACAGTATTTGGTACTAGATGCTAATATTGCTAAAGAGGTTCTTATCAGTAAATTTAAGAATTTTCGCGATAATGAATTTGCTGATATGGTTGACAAGGTGTAATGGTCAAACATTTAATTACAAAAAAAGAATGAAAAATAATAATTTGTTTTTCAGGAAAAAGATCCTATTTTTGGGAACAATCCTTTTATGCTAAAGGGAGAGGAATGGAAAGAAAAACGAGCTGAAATTACACCTGCATTTACACAACATAGGGTAAGAACAAAATTATGTAAATTTAAATCATAAGATAATTAATTGAAATTCCTATTTCTTTAGATAAAAGCCATGTATCCAGTTATTGAGGATGTTTGCGAGACTATGAAAAAGTTCATTATCCGGGAAAATGGTCAGGCAATTGATGCCCGTGAGATGAGTGCAAATTTCACAACAGATGTCGTTTCGAGTTGCATTTTTGGCGTTGATGCTGAAGCACTTTCTGGCACAAAATCACCTATTAGACAAATGGGTCAGAAGGTTATAGGTTCAGATACAGCAGCCAAATTCATGTTCTACTTCTTCGTAGTTCAATTGATCCCATCAATTAAGAAAATCTACAAAATTTCGATTGTTGAAAAAATCGTTGAGAAATTCTTCATTACTCTCATGAAGGATGCTATTGACTTAAGGAAGAAGAGCAAAGTCAACCGTGTGGATTACCTCAACTATCTTCCTTGATGGATTTGACACCTCAAGCGTTGTCTTGTGCTCTGCCCTTAATGAGCTGGCGAAGAATACAGATGTACAGGAAAAATTGAGATGTGAGGTTGAGGAATATACAGAAAGGTATGAAAAGATAACCTTTGATGCTATACAGGAAATGCCCTACCTTGAGCAGGTTTTCTCGGAAACACTTCGACTCTACCCTCCAGCAGTCTTTTTGAGCAAAATGTGCACAGATTCGTGCGAACTACCCCTAAATGAGAACAAAATGATACCAGTCGAAAAGGGATACTGCATTGTTATACCTGTCTACAGTATTCATCGTGATCCACGATATTTTGAAGATGCCGAAAAATTCATCCCTGAACGATTTGCACCAGAAGTGGGTGGAACAAAGATTCACCGTGAGAAAGGAAGCTTCCTCCCTTTTGGTGATGGACCACGAATTTGTCTCGGGATGCGATTTGCACAGATTCAATTGAAAGCTGCAATTGTATCAATCGTTAGAAATTTCGAAATTTCTCTCGATGAAAGAACATCAAAAGATGTGGTGTTGGACCCGAAAGATTTTCTGCCAATACCCATTGGGGGTATTTGGTTGAAATTCAAAGAAATAAATCATAAATAAAATACGATTATAAAATTTAAGATTATAAATTTATTACGAGACCTACCAAGAAGGATGATGACGATAAATATTTGAAAAAACATTTTCATCTTAATGTGATTTGCGTCGTTCTTACAATTTGAGCGTTACAACAATTTCATGGAATCATACAAAATTCAATCGTCTGCCAAAAAGCCTTTGAATATCGCCAAGATTATAACCAAGATGTAAAAGTATAATAAGATTTTTATTTTCAATTTATTTTTATCGTAATTTTTGACTTAATAATAATTAAAGTAGAAGAAAAGATGGAGATTGAAGACTAAGAAAACAAATTAAAATATAAATTTTTCATTATATTTTCCTGTCAAGGATGATGTGATAGGATGGCATAGTAAGTGACCTGTGAGTGGTATTTAAATGTAGTGCCCGGAAATTGTAATGTTTGTCCTTCTATTTTGTCATTTATGGGAAATTTCTCATGCGCACCAATGGAAATTTTGTGGGTGGTTTTGGCAAATGGGAGGAATGGGGAGGATCCGTTTTGAAATGATGCGTCACAGGGAGGATTTTGCGAGTCCAATTTTGAGGGTTGTGTGTCCTGATGATTCCAGGAAGGAGATTTCATGTGTATAATGTGTGATTTTGTGCATGGGGAGAGCTTTATGCTTTGTACATATTTGGCAATTTGAACTGAGAATACACAGGAGCAGTTAGGTATTTAATGCCATCATTTATATTCACGCACAAATTCTCGTTCCTAATTAAAGGAGATTAATGCGAATTTGTCCTTGTGGCATCGTCATCATAATATCGTCAGATTTTCCTGTGTATATATATTGTTGTATATATATAGTATTTTGTGGATTGGATGCCTGGGATATGCGGGGATGAATATGCCAGGGCCCAAAATGATGTTTGAGGATCGTTTAGATTTCAAATTCTCATCAACTTTTACCCTGGTGATTTTGGGGTCAAATATCAACCCATGACTAATTTTGATTAATATTTAACAAACCATTGTTGCTCAATTTATACTCCATACATAATATTATTTGGGAATTTCGGTCAAATTTCCCATCATACTTAACTACACACCACAAGGTATTATTTTCATCTCCCAACACATACCCCTCGCACAGCTCCATTTGTCTCTTCATCAAAGTATAAAAATTGGGTTTTTGAAAAGAAAGAGTTAGTCCTCTGCATGTAGGTGTCACAGGTTAAAAAACAACCCTCTCAGCTAAAAATTCTTTTTCATTACTTTCTCAAGCTGTTACATTGCAAAAGTTTGACAACGATTGTAATGCTAATTTAATAATAATAAATGAGAAATTCGTGAATTTCGTCTTTATTATGATTGCGTGCATGAATATTTAATAACTAATTAAGGCACTCTCTTGAACTCCCGAAAAGCCCAACTCATCCACTTTTCGATTATTATAGAAGGGTTGGGGAGCCTTGTAGCTTTCTCAAAAAAAATTTAACAGACTTAATTCTATTCAGTGTTGATGGGGGCGCTGCTGTAAGCGTGGGAGAGCCGAAAGCTTTCCTTTAGTTTGCTTTAGTTCGTTTATAAAAAAAAATGTCGTAAGTTTTAAGCCTTTTTAGGCATTGAATTTTCCTCCCTTGTCTGTTTTTGTGGGATATCGAATAAAATTTAATGCTTTTCACAGGAAAAATAAGGGTGAAAGATAGAAACTTTCTTTAGAGTGGTTAAATTCATTCAGGAGGGTGGTGTAGGTATGTATTGTATATGTTTATGTATATGTGCGGAGTTCAAATCATGCGAAAAGGGAAAAGTCTCATTCTCTGTGAAAACCCTTTTCACATTTCAAAAGTATATACCCCAATGGGGTGGGCGGGGTATATGTTGTTTTTCGAGAAAATGAGTGGAAATTTTCCCCCATCCACCCTCTGTGTGCCATTTTCCCTCAGCGGTGCTTTTTGCTCGTGTTTTTCACCCACACTCACCCCTTCCTCTCAACTATATATCGCTGACTTAACACACAAAACAATGATGGCCACGTTAATTATTCATAGTGAATCGAAATCTCAAAAACAAGGGATTTGCCGGAATTTTTAATTGCAAAGTTTAAGCACAACTTCACCTGGAGTGGTAGAATTTAAACGAATTTTACTGGATAACTCCGCATTGTATATACGAAGTTATTTAGGCCGTCTGCTGGAGAATACATTACATTAAGTAACAACAATATTATGTATTTAGTTAGATAAAATATGCTACAGAAAACGTTCTTTTCTTTTTCAATATACTTTGACCAAAAAATCATGTCCCAAAACTCTATGTTGCGCAAAAGAGAACAAATTTTCCTTGCTTCAGAATTCTTTTTTTTTCTCAAATAAGATTTATTGAACACAAAATGTTCTTACGAAAATAAAAAGATTTTCAATGGGATACGTAATGTGAAAATTTTACTTTTCAACAAATTCGATTGTGAGTTTCTCAACCCCTCCAAGAAAAAAAAAGCTGAAGATTTCTTTGTCGCACACGCCTAAAGATTCCTAAAATTGTCCTTTGTCCTTTCAATCCACCCACCATTGTAAGTCAATCACGTTCACCATTCTCATGTCCAATTGGATTATTTAATTCCACGTGAGCTTTTCTTGTCATTTTACTTGGATCCATTTGGACAAATCTCTCGGGGATGAAAACTTTTATTTGTACACGGGGACGTCCACACAAAATCTCAGGGATGGTTTTTTTTAACCAATCAACCAAACTACCCACCAAAAACTCAACTTGGTGGCGATTCACTTTAGAGAGGAGATATTTGTTGTCACATTTGGTAATCTGTCCATTTTCACTCTGTGACCACATTAGAAAACATTTTCGGTGGAAAGTGCACGTCACTCTTCTATTCTATACAGTATCTATTATTCCCACGCGATTCCATCGAATCTGTGAGGATATCAGTGGGGTGGGTTGACCAGAGAAAAGAGAGAGCTTTTGGCGACCTGTCTATATATATATATATATGGCAACAAATCACCAAGAATTATGGAACTGTGGTGACCCTCCTCCTTTTCACTTCTTTCCCTCTTTGTCACAGTTACACTCAGGAAAAATTTGATTTATTTTTTTTTATTTAATTTTAGAAATAAATTTAGAAAATTATAATAAGAAAAATATACAAAATTATGTATTTTTTGTGAGCTTTCTGCATTATGATGAGCTTTCATCAGGGGATACTTTTATGAAACAAGATCAAAGAAGGAAAAGAAGATCTCTTATTTTTAAAATAAATAAAACTCCAATCTTAATAATTAAAAAAATCTATTTATTAAAAAAAATAAATCCAAAAATAATAAAACATTTTTTTGTAGTGTAATAAGTGTTCTATTTGTAGTGTCCTCCACCTCTTTAGCTGTCCATGGGACTTTTCCAGCAGATTTTGTGAGCACTCCAAAAAACCCTCATCCTCTCATGGCATTTGAGATGGAAAACAGTGGTGTGGTGATGGGTGAAAAGCCCAAAATCAACGTCAATTTCTGCCAATTGTCAACACTTCACGAGATCACGCCACACCAGGATCTTCCCCTCCTTTTGCCATAGAAACCACCTTTTCGTATATCATTGTCCCGGGGATAAATCAAATTGACAGGTGGAAAACACATCAAGTGAATGCGATGAGAGAAGTTTCGGTTCACTGGAGAGGGTGGGGGGTATGAGACGCGCTTCTGTGAACCAGAGAAATTCAATTGAATGAAGAAGGACACAAAGATTGCAAAAAGACGAAAACTTCCCAATTAAGACAATCTCTCCTTCAATTTCTCTTTGTCTTCAGCATCACATCCCAAAATTGTATATATACTTTGTCTTTTGATATACAAAATCTCTACTTTCTCAACATTTTCGCTAAGACTCCTCCCCCAACTTTATTCAGCAGCACAGAGATTATACGGCCCACCTTCGCCGCATCGAAGGAATTCATGAGATAAGAAATAGAAATTTCTTCCAGAGAATGTTTATGGTGAAGAGAAAACTAAATAAGAACCGAGGTGATTTTATTTATAAACTGGTCCAGAGATCTCTCATCCCCCATTCTATCCAACGAATCCACCATCATACGCTCTCTCATCCACCACCACCACCCCCCAATATGCTAAACCCCTTTTTGCTTCACTCACACTTTTGTTCATTATTATGATTAACAAGAAGAACCGGCAGTTGTAATTACTAATTAAATATTCATTGGAGAGAATTTTCCAAAAAGTTTTCACCGCCCCCACCCTCCCTTGTGCACCATCCGCACGGGCAAACTCATATCGGGAGGAATGGCTCGAGAAAGAGGTATTAAAGCGAATCATTCGTGTAATAATGTCACGTCAAATTAAAATCATCTACGAGTTTGCGTCCATTTTGCCACCATGCTGGAAATATTCGCTTCTACCCATCCCATCCCCCATCCATCACGGCTAAAGCTCTCCCGGTTGATGATTCGCCAGCTCATGAAGGACCTTCCATGATGGAGTTTACCCGGCTCTGCTCATAATCATTATCCTGCAAATGAGTTTAACGATCCCTTCGCTGCTGCCTTTCGCGCTTTTGGTGCTCTTCTACCTAATTCTAACATATTTTTTTTGGAGCGTGATTTAAAAATGAGAAGAACATTGATGAAATTTTGAAAAAAAAATCTAAATAGATTTATTAACAATATATGATTGAATCTCTGACATTTTAAGTTTTTTTTAACGTATTAATTCGTGGTAATGTGAAAGAAAATATCGAAGTAAATCATTGAAATCCATGTGACCTACCCCTTTATTTGCAAATACCACCCCAGCATCGTTTTTTGAGTGATGGGGTCGGAGATGATGCGTCCAACCTTTTCATACATCGAGAGAAAGTCACACAGAACGAGTTGAGTTAATTTAGAACCCTTTTCTGTTCTAATTTCGATTAAACGCCATAAAAAATTCATCACCATTCGAGGGTAGCATCCCAAACAAGGGAAAACCTCACCCCTATATTACGGGCTTCCTCACGCTCAAATTCGCAACATTTCAAATGGACCACTCTTCAGTTCAATGGATAAGAGATTCAAAAAAATTCTTTTTACATAATTATACGAGCATAATTTTTACATAAAACTTTTTTTTATTTTTATGTATTTTGTCACATATTTAGTATTTTATTATATTCCATATCCTCTCATTTTTTTAAAGGATGAATTCTTGAAAGCCTTTACAGTTCATTAAAGGCGGTAAAATGATTTTAGTTTCAAATGCTTAAATTGAAGACTTTTCTTTTGTCAGTTTTCAGACCTATTACACCCAGATTTGTCCGTTTAGAACTGTTAGAAAATTTTCAGTGTTCATAAAAATTAGATAAAAAGTTTTTACTTAAAAAAAATCAAATGAGTTCGGTTACAAGAAGAGTTTGAGGATTTTTTTCGCAAATGATATTTATGTTTGAGAATTCACTTTACTAGATAATTTTGAAGTCATACTTCAGAAGAATTTTAAAGAAATTCCTCGGAATATTGTGATAAAAGGAGTTTATTCGCTTCTGTATGGGAAAATTAGTAACAATAATAATTAGTAAGAAACCGATATACACGTAATCTTGTAAAATATTAAAAAATATTCAGGTTAAGCAACAATTTTCATGTTTTCACTTTCAATAAGATTTAGATACTTTCCAGTTAAAAAATGAGAAGTTTCGTTAGCAATTGCTTATTAAGTATTAGTTCTTTACAATCAATTCGTCTACTCCAATTGTGAGTGAGTGATTTTTTATTTTGATAACATATACATATACGAACTCCTTTATATTTCACTTTTATAATATTTTAGAATGCATATCCTTAAGTATTCCAGTGCATAAAAAATTCTTAATTCTGTTCTTAATTTTTTAAACGAAAAATAAAAAGATTTTTTAAATTATCACAGCAATAAATTACATTATAACTCTACTTACACGCAGTTTTCATACGAGCCTGAAAAATAATATGTTCCGAGCTACAAAAAAGTAGGTAGGGGAGGACGGGGTAATTTGGCCACTTTGGCGGTTTTTGGGATATATCAAGCAAGTTTGGTAGTATGAAGAAAACCAAATAGCCCTATTTTGTAGGAAATTTTCCGGCCTACAACTTCCCCATATAACACTTTTCTCTATCTCGATGAGAAATGGGTGAATTTTCCATTTTCCTGGACCCTTAGCTTAGTGTCCAAATTACCCCGAGCACGGGTAATTTGGACACTTTGGCGCACAAATTATTAAACATGAAAATTTCTGGACAATAAAAAAAATTTATTTTTTCGATTATTTTTTTGGAAGATAGGATATTTATCTAAGATTCATTTCCAGTAATTTGCCAGATAAAAATATTTAACGGAGCCTCAAACTTTAACATTTTCTGAACCATAAACGGGCAAAGTCTAAAAAAGGCCATTTTTCAAATTATCGTAAATTTCTTTTTTTAGATAAAATTTTTTATCCTACTTTGCTTATAATCTGTAAGAAAACATTAAAAGGCACAACCACAATAAATATCTTAAATGTGCGTCGGAAAATGTGCCGGAAAAACTCAAGTGGCCAAATTACCCCACTCCAATTTTCCGGATAAAACCATTTCCACAGGAAAATCTGTTTGAGATATCGGAAAATGGATGTCACTATCGTGTTTATGATGGATCAATGACCCTTAATGGCTTAAAAGTTAATTTTTAAGTGTTAAAAATTTTTCGAAAATGACGAATTTCCAAAATGCCAAAAGCACTTGAAAATGCGAAAAAATGATTTTTCTTAAACAAAAGAAAATCCAATGATCGGATTTTCCTCAAACTTGGTACGATTGATTATCTCTATGGGGAGTATAAACTGTGGAGAAATGGATTTTCTAGCATTTACCATACTTGAGATATTCCCATTAATGACTTTGCCAAAGTGGCCAAATTACCCCGTCTTCCCCTACATAGCATACAACAGTTTATAAATTTAGCTCGAAAATGAGAAAAAAAATGGTTCACCCGCACATAAACGCGTTATTGAAAAAAAGTGAGTGGTGCGTATGAAAACAATGCAGAACAATATGCAAAAATAATTAAATGCAAACACAATTTTCAATACAACACCCGAGTGAAGAGACCCAAAAGAGTTGAAAATACTGGTAAAGAAAGAATTATATAAATTCAGGAAGAATTTTGCAGAGAATGCTTTTGTTTAAAAAAAATATCCCTTTGTGTTCCAATTGCGTTTGTTTTTCTCTGGTATATCAAGAGAATCAAGAGCTGGAATAACCATCCACCCCCCTATGGGAAATTCTCATCTAAATTCTAATTTTTATTCATTCCCCGTGAATTTATCTTTTTATCACCATTCAGCAATTCTTTTCTAAACTTTACCACTCACATCCCACAAAAATTGCATGTTTGGGGGTAGAAAAGACAGAAAAACCATCCCAGACGGTTTCACTTGGATATGGGAATAAAAGGTGCTTCTCGCTATTTACGGAAATCCAAAAACACCCACCTTTTCACCAACTCACTCCCCCGTGGCAATCACCCTCCGCCAGACCCATCGGAATGCTTTTATATGTTATGTGGCGAACCGAGTTGGACATTTTCTGGCCATCGCAGCGTAAATTTTTAAAATCGTTTGACTGGCTAGTGCCGATAGCCATTTGAGCGTCATGGCACATAAAGAGCGTCAGGTGGGTCTGGGTAGAAAATAAAATTACACCTACCACCAAAAAGGAAAGGAAAAGCCCCCTTTTTCACACAACCCGAAAAGGTGAGACAACTCTCGGAATTTTTTTTCATCAGAACTGGGCGATGAATTGTGTCTGTACACGTACTTTTAGAACAAAAACTACCTTTACTTCCATTTTCTTGAATTGAAATCGCATTTTTTCTCAGAAAAAAAAATAGAATCTTTGCTACAACTAAAAAATATTTTCTGTAATATTGTTAAATTAACATAAGTAAAAAAAATAGATCGGAATTCATTTTTTTAAGCTTCAACGGGCTTAAAAGTCCTTAAAACGTAAGAGAAAATTGTCTAAATCGGAACCATTGAAGTTTTATTAAAAGAAGGGTTTTTATATGAATGGAAAATCTATTTTCCCTTTAATATTCGTATTACATAAAAAAAGTATAAAAGGAAACCTTTAAAAAATAAATCATAAACATTCAAATCGATTTATTAAAAGTTCTTAATTAAGACATCTTCTCCAAGATTTTTAAAACCTTCTGTTTTCTTTGAGATAAAAGAAAACACTCCCCATTTTCAAACGAAAAAAATATTAAACTGTTTTAACTGCAATTTTTGAAGGCAATTTCCCTTTTAAAATTGCTTTAACAATTTGTCCAAATAGAAAAATTAAAAGTCAGTGAAAAATGCTTAATGTGATAATAAAACATGCGGGTGTTTACGTAAAGGGGATTGCGGAAGGAAAGTCCCAGGGATTAATTTCACTTGTCTTCACTCACCAATTAGGTTTTCAAATTGACAAAAGGAAGACGCGCCGTGGAGGAAAAAAAATTCCACCCTCCATTGTTCTCTAAATGAAATAAGACAGGAAAAAAGTTTTTATTTCTCTTATCCTCATTTTCTTTTTTTTTTGCTTTTCCCTAGAAAGTACTTGCGACACACGTTTCTCGGAAAAAATAGGAGCTGAAAGGAGGAAAACGTTGATTACCTCATAGAAAGGAAAAAGGGACGACTGCACGTTGGTGGGTGTGGAATTTTTAATTTTCCTTGCATTTGTGAGACAAAATTGGAGACATGCGATGCCAGAGGAGGAGTGGAAGTTAAATTGCTTGGCGGGAAAAAAGTTAATTCTTTTTAAATCCTTTGATAAGGAGATGAGTCCATGGTGGTTAATGCAGATTCTTGTTAGTGCTTTTTCTCAGTCAGGAATTTCCCTAATTTCCTTCGCGCCCTTTACTCAACGAGTCTGTCTTTTGAAAATCACGAAGAAATGGAGGAGATTACGAAAGGTGGATAGACGAAGGGAGATTCTGGGGCTGGATGTGTGGAGGATTCACCTCTTGTAAATTTTTAAATCAGTTGACAACTAAACCGCTTTTTCTCATAAATATTTCACCAAGAAATTTCGCCTTTACGGCTTTGCAATTTCCTCAGCGAAATTTTCCATATATTATTGCCGTTTCTGGTGCATTCAACTCACCACCCAGTGTTAAAAAATGTTAAACGTACTGGCGAAAGGGTTTCCTTAAATCCTGGGCTACGTTGAAAAAAAAATGGGATTGATTTTTTTATTTAAATTTTTTAACGATAAAGATTATTCCGTTTTGCTTAATCTTGTACTGGAATATATGCATATAATTATGTCAAACTAATTAATAAAACCATCCTTTAACAAAATCAATTTGATGATAAAAAATTTATTAAAAAATATGATTTTTTATAAAATAAATTTTTATTTTCCTCGACAAACAATATCATATAAAAAATATTTTTTTTTTACTTCTCTTTTTGTCTACGTGTAATTTTAATACGAGCATACCGCGAACTCATCGTAACATTGAGATTTTAGGATGAATATTCGTCTTCATCATTCGCTTACATGAGGAAAAGATGAAACGCGTGGAAATGCCTCCAAATGGCCCGCAGATGGGAAATTCTTGGGTAGAAGAGGAAGGAAAATGGGCCCATAAGGCGATCGCTGCTGGAGCAGACCCATTAAGTCACATCACGTTTCGCTCGGAAATAAAAGCAACGTCCAGTGAAACGAATTAAAACCACACACTAGCCCACCGAGGCTAGTTCTCGAGCTCCGTAATGGCCATAAGCTGAATTTCCTGTTTATCTCCGGCCCCATTTTTAGCTGTGATTCTTTCTTCAAAGAAGCACAGCTTCTGTGTACACTCAAAAATGCAAAGTCGTCAGATCGGGCTCAAACTTGGGATGAGCACGAATTATGGTCCCTACATTCCAAAAAACGTTGGCGCCAAAAATTGTTCCGGCCGGCCGGCCGGCCGGCCGGCCGTCCGTCCGTCCGGAACCTTTCGCTTAATTACAAGAGAACGGTGATAGATAGAGACTTGCGGTCAACGGCAAAGTTCATATATCGGGTGGAAGACATCCGATTATGAGGTTAAATCCAACCCCCCACCCCCGCGTCCGCCATTTTGAATAACTGTCAAATTTTGTTTTCGCTATATCTCAGCCCCTGTAATAGCTAAAAATCTGAAATTTTTATATGTTGTAGGGGCCATCAAGACCTTTCAAACGATACCTCATTTTCGAAAATCGGCCAAGCCGTTTAGCCAATATGGCCGTCACAATTTTTCATCGAAAATCGGGCATAACTCGAGAACGGCTTGGCCGATTTTGATCAACTCGGGCTCAAATGAAAGATATTAACGAGCCCTACAACTGCTCGGAACATTTCAAGTTCAAAAAATGACCGCAAGTGGCGCTAAAATCGAAAACAAAATTTTCGATGAGTTTTCGATGAATATCTCGAACATCGCTTTATAGAATTGCTTCATATTTTGATATGTTATAGTTGGCTATAATATCTTTCATCATGCCAAAAATGAAGAAAATCTATGTAGCCGTTCCGGAGATATCGCGTTTTAAAGTTAACATGTCATATCTTGAGTTGCATAAGACCAACGCCCCGCGAAGCGGGGCGTTTTATATATACATATATAAAAGTAAAGTAAAATATATATAAATGCATAGATATACACATTATATATACATATAAAAATGCAAAGATAAATATTAAATAAAAATATAGCATGGATGGAACAGTATAAAGCGAAAGAACGGTAAGTAAAACTTACAGGCTGTGATTCTTTCTTTGTCAGTGAAATGTGAAGATGGCTGAAAATTGAGGATGAGCAAATTTTGAGGAGAGACTTACTCGTGAGCCGAATCACAGCCAACGCCCGCCACGATTAAGGCTTTCTTCAAAACTGCGCGTTGGCTGTGATTCGGCTCGCGAGTAAGTCTCTCCTCAAAATTTGCTCATCCTCAATTTTCAGCCATCTTCACATTTCACTGACAAAGAAAGAATCACAGCCTGTAAGTTTTACTTACCGTTCTTTCGCTTTATACTGTTCCATCCATGCTATATTTTTATTTAATATTTATCTTTGCATTTTTATATGTATTTTTATTGCACAAAGAACAATGAAGAAATTTTCTAGAATAAAAAATATCAAACAAATAATTAATGAATATTAAATCCTACACATTTTTATAGTATATGTATGCTGTATTCTACTGTACCCCCGGAAATGTTCTCCTTGCTGGAGGAGGGATTCATGCGGTAGTACTGGAGAGGAATTACAATAATATGCTATGCAAGGGAGTGAAAAAATGTATTTTTTACAGCAAAATTTCTGGCAGAGAATTACACGCGTTTTTATAATGAATCTTTGTACATGTAATTTTGTGTGGAATGGGATGTAGGTGGAGGTCGCCCTACCGACGATGACGACGGTCCCTATCGCGGTAGTGGCCACGATTGTTGTCCCTTTCGCGGTCCTTATCAATATCCCTCTGTCGACGATTATTTTCATAGGGTTTTCTGCTTTCGTGACTTCGGTAGTGCTTGCCACGGTTCACGAGATCATTATTGGTGCGATTGTCACCGTAATAATTTCCACGGGAGGAGGCATTGAAGCCCCCCTGGAGATTCGCATTCAAGTGCTGTCCCATCTGCAGCAAACCCTGGATGTCTATTGATAAGCCAGATATTGTGGGTACATTGAGGGGCGGCGGTGGTGGTGGCACTCTCATTTGGGGCGTCATATGTCCCGGCATTGAATTTGTCATTCCCCGTGGTCCATGACTTAGGATGCTCTTGCCAGGATGATCTCGGTCCGGGGGAGCACTACCCTGCTGTGTCTTTAAAGCAATTGTGATCTCCCGACCAAATAATCGTGTTCCAGAGTACAAATTGAGAGCATACGGAATAGTAGCCTCATGTCTGTATGTCACAAATCCGAAACTGCGGGATTTGGGGATTCTCACTTCATCAATTGGACCCGCCTGAAAAATATTACTCACTTTGAGGTTATGATTTTCACTCTCTGATTTTTTCTCATTTTACCTGCAGGAATAATTCATAGAGAATTTCCTCAGTAACTTTTTCAGATAAGTTTCCACAGTAGAGCGTTCTGGACTGCTCACTGTCCATTTCTCTTTGAGAAAAAAGGAATTTTATTCCTAAACAAAAATGCAAACAACCTACTAAAACTTTTTGCTTATTGTGGTGGAAAAATTCCGATTGAAAGTCATAGGACGTGTGCTAAATAGGAATAGGCGGTCAATTTTGTTTTCCTTTTTTTATCATTTTTTCGGAGTTTTTTGAACTTTATTTCATATTTCAGGCTATCTTTGTGATATCACAACACATTTTCAAGTGAAAAAACTCAAGAAAAACTGCAAAAAATAAAAAAATAATACTTTTTCACTTAGCGCGGTTGTGTCGTCGAACAAGAAACATAAGTTTCATTCTTGTTTCGTATCTCTTCCGGAAAAATCAAAACACAAGAAAAACCCATTGAAAAAAGCTGGAAAATTTGAGAAATCACAAGGAAAATAACACAGAAATAACAACTAAAAAGGGATACGAGCATCCCTTTGATCAACGTAAGTATAAACATCCTTAAAATATTGCATAAAAATGGAAAAATCCTCATTTCCACTTCATAACCTCAATGTTTGTTGTCATTTTGTGAGTTATATAACGAGAAAACCTTAAAAATATCAATTTCTTCATCTTTTTCGCAGCAAATTTTCATGGCAAGTGCTTTTCTGCATCTCTGGCGTAAATATCGCATTGTTACAATCTTTCCAATTATCACAGCAAGCGCCATTTACGCAGATCTAGATCATACACGTAAGTGGAAGTTGCAGAAGCAGCTGGAGGCGAACAAGTAGGAAGCAGAGGAGTAGGTACAAAGATGGTTCTCAACAGTGTCTTTGGACTTACAAAGGAATACGTGTGGGCACTTTTCCCAGTGGCTGGCTACTGCATTGGGGCATTCCTGGATCACAAGGAAACCTTGCGAATGACGAGATTCCGGGATAAGTCTGCCCTGTATGGGCGACAACTTGCTCCGGGTGAGAAACCCTCCTGGCCATGAAGACACCAGAGGTAAAATATTACTCTGTAATAGTTATTTAAATGAATAAAATCAGAAATATATGTGCAAACTAATATTTTTTTAATTTTCACAATGAATTTATAATTTCATTTTTGAATTCCCGCTCAAAAAGTATTCGACGAGTTTGTCGCCGAGCTAGTCTAAGTTGTATACGCCTCTGCAAAAATTTAGAAATTTTTATTACTAAAATTATGTTTATTGCATGTAAAAGCTTCTTAATTAAATAATTTTTTGTAATTTACAATTGAATGGATTTCTTAAAAAGTCAATAAACATGAAGAGAGTAAATTAAAATACAAAGTTTCAGCATAAAAAAAATTCTTTGCATACAACATAGACTACATGTCTTAACTCCGCTCGAAAGTTTACGAAAACGAAAACGAATTGTCAATTTTGTCTTTTTTTGTTCACCGCAAAAATTAGCAAAAATAATCCCTAAAAATGGTTCAAAAAGTAGTTAATTAAGTGTATTTTGTAGTGTTCTATCCCCTGTTTATGTAACATTTGATTTTCCACTCAAATATCGAGTGTTTTGCGGTGTGCACGATAATTTCCATATAGAGTTGTTTTTCTGCGACAGAAATTTTCACCTTGATTTTTCACCCACTTAAATTACTTCAACAAGGAAAGTTTGACGCCCCCGTGAGAGTCAAAAGACCCCAAAGTTCATTTTGTGAATCTCCCGAGGGAGTTTTTTGGTAATTTGTGGGAGAAAAGGATATTGAAAAAGGAATATCCGGGATGTCGGGCCGTAAGCGACCTAACCTCAAAATTTCAATGGCAAACGAACCACCGCCACCAGTGTAAGTTTCTTTCTATCTCTATTCCGGGAGCTCTGCTGGAGATCTGGATAAATTTGTGGTTTCTTTCTAGGACTGCGCCCCATAATTTGGATAAGAGCACAACAATTACAATTGAGGACAAGACATTCATCGTGGAGGCAGATGATCTGGAGAAGCTGTGCGATCTGGGAAGAGGCGCCTATGGGATTGTTGAGAAAATGCGTCATCGGCAGACAGGCACAGTGATGGCTGTGAAGAGAATCACCGCCACGGTGAATACACAGGAACAGAAACGTCTTCTAATGGATCTGGATATCTCCATGCGATCCAGTGCATGCCCCTACACAGTTCACTTCTACGGGGCACTCTTCCGGGAGGGCGATGTGTGGATTTGTATGGAAGTTATGGACACCAGTCTAGATAAATTCTATCCGAAAGTATTCAAGAACAGCCGTGTTATGTCTGAAGATATTTTAGGAAAAGTAATTTTGGGTTGCTTTGGAAGTTCCGGAAGGATATTATTTGCTAAAATATTTCATATTTTTCTTTGTAGATCACAATAGCCGTAGTAAATGCCCTCCACTATCTCCATGCTAAGCTCAAGGTGATCCATAGAGATGTAAAACCATCGAATATTCTTATAAATCGCAAAGGAGAAGTTAAAATGTGCGATTTTGGTATTTCAGGTGAGTTCCACTAAGAAATATCTTTAAGAAAATTATTAATTGATTGAGAAAATTCTCTTGGCAGGATACTTAGTGGATTCCGTGGCAAAAACCATAGATGCCGGTTGTAAACCATACATGGCACCTGAAAGGATAGATCCCACAGGTAGGGGATAATTGAATAATTTAATTAAATTTTGGACAAGATCCTAAAATTGGTGTTTTTGTGAGCAGGAAATCCAGGACAATACGATATTCGGTCGGACGTATGGTCATTGGGTATCAGTATGATTGAGATGGCCACAGGGAAGTTTCCCTACTCTACATGGGGATCACCGTTTGAGCAACTAAAGCAGGTGGTGACGGATGATCCACCACGTGTGGAACCGGGAAAATTCTCGCCGGAATTCACGAATTTCATCAGTGTATGCCTCCAAAAGGTCTACACCGACCGTCCAAACTATGAGCAATTGCTACAGCATCCTTTCCTCAAGGAGCACAGCTCCAAAGAAACAGATGTGGCAACTTTTGTTGAGGAGATTCTCAATTTGCCAAATTGAGAGATTTGTATGTGCTCACAGTTAGACGAGTCTAAAGGACGACACAGAATGAGTATATTACTTAAGAAGAGCTAAAAAAAAAGTCACAAGAAGAGAGCAATACACGTTAGGAGAGAAAAGATGCTGTAGAAAGCAGCAAGAAAAAAAAGAAGACGATTTACTAACTTCCCAATCCCCCCTTTTCTTTTGTTTTGTAACGATTTAGCCACGAATGAGAACGATTTACTAATGAGCAATTATTTTGATAAGGATCTTATAGTGAGATTGAGAAAAAAATACTACATATACATAATATACATAATTTCTCCAAGAGATATAATGTTAAAAAAAAACAAGAGAAGAAAAAATCTAATGTAGATTAAAAAAAATGCTGCATTTTGCGCGAGAATTCGAGATGAAAATTGCCAAGCAATCTTATTTGGGATTAATTTAAATGAAAATCCTCAAAACATCACGCGAAAGAAAAGTGCTGCCATTTCGAACGAAGAAAGGAAACTCATGTGAGTGAAATAATATTGTTTTTACAGAGCAATGCCATTGGCATTTTGGAAGGAAAGTGCAAAATACAAAAAAGATTTAGGAACATGTCGAAATAAAATCTTTAAAATGCAAAATAAAAATTCTTTTTTTTTTCTTGATAAATTCTTTCCCCCTTGTAGAGCCGGGAGGAAAATAAAAAAATCAATCAAAAGCTCAAGATTTAATTTATTATTTAGACATAGCTTTGACTTGTGAAAAAGCATTAGGAGATTATCCTTATTTTTAGGGATAAAAAAAGCACCACGAAGGAAAGGGAGGAATAGAAGAAAAATAATTTGCTGCAAATGCATTGTTTTTTGGCATAGAAAAACGCAGCATTTGTGCAGAGACAAACAATGGGCGTGATTCGCGTGAGCACAGAGAAAACCCAATTTTCATTTTTATCCCGCCATTTCTGCCTGCCTCTACGAGTGTGAGTGAATTTTCATCAACGGGAAATGAAAATTCATTTGTCCATTCATCAACAATGACTCAGGGTGGGGTGGAAAAGCATTGCAGAGGGGAGGTGGAGAAGAGGCATTGAGGATGAATTTTCTATACATTTGCGCTCTCCTTTTGTCCCGCTATTCATTGGGAGAGTGAGGTGCAAAAAAAAGAGAAACTGCAAAATATTAAAATGATATGACTTTATAGAAAGAGAGAAAGTTATTTCAATAATTCCTTATTGTCTAATACTTCCCTATATGGCGATGGATTGTATATGTATTTTCCACTCCAAAAGATTTTCGTGTAAATTAAAATTCATCCATGGGTCAGACGAGGGTGGAACGGTTAGGGAGTTTGAGGTTTGGAAATGGAGTCCTTTTATCCAATTTACACAAGACAAACGGATCAGCATTAACCCTGTCTTTTGGGGGGTGCTTTCATGATGCCTCCTATCCTATATTTTGCCTCATCTATATACAGAATGTGAGTCAAAGAGGCGCCTTAACGAAAGCTCCCTGAAGATCTAAATATTGCAGAAAAATTTAATTAGACAGGTTCATAAATTTATGAATTTTTAGGTGAAGGAAATTATGTATTCAACGACAAAAATTTTTGTTTAAAAATGCAATTAATGACGTCATTATTGTGTTTTGTCTCTTCAAATCCTTTAAATTAATAATGTATTAAGCATAAGAAAACCTTGTCAACGTGTAGCCGATGAACATCCATAAAAAATGGTTTATTTATTTATTTACTCCACTTAGGACATTTTATACATATAAAAAGATAAAATAGAAAATTATGACGTCAGTGTTTGAATTTTAGGTCAATTTTTGGTTCTTTTTTTTATTATTTTAAAGGTAATTTTTTCTTTTATTCTAATTGTGAAGATTTTTTGGGGATTTTTGACTATTTTTTTTTTAATTTTTTGAATTAAGAATTTTCCCATAAGATACAGAAACGAATAAATGCCTTTCTTAAGCTCATAGATTACCGCGCCCTCCCACACCTCATAGATTACATTCAGAATTTCACAACCAATACCTATACAGAAAAAAATTATTATAATTTTTTAATCAATTCAATATTACTTTTTAGCTATGATTCTTTCGAAAAAAAGAATAGCACAGAGGTTCTGTTTTTATTAAAATCAAAGCGTCGTCGGAAAATTCACAAAATAAGAAGAAATAAAACAAGAACTGAATTTTCATACAAAGAGCCGTCTCGGCTCACATGCTTTACATAATTGAGAAGCATTCTTTGTGGGAAAAGTTTAGTTGGAAAACTGACCACACTGTAGACAACTCATAGCTATCCATTCCACCACATCCTTCGTGGCCCAACATTCCAAGGATCCTCCTTTGGCACACCACCACTGACCATTTGTGGGTGGTTGAGGAAGGGCTGTAGTGAAAAGCGACACACACACACCCTCGAAATGCGTGAATTGGATGAAAAGTGTTTGAAAATTTCATCAAGCACAGTGAAAGGGTTGAATGGGTGGATATTTTAATTATTTTAATGAAGTAATTAAGGTGGCTTTATGGGAGGGAACCTAATTATCATGCCATGAACATCATATTTCCCATTCAAGAGAGGTCCTCGCTTTTGTGCATCATTCCTGTTTTTTTTGTATATAGGATATGGTCAGTGCTGGAAACATGTTGTGTTATGCTGGTTTGCGGGACGGAAGGGATAAAGGGTGTAGGAGGGGTGGAGTGAAAATTCAATAGAGCTAATTCAAAATCCATCGCACATTATATTCAGTCAATGTGAGTGGGAATTGTATTAAAAAGGATTGCTTGCATGGGGATTCCCAAATCAAAAATCAACCCATTACTCATTGCATCATTTGATTTGATGGATTCAATTTGATTTTATATGTACACCACGCTGAATTCTCTCCATTGAATTCCAAATCTTTGATCTCTTTCAAGTGCGCTCTCGGGCTATGTTGTCCCTCCATGCACCTCCCCCACATAGTAAATATATTGAATTTTCGATGGATGAGTTTATACATGTTTAATAATATATAATACATACCAAAGTAATATCAATTAAATATATAGAGTTTATAGAGTACAAAATTCAAACATACAAAACTTTGGAAAAGTTTTATTTCATTGAACTTTATAGTAAATTTTCTTTGCCACAAAAGGATCAATCGAAATTAGACTGTGAAATGTGCAATGCTCAAAGAAAAGTTTTAACTTCTCTCTGTTAGCCCTAAGGCAGGTATCAATTTACTTACGAAAATTTCTTTTTCCCCTTTTTTGTATTTTTAGGTACTTTTTCAAATGAATAAAATTTCTCTTTTTTTTCTGCAACAATGAATTAAACAAACGAAACGAATATACATTTTCAGGATTAAAGGCATAGAAGTGCAAAAATTCGCGCCAAAAATCTCACACAAAAATGAGATGACAAACGGTATGACGATGGAAGGAAAAATGTGAGAAAATCCAATATGTTAAGAATGAAAAAATGCACTTTTCTTTCCATTGTTTATGGTATTGTGCATATTTGGTGTCGCAAAGATCCACCAGAGCATGCATTTTCCTCGCATTTTCCTTATCATGCATCGCCTAGCTCGAAAAATGTACTACAAGGGTGAAAAGAATTAAAATGAGGTGAGCGATTTTGAGGGAAATCGGGGAATTTTTTAGAATAATTTTAAAAAATAATTTGAATAAATCCGAGGTAACAGTTGATCTTATAAATTGATAGAAACTCTGAGGAGCAAATTATTAAAAGCAAGAACTTATAATATTTATTGACGATAAACACGATAAAAAATATATTAGTATATTTTTATATATTTTTTGTTTTCAAATTGATTCAAAAATCTTTCATAAAAGTCCTTGAGGCTCCTTTTTGGACCCTTTTTGGATTTATCACAAATGCTTCTAAATGTTTCATCCAGCTAATAACAATGATTTTTCTTAAATATTCTGTCCTGAGTTTTGTCGGTTTTGTATTGGGCTAAATAGTTTCCTTAAATTCATCCTGTTTAGGAGTCAAAAAATCTTTTATCCCAATAAAAGGATTTCCCGCATAGGGTGATGCACCCTTCGTGCAAAGAAAAAAAAAATATGTGCAACAATGGAGAGGGATCAATTAGGAGAAATGCGTCGTATATATAGTTTCACGGGGGTGAGAATGTAATTAATTTCATGTTTTACCAGCAATTATTTCCATCTGCAGTTCGTCCTTTCTCAATGGCACAAAACCATGGAGAAAAGAAAAATGCAGCACGGTCGCTATTTTTTTCCAAGACCATTGTGTCTGCAATTTTTTTCTCTCTGTGCTGAAAATCATAATGAATTGGATTCACATTGGTGCAAAACAGACGACACTCCCTCCCCCTAAACTGGTGCCATTCGGAGGAGGATTCATCGTGAATGAGGAGAGGATGGTTGGGCTAAATGATTGCTGGTGTCAGAGTTGAAGAGCACCAATTTTTTTTTATATAATTTAGTCTTTGCATTGAAATGTAGAGAAAAATTCTGAATAGGACAGCTTCTTGAAAAATTTCTTTTCGTCAGCTTTTTTTTTTCAAAAATATTGTTGATCGTACAAAAAGCTAATCAATTTTGAGACTTTTTATAATTACAAGATGGCTCGAAAAATAGGACATTATTATTCTAGCTAAAATTTTGATAGGATTGAGATATATTAATATTTATTACATCATTAGATACATAAGGCCAAATAGTTTTATATCCTGTTTTTAATTTAGTCGTTATTTAAAATTTCAAATTAATGTGAAAAATCTAGAAAAATCATGTAATATTCAGAATTCCATGCTAGAAAAATTAAATTTTCTATTTTTCTGGCTACCCTGTAGAAAGGTATAAGCATCTCTAGATAGCTTAAGATAATCCCACCGATTAAAATAAATCTCTCAATTAGAACTCTCGAATCTGTACTAAACTCAACTCTACTTGCCGCAGATTGAATTCATTTCTGTAGAGAGGTTTAAATGAGGTTTTCCTGAGGGACGAGCGGACGCTGTGTGCCACCCACCCACCGCCTGGTGATTCCTCGGTGAGTTAAATAATTGCGGCACATGCAAGAAAACCGATCAGCGATGTTTTTTTAATCAATTTGTCAATGATGGTGCCCGAACAATGGTGCCAATTGTTCTGGACGAGCTGAAAAGATTGAATTAAATGGGTGGAGAGAGGAAAATCCACCGGGAAGCTTTTTCCACTCACTTTGAGTCCTAATTACAATATAAAACCAATGCGTGTATGAAATTGTCGTCACACAGCAACATGAAATATGAATTTAAAATAATAATTCCGTGGTGGAAAAGAAAATTCAGAAAATCGCATATGGAAATTCAAATGAGAGTGACAACAGCACAAAAACAGCAACGATATTAATTTTCAGTACTCAAAGAACTCATCACATCCTTCAGGGAGCAGCCACCACCACCACATGTGATGGAAGAAGATATTAAAATTTACAGCAAAAGCATTCCTCATACTGCTAAAATTTTGATCGGAGTTTTGGGTGTGGAAAATTTCATGCCATCGCAGAGGCAGGAAAATGATAGACTTGCTCGTTTTTCCCATTGTGTGTACGAAAAGTTATCCAATCAGAAATGTTGTTCGACTGTTTATTGCAAACAATTTTCATTAATTCTTCATCTTATACATGCAAATTTATGAGCATCACACCGCATGGACAATAAATTGCAAACAAATGAATTAAAATTAAACAAATTATATTTTAACAGATATTATTTTAAAAAAATTAATTCACTTAATTAATCCAAAAGTTCAAAATTTAATTATGCTTCCAAACACAATTGTCTCAAGATTTTTCCCTATAAATGTTATACCTACATGGACATTTTATGCGCAATGCAGCCTAATTTACAAACCCTTCACTGTTGGCACAATACAATTTTCGCTGTTGTTGAAACTCCCCCAAGCCACCCATCATAATTTCGTGGAGAATCCTCATTGTTGCTCGTCATTCCTCTTTGAAATCATCCCACCCTCCCACTCCTTCTGGGAAATTACATTTTGTTTTTCACGTGGATACAGAGGCAGCAGACGGCAGGAAGAATTACAAAAGAGAGAAAATAATATGAAATGATTTTTAAATGAAAATGTAAAATTGTTTCTTGTACCTAGATTATCTTTGTAGCGATGCTCTACATCTAGATTCTTGTACGACAGCTTTAGTCTACAGCTATAGTAATTGATTTAATTTTTCGCCCTGGAGAGTAATTTACGTTACGCTGCTAGTCATGATTTTCCTTTATAAACTATAAATTCTTTCATTTTAGCCCATAATTTTGTTACTTCTGATTATGATCCAATCTGTGTAGATAATGAAAGTGTTATAGAATTTCTGGCGTTTGAATCACCCTAAAAGATCAAACAATTCTGATATTCTTCTAAAATCAAAAGAAAAAATATTTTAGCGCTAAAAATTAAAGGAAAAATATAAAATTTTGATTTTCAGACTATATAAAAAATCAAACGTATGGAAAAGAATCGTCAAATGTTAAAAAAAAATAGATAATAAACGTTAAGAAAGAAATGTCAAACAAAACAAAAAACGTTAAACGTTAGAAAAGAGTCGTCAAAAGTTTAGATTTTCCTTTAGAAAAAAGTAAATTAACAGCAATTTGAAAATCAATTGACAAAATCTGAAATTCCTAACTTTTTCGCATTTATTAAACACAAAAAAATTATTTTATGATTTATATAATTTCGTTTTTTTTTTAATCTAATCCACGACAACGACATCTTTTTTTTTCAAAGTTTTCAAATGAATTTAACGTAAATTTTCATTTACTGTAAAAAAATACTGAACTGATTTTAATGAAAATTTGTGAAATTCATCTTTGATGAATAATGAAAATTTAGAAAATAGTTCTGTTCTAATCGGATCGATTTTCTTTGAGCTATTATGAGTATTAATGAAAGAACCTTTCTTCAAGATATCTCAGAAATCTAAAGTGTGTCCAACAAACGAGTCACAATTTATCGTAAATAAATCCGGGTTTATCTGCATCACATTCAAATCCCATTGCCATTCTTTCTCAGGAGTGATAAAAGGATATAGAAAAGTGTACAAGAAATCAAACAGCCTGGAGCACGCTTTTCTTCTATATGGGGAAGGAGGGAACTTTACTTCCTCTCCATTGCATCCCCCCAATGTCACTCTGGGGCGAGGAAAAACAGGGAAATGCCGCTGGAGGGTGGAAACGGCATAGAGATGATTTTTAAACTAATGCACAATTTTGGGCCTTTACAGAATGTTCCTCATTTTTTTCCTTTTGATGTTTTCCGCGCGCGCGGGAGGAGCGACAAAAAACGTGGTGAGCAGTACGCGTAAATGAAAATTTTTTGATGAATTGACAATCACAAAGGGAAAATATCATCAAGCTGATGATCAGAGAATGCAAGAGAATTCACTTTTTTCTCTATATTGTTGTCACAACATTTTCCTCGTTTTTTTTTTCTTTCTCATGCAGAAAATTAAAACAAAAAGACTGAATTGAAAAAAAAAGTTTCCAAGCTGAAAGAAAAGAAAAGAGAGAAAAAAGCTTTAGTGTAGGAAGAAAAGGAAAAAGGGTTTTTTTTATTCTATTTAACTTGGAAAGTTTGATAGAGTCTATTTTTTAATTAAACTTTTATGTATTAATTTTGAATTATTTCAATAGAATTTTATGTATATATGTACCTGGGAAAGTATATTTTTAGCTTCTTTTCGTATAAAAGGATTTTTATGCATTCTTTTAGAAGGACATGTATTAGAGGGATTAGTGATTGTAACACCCTCACTTTGATATGAAATTCCCCGAAATTCCCATTCATTTAATTCTTGTTGTTGGAGCCCAGAACAATTCTCTGCCCAAAATTTTTGTAGTTCCTCTCAAAAGGATTTGTCAATGGTTCTGGTGCTGAAATAAGAGTAATGGAGCCACATTGTTTCTCGGGGATTTCATTTATAAAATCAACTGTGTTAGATTTACCACATGCTGTCTCATTTACCCCATCCCCCATATGTACATGTACTCCCCTGCATGTCCTCCATATAGAAATTCTTTTGCCGGGGGGTAACGCAACGAGGGAAATTCATGCATTTTCCCTCCGATTGGCCAACAGCGCTCCGCCCTTTTGTGCATTTTCACGCAGGCGCTCCGTAACAGGGGGTGACTTCAAAGACTACATTCTATACAAATTATTTAAGGAAATTACCTGCATTTTCCCGCCAAAATGGCAAAGAAACTAATTTGATTTTAATTTTGTTAGAAGACTCACTAAAATTTATCTTTATTTAAAATTTAGTGGAAGACTTTTCATAGCGTTCTACAATGGAAAATGCATCTTCTCGATAAATCCCTCTTTCCAATGCGGCAATGAACAAAAGAGGGTTGATTTTATTCATTTTCCCCCCACAATGGAGGGGATAAATTATGTGAAGGGTGCAGTATTGTTCGCATCGTTCGAAACGCAAATCAGTTGCAGTTCAGTTCTCAGTTAGGAAGGACTAAAAATCCTGCCGAGAGGATTTTACAGAGAGAACACCATGGCAGGACCTTTTCTATCTCCACTACCAAACGACCTTCTTACAGAGTATATGTTTGGACGTCGAAGGCAACGTCGCAATCGTACCACATTCACACCACAGCAATTGCAGGAGCTTGAGACTCTCTTCCAGAAGACACACTACCCGGATGTCTTTCTCCGTGAGGAAGTAGCTCTCAGGATTAGTCTCAGCGAAGCTAGAGTACAGGTCAGTAAAGGAATGTGAATGGTCAAACGTGGAGCATTATTCAATGGGAATCATGTGAATGAAAAGACATATGTGTATGGAAGTTTCGGTCAATGAAAGTTCATAGAGAATGTGCCTATATAATAGAGTTGAAAAATATAAATAGTTTTTAGACCAGCAGTGATTTAAAACAAAAAGTGAAGCTCTCTGGAAAAGTTTATTAAGCTCTAAAGTGAAAAACTAGGATAAACCAAGTTTTATAAACGATTTTTATGCTTTTGGTGCTGATTTTATCTACAAATTAATTAGAATTTCTTCTAGTACATTATACCAATATCAATCGAAGGTCTAAAAAAGTTTTTCCGTAAATTTTTATGATAGAAATGCTAGGCAAATAAATTAAAGTTAGAAAATGAATATGCTATAAAGAAAAATTGGCTGTTTTAAGATTATTTTTAAAGTTTTCAAACAATTTTTTTTTAATTTTTAGCAGAATTCAGAAAAATCTTTTCTTTGTGATTATTATAGAGAAAAGTAATAAACTGATTTTTTTTAGATTTTTTATACTCAAAAAAATAAGTCTAAAAATTAAGTTCATTTAATCCTTTTCATTCGAGATAAAAATGAAAGTTTTAAAAATAGTTAAATTACCAAATTAAAATTTTTTGGAAAAATTCGTAATCGACTTAAAAGTTACATGAAAAAAATATTTAATGAAAATTGTATACTCATTCCAAGAGTTGTGATACTTCAAAAGTAAATTTAAAAAAAAATTTTGACTTCTTTAATTTTTTTTGTTATTTAATTTTTGTAATTTTTGCATGATTATCAATAAATAATATTTAAAATTCATCTATAAAAGTATTTCTCTTCTGAACTTTTCAACTCTGATGTCGATTGACTCCAGAGAGAGAAATTAACCGATCTTGTGGGTATTTTGACCCTCCAATGTATTTAATCTCTATATAGCACAACATACAAACATAAAGTCAATTCATCTCACGTTTTATATTTGGGGTTAAACGTTTGTATCTTTCTCTGTGAAGGTGTGGTTCCAAAATCGCCGAGCAAAGTGGAGAAAACAGGCACGTTTACAGCTCCTCCAGGATGCTTGGCGAATGCGATGTCTCAGTTTGGGCACACCTCCAATGATGATCGGTATGTCATTCAACTTTTAATTTTTATTTTAAATTAATCCGCTTAAATGTGAATGACGTGATGCTTTCCTCAGGACGCCCACCACCTGGAGTTGAGCCCACAGTCCATGGGAATCCAGCAGTTCCTGTGGCCTCTAGTCTCCCGGGACCAGTTAATGAGAAACCCCTTTTGACATCACCAAATCCACCACCACCTCCACCCACGAATGGGGTGAATGATCCTGGATTCACACTCATGCATCCCGCCTTCCAACCACCCACTACCAAGTCTTCCTCGCACATCCCATCGGATATTCCTGCAGCACGATCATCTCCTGCAAACTACTCTCCGCAGCATAGCGGTGAGAAACCAGAAGAAGTCTTCAACAACAACAACAACCCATCCTTTCCCCAACCACCACCGGAAAATTCAGAATCAGACGGATCCTCTGACTCGGAGGAGATTGATTTAACTTCCAACGGTTGTATTGATTACTCGAGAAAATAATTATGTTACAAGTGTAGCAATTTTGAGATACCTACCTATATATATAATTCAAATATATAATTTTAGTTCGGTTTGAGGGGTTTGAGAGTTCTTTTGGCGGCATAAAACGAGTTAGACTTGAGTATATATAAATGATTTACAAGCAAATAAAAGGTGGTGACTCAGTGAGAATATAAGTTGATTATATTTATTGATTTCTTGCATGAAAATGAAATGTCTCAATAAATCTAATGAGTGAATTTTATGGCATTATTCATGAAATGTTCTTTTTAGGTTTTATGATTGAAAATTTAAATATTTATATTCTTTTTTTCTGTGTATTGAAACTTTCCTTAAGTAAATTCAAGAGATTGCAACAAATATTTGTTCTTCCAATTAACTGTTCAAGCGAAAAAAAAGTCATGATCAACAAAAATATTCTCATGCTCTGCATTTCTTTTCCCATGCATTGATATTATTCCAAGAAGAAAGCTCTCACAAAAAAAAAAAACAAGAAAGAGAATTTAAGAAGTTCATTATCTTGAGATTATCTATTAAAATTCCACACAATTTCTGCGCAACGGAAATCTATTTGCAAAATTAATAAAATGAAGTTTGTTCACTCAATTCATCAAAATTTTCGTACACAGAGAGGTTGATGAACCACCTCGTCGACCCATCCGACTAATTTAATAAAATCTTGTATGTTGCATTTGACGGTGTCTCCCCGTGAGACACCCAGACTTAGACTCTTCGTCGATTATCTTGTCAATCAATGGTGGTTTTTTTTGTGCAAAAACCACGCGGTTATTTGTTTAGCGGAACCAAGCGACATTGTATGGGAGCAAGAGCAATTTGTAGCTCTCACAGGGCTCATTTGCATATCGCATAAGCAATTGAAGAGGTCGCAGAAAATTGTCTTTGCCCGAGCACTCCTATTCGATTGGAGAGGTAAAATCAGCGTGGCAGAGACATTGTTTTTCAATAAGACAGACATTGAAATAAAACAACGTGGTTTTGCCCAATAAATGCTTCATCATTCGCAAAAGCACACGCGTTTACTCTATGGCTATCAGAGTTGAATATTTCATAGATTTGGTTGTTTTCTAGATAGAATTTCATGGGATTAACAAGAAAAATGTGAGTCCGTTTGAGCGTTTGAGCGCCAAAATTGTCTCCGTCTTTTACAAAATGGCTGCATTTCGTTTTCCAATATGGCGCAGATTTTTGTCCGTTACTTAGTATTTTTAAGCGCTTAGTTTTTCTAATCGATACAGATTTCATTAGGGCGTATTCATTGAGCTAAATAGCTGTAAAGAACCTCAATTTCTGTAGAAGTTAAGAAGCTTTTTGACAAAAATGTGGTCCGTTTGCTGAAAGCCTGAGGATGACAATAATTTTGTCAAAACGTTGCTGGAAATGCCGGAAAGCTGCGATTTAGATTGAAAAAAATTTCAACAAAGGCAGTATTTAAGCCATTTAAGCCAATTCATCTAAGTTTGCTAAATTGTATAATAATCTTCAGTCCAGATCGATTTTTTAAAAAACTTTCACAAACATTCTTACAAAGCAGTTTTTCAAAAAAAAAAAGATTTTTTAACGGAAATTCGAATTTAAATTAATTCAATTACCTCCATCACATAAAATACTATATAATTGAATACTTTAATGTGCAGGAGCTATAAATAAATACATAAAATTCACCATAAAAATATGAACAAAAAAATTACAAATTCAGTTAACTAAAATTTCTCAACTCTGTGCTCAGAATGGCACATGGCATTTGAACGACAGGGAGGCAGAGAACGTGACAAAAATAATATTCTTAACACCTGAAAGAGCTCGTCGGGTGGCTTCTTGGGCGGCAAAAAGCACTCAAACACAGCATGGAACATGAAAATGCCGCGTTTAAATGCCTGGAAGTCTGGTCTGGGGGCTTCAGTTTACAGCTGACCACCGAGCTGAGTGGTGGTGTCTGCTGCGGTCTAGTGCAAGAAATTCCTTTTGAATTGTATATACTAAAATCGCTTCGCTGACGTCGGAAAACGCCAATTTGCTCTACGATTATTTATTACTCCTCTCCACCAGGTAAAGGTCATTGTTTTTCCTCGCTAAAAAATAAAAAAAACCGCAAATTTCGCAATTATTCCGGGGATTCTTCTTTTACATCGTCGTAATAATATACTTAAGGTATAATTTTATATACCTCCTATGTGGATTGTGTGTCGCGTGAGAACGATGTCTGCGGGATGTGTGGCATCGCGATGGTTCTTAAAATAGGATTAAAAGTTTTGATACTTCACTGTCCCTATTTCAACGATCTCTCTGTGCGTCACAAAATGCTCTTTCCGTTCAGTTGTTGTATTAGCTCCCACATTGAGCACAAAAACTGTGGTGTGAAATTATAAATTCATAAATCTTTTTATCGGGTCGCTTGCATATTGTATGTATAGAAATTCGCGAAGAGGTCAACCCCGCGTGTGCGAGAATGGAGTCAAAGAGATGCTTCGCATTATGCTTTTGAGGCGTATTGCGGAAGAAAGAAATGCTCCATTGATAAATAATAAAGCTGTGTTATATGCAAAGGAGGATGGTGCCACAGAAAAAATCGGAACGTGAAGAGATCACAATTAGTTGGGCACGTGCTATGGCATTCCGTGCATCTCAATGTGTGTCTATGTTAGACTTTTTTTCTCATCAGCATAACAATCAATTTGAGAAATTGCTTGGCAGCAAATGCAAGAGCTGAAGATGTGTAAATAGTGAAAAGTACAATTATATAGAAATCTCATGGGATTGTATGTATAGGTATATGTTTTGTATGCGTCTCAAGTGCAAAGTGACCTGAATTTTATTGTAAACTGACCGGAGGGTGTCTAATTAACCGCAGATACATTCACTTTTCTTCAGCTCTCAATGCAATTTCCTATGTTTAATGCAACGACTAAATGGGAAGAAATAACACACGTGAAGATTTTATTTTATACACAAAATCTTTTATTTAAAGTCTTCAAAATAATTATCGTTTAATTTTGTTTGAAATTTAATTTATTTTAATCTTAAGATTTGTAAAATTCATTGGGTATTGTTATAAAGAGAATTTTTTAATTATTTTCATATTTATTGTTAGTAAAATTAGTTTAAACTTAAACTAGTTAGAAGTCGTTATAAGTGGTTTAAACTCATGAAAGAAATTTTTTAATTAAATTTCTAAGGACTGGTTTACTTAATTTTGCAACACAATTAAGTGAATTTGCATTAATATGTTGCAAATCAGACCGCAGTCATAATTATTATTGCTTTTTAATCGAGTATTTTAAGACCGATTTTATTAAAGTTTTTTTTTAAATTCTGACTTAATTACTAATTTTGTAATTTAATTAAAATATAAACTGTTTAATTTAATAGAAAGATAAAAAAAATATTTTATCTAATACTAAAAATTTATGTTAATTACATTTAGTAAGTTTATTTTTTTTTCCGAACAAAATCAAATGTATAGTTCTACTAAAATGACTAAAGCCTATAAAATTATCTAGTACTTACAGAATACACTTTAAAATTAAATCTATATAATAAAGAAAGGCCTGTTTGTTGGTAATCGTCGTTCCGACTTTTCTATACAAATCCACACCGTTTGTCCGATTGCGATGAAATTTGGTACAGAGGCTCCTTATAACAGGCCGTTTCAGATGGCCGTATCCATTTTCCCCTCAAAGCCCCCCTTCAGGTAGCCCCCATAGAGATTTCATTCAGTTTTTGCAAATTTTTGAATTTGGCGCCTAAAGTGTTGTATGAAAATGATTTCTTCTCTTTGCAATTTTTCTTCTTTTTCGTTCGATGAGAGCTTCCCATCTATATAATAAAGAAAGGCCTGTTTGTTGGTAATCGTCGTTCCGACTTTTCTATACAAATCCACACCGTTTATCCGATAGCGATGAAATTTGGTACAGAGGCCCCTTATAAGAGGCGGTTTCAGATTGCCGTATTCATTTTCCCCCCAAAGCCCCCCTTCAGGTAGCCCCCATAGAGATTTCATGCAGTTTTTGCAAATTTTTGAATTTGGCGCCTAAAGTGTTGTATGCAATTGATTTCTTCTCTTTCCGAAATTTTTCCCCGGGATTTATATGTGGCCTCAATCAAACCATCACAATTTTTTTCCCCTAAAATTTGCGCGAAGCGCAACAAATCCCCGCGAAGCGGGGCGAGGTAAATTGGAGCGAAGCGACAATTTACCTCGTTCTAAAATAAAATCAAAATTGTTTCTTTTACTTGTTAATTAATAAGTAAGAAATAAAAAATTTTAGAAAACCATAGAGATATATTCTCTAACAAAAAGATCTTTACGCGGAATTATCCGATTAATCCGATTAATTAATCTCTACTTCCAAGAATCTGCTCTCATACAAATTCCTAATATCTATTACGAGTGTTTTTAATTGATGCAATACAATGAGTTGCTTTGCAATGAGTCGAAGAAGTTAAACAAGAAAAATTGCGATAAGAAATATCAACATTTCCGTTTTTGGGTCTTTCTTGTCTCTCAGATACTCACAGTAAGAAACATTTCTGCTTAGTTGTTTAGTTAGGAGAGTAATT
Source organism: Lutzomyia longipalpis (assembly GCF_024334085.1). Classification (NCBI taxonomy): domain Eukaryota; kingdom Metazoa; phylum Arthropoda; class Insecta; order Diptera; family Psychodidae; genus Lutzomyia; species Lutzomyia longipalpis. The sequence goes on from NC_074708.1 coordinate 33,656,955, forward strand.
ATTATCTTAATTTGATCTGACAAGACTCATTAAAATGTCTTCGGCATTGATCAATCTATTGTTTTGCAAATAAAATAAAATGTGATAATTACACGACAGACCATGTTTTGCGAAATTAAATAAATACATATTTTTAAAATTGTAAGGAAAATTACCAAGCTTTTCTTTCCCTACTTATAAACATAAAATTATATTTAGTCTTGTTTTTTTTTGCTAAGTAAATGACAAATTAATTAATGTAATGAATAAAATAATGTTTTACTAAATTTTTTTTATATTAATTAATAAGATTCCTTCAGGAAAAGTTGATTTACGCATAATCTGACTGATTTTCCCCCGATCGAACTCAATTTGTACGCATTTGATCATTACAGAAAAAATGCTCTTTGGAAGAAATTCCCTTCTCCTTTTGGGGATCCTCATTATCTCCTTCCTGTCTCTCATCCAAGCTGATTATTGGGCTTATAAATGTGAACAGGAGCAGAGATGTGTTCGCGTGAGCAAGGCTGATTTGAATCAAGACACATCCTACACCGTTTTTCAAGAACGAATCTACGAAACATGGAAAATCTGCCGACTTGTTTGCGGAACTTACGGAGCCCTGTGGCCTCGTCCCACCGGAAATACCTTTATAGGACCAAATCTCATGCAATTTCATCCGAATTTTATTAGGTGACCATTTTATAGAAAAATAATTTTAATAAAATTATTTGAATTAATATTTTTTGTACACAGATTTGACTTCCAGGACATTCCTCTGGTTACGAAGGATCTCATGGTTGATATGACCAAAGTTTTTATGAGGAACATTAGGCATGAATGCGGAGCTAATTGTACGTTACCATCGGAAACGGAAGTACTTGTGAGGATTTTTATTACATCTCCCGACACGACACTTTCATGGGAAACAGTTGAATCCTACAGTTTGGACATTTCCACTCTAGGTAATTAATTTTCCTTAATAAGTCCTTCAGATTTTTTTTTGAATTCGAAATTAATTCATATTAAACAGGAACAAAGGTCTCAGTGGATATATCCGCTGCTACAATATACGGTGCAAGACATGGCCTAGAAACCCTCTCGCAACTCATCACAGTTCAGCCTGGCCCAGAAAATTCCCACCGAAATGGTCTCGTAATTACAGGAGCAACACGCGTGCGTGATTCACCAGTTTATTCCCACCGAGGCTTTATGTTGGATACAGCACGAAATTTCATCCCAATGCGGCAGATTCGGAAAGTCCTGGATGGCATGGCTGCTACCAAGCTAAATGTCTTCCACTGGCACATAACAGACTCCCACAGCTTCCCCCTGGAGACACCTCGGGTACCCTTGATGACGCAACATGGTGCCTATTCCTCCACCAATGTTTATCGACAAACAGATGTGCGCTCCCTTGTGAAGTATGCACGTCAAAGGGGTATTCGGGTGCTCTTGGAACTGGATGCTCCAGCACATGCTGGCAATGGCTGGAATTGGGGTCCACAGCATGGACTTGGGGAACTGGCGATCTGTGTGAATGAGCAACCATGGAGGAATTACTGCATTCAACCACCCTGTGGACAACTCAATCCAATCAATCCCAATCTCTACCACGTCCTTCGGGACATCTACCGTGATGTGATGGATGTAATTGCGTCAGAAGAAACCCTCCACATGGGTGGAGATGAGGTATTCTTCCCTTGTTGGAATTCATCAACGGAAATTCGAGATCTCTTGCGATCTCGTGGAAGGAATCTCGAAGCTGAAGATTTCCTGCAGCTATGGGCAGAATTTCAGGCATCGGCTCTTCGGATTTGGGATGAAGAGAGTGGCAGGGCGCCCAGTAGTAGAGATCCCAGGAAACCACCACCTCCTGTTATCCTGTGGACCAGTCATCTCACTCTCCCTGAAACTATTGAGAACTATTTGGAGAAGGAACGTTACATCGTGCAGGCATGGCTGAAGGCAGATGATCCAATTCCTGAACAACTCATTGCCAAGGGGTATCGTTTGATCTTCTCAACTAAGGATGCTTGGTACCTTGATCACGGGTTCTGGGGCATCACAACCTACGCCTCATGGAGGAAGGTTTACGACAATCGTATCCCAACGAGTTTGAGCGTTCTCGGCGGGGAAACGTGTCTCTGGTCGGAGCTTGTTGATCACAATACCATTGAGACTCTCACCTGGCCACGAACAGCAGCTCTGGGGGAGAGATTGTGGTCCAATCCCGACACAAATGCAAAGCAAGCAGAGGGACGACTCAACCGCCACCGAGAAAGACTTGTAACGCGGGAGATTCGAGCGGAAGCTGTAACACCCAAGTGGTGCGTTCAGAATGAGGGGCAGTGCAGTTGATTAGTAAAATAGTCTTTACAGTATGTATTGCAATAGAGTTAACTTTAACTGCTAATTAAGATTTATTTAGACTGGAATGTTTAATAAATGAAAAATCAAAGAAAGCAATTTTGTTTCAATCAATCTTTGAGATAGATCCTTGAAGAAATCTCTTTAATAAATTCCTGGAAAAAATCTAATAAAGGACATTTGGAATTTCTCTAGGCATTGGAAACCTCCGAAGCTTAATTAAAGTTTTTAAATGACTTTTAATTCAAAGAAAAGTAAATCTTAGTAAACTGTCTGTTACATTTCTGTTGAATATTTAAATTCAAATTTCATAGCGCCATTCTGCGGCTGGTACCAAAATTAAAACGTGAAAAATTGACTGGCCCCTTGGAAGGGCGCCAAATTCAAAAAGTAGTCATAAGAGTAAAAATTATTTTGGGGCGCTACGAAGGAGGGCTCCAGGGGAAAATGAATGAATATCGTTGGTAAAAACCGCCTGGTATCAGTAATCTCTGTACCAAATTTCATCACGATCGGATCAAAGACATACATATAGCTGTCAGACACGAAATCTATTTATTAGGTTAAATTTTGTTAGTAAACAATGCACAAATATTCGCCGATTTCTCCCCCAATTGGGGAGGGATCTTTCGGAAGAGTGTACAAAGCAGTTGAGAAAGATACCCAGAATGTTGTGGCCCTGAAGAGAATCCTCAAGGTGAAATCTTAAAACATTTTTCAATAGTATCCAAATTGCTTTAACCTGTTGATACTTCCAGACGGGCAGATCTTCCAGTGAAATAAAGAATCTTCGCCGGGAATATGAGATTCAGATGAAATTGAGACACCCCAACATCATCCGGATGCTGGATTCCTTTGAGACAGCCAAGGAAATTGTCGTTATCACGGAATTTGCACAGTGTGACCTCCACACACTTCTCCGGGAGGGATCAATTGGAGAGCCCCGAACAAGGAGACTGACCTATGATCTTGTTTCTGCCCTCTACTACCTTCACTCCCATCGAATCCTTCATCGTGATCTCAAGCCACAGAACATCCTCATTGACAGAGAAGAGCATGCGAAGCTGTGTGATTTTGGACTTGCCCGGAATATGACAATTGGGACTCATGTTCTGACCTCCATCAAGGGAACCCCTCTGTACATGGCCCCGGAAATTATGCTGGAGAAGCCGTACGATCATCTGGCAGATTTGTGGTCTCTTGGTTGCATAATTTACGAATGCCTCGCCGGGCAGCCACCCTTCTGCACAAACAACATCGTCCAGCTGGTAAAGTCCATCCAGCGGAACGACGTGAAGTGGCCCAGCTTCCTAACTGACTGTTGCATCTCATTCCTTCAAGGTCTCCTTGAGAAAGATCCCACAATTCGATCAACGTGGCAGGATATTCTCACGCATGAATTTGTGAAAGATAACATTTTAATACTCAGCGAAGACATTCCTGAATCTCCATTCACAAATCCCCTCACTGCATCCCAGTCGAAAGAGAAGGAGCGTCAAACGGAAATGCTGCTGCACGATGGTCGACGCCTGGGCAGGATTCCACCACTCACGACACCAGGTCTGGCTCTGCTTCCTCCAGCCCTTAAGAATCTTCCGCATGCTGAAGATGCCGTCTCCTCTCGCGATAGTACTCATGCCATCCTCCAGAGTGACTTGGAACCCCTTGAAACGGACACCGAGGAAGCAACACGGCGGAATGAAACGAGTGAGGAGACCGAAAAGAATCCTTTGTATGTTTCCGGGAACTCCAATATGGTTATTGGGCGGATGAATGATATTTTTGGCAGCACCGCAACAGACAAATCTTCTCCGGGAAAACCTCCCAAAACTCCAAAGGACGTCAACGCACGTACCAATCAGAAGAGATCGAAAAACAATGAGCTGGAACGGAAGAAACTCAGTCAGAATCTCAGTAATTTCTCCCTGAGACTTGAATCTGGTGCTGAAGATGGTGATAAGCCCAACGGAGAGGATTGTGAAAGGAAAGGAATGGAGAAGAAGCAAATAAAATCTGTTGCCTCATCAGCTGCTACTGATCCTGAAGCAGCAGAAAATCGCCTTCCGGAACTCTCACCCGGATGGGATTCATGCGATGACACACAGAGTTCACCGATTGAAAATGAAGAATGGCTGGCATTCATCCACAGGTCAATGCAGGAGATTCTCGATGGGGAATTGGATTCGCTGAAACAACAAAATTTGGTCAGCATAATTGTCTCCCCGCTGAGAAATTCCAAAGCTTCGTGCAAAGTTGTGGAGAGTGTTGCGCAACTTCTTAGTTTGCCATTTATCCTCGGTGGCCCTCCGAGTATCCTCCTGGACATTCGAAGTGTACGTAAAGTGAAGCAGATAAATGGGAGAAAAATTGATTTTTTATCTAATTTTGTTTTAGGTCTATGTGGAGGTTAAACTTGTGCCAAATTTGGTCTATGCATCCAAGTTATTGACTTGCAAGAGGGATGTGGAGACACCAGATAGTCCTTCACCCATTCAAAATGCCAACTACACATGTAAAACACTGAAAGATCTCACACAGGAAGAAGTAAAGACTCTGGCGAGTCTCTATGAACTTGTCTGCCATTTGGTACATCTCAGCGATAGCTGCCTTAGCCAATTCTGCGATGCCCTCGCAGTCTTGGGAGCTACTAATCTCCTTGTCAACTTTATCTGCTCAGGTGATGCATAAAACACATAATTAGCATGCCCTCACATCGCTCGCTTATGACGTGATTCACACAGCATTAATTCAATAGTTTTTGACCACTGAGGATGAAACTCAGAGTGTCGAAAGCTCTGGCAATTTGAATGTTTTAAGGGGAGTCTCTTTTGAGAGCTGGTGAAATTGAAGGTTTTTATTTTTCTTGAGGTTTTTCTTAAACTTGGTTTACATTTACAAGTGTTGGTCACATTTAAAGACTTATTATTGAAGAGTAAGAAAATCACGCCATCTTTTAATTTTCCTCAAAACACAAGGGTAGGTTTTTCTCAGGATCTACCGGATGGATTTTGATGGGGTAAAAAGCAAATGAAAGAGGAAATACCAATGCTTATTTTGATGTACCAGAATTTTGAATTTCTGGAGCTGAGAAAAGTGGAAAAAATGTGATTTTTGTTCAGATATTTTTGACGTTTTCCTTCTTTTCTCAGCCCCAGAATGAAAATTCGAAATTCTGGTACATCAAAAGCTGCATTGGTATTTTCTCTTCCATTTGCTTTTTACCCCATCAAAATCCGTCCAGTAGATCCTGAGAAAAATCTACTTTTGTGTTTTAGGACAGTTCTGTGAAAAAGTCGGAAAACTAGAAGATGGCGTCGCATCTAAGATGGCGAAAAGTGATTTTCTTGCGCTTCAACTTTCCCAAGAGACTGTAATTGTTGAATCAAAATTAATCGACGCTCACCGGAGAGAGGATTCCAAAAATTCCCCTTTTTCTCAATCATAAAACACTCAGCATCGAATTCTTTTTTATGTTGGTTTTCTAACAAAAAAAAACTCATTGCAGACAGCAACAACCGCCACAATGTACGTCTTATGGGTACAATTGTGGCAATTCTGGCTTGCACCATCAGGGAAATGCCGGAAAATGCATATCTCGTTGAGAAAATAGTCTTTGACGAGAAAGTGGATCTCGTGAAATTCCTCAAGCACAACAGCAACCTTCTGCGCTACCGAACGTGCACCCTCCTACGCATTTTGGGTCGTTTCAGCTGTGCCAGCCTCCAGACAAAATGGTCCAGTGGCATGCGTGAAACCCTAGAGGTCCTCGTGCACGACTCCGATGAGCAAGTGCGAAATGTAAGATGATGGCCAGCAGCGGTAAAATGGAGAAATTGGTGAAATTGATATTTTCTGCATGCTTCTCTTATCTTTTCAAGGAAGCCGAGTCGGTTTTGATGGAGTTCAGAAATCTCTCCTTCTACATACCAGTTGACGATGCTTAATTGCCAATGTGACGCGATAGCACATTGAAATTTCCTTACACAAATTATGTGACGCCGGTGTGTTTGTTGGATTTCTCTTATAAACTTTCAATTTAAGAAAAATGTGCTCTCATCCCACTTTTTCCATAAAATGCTACAAATTCGAGAAAAAAAATTCATCACACTGCAGACGATCCAAGCAAATCTCACACATCGGGCTGAGAGACATCAATAGCCGCATAAGTGAGTGGGGTGACGGGGGATGCCGATGCACATAAAAAGCTCGTGCGCCACAAGGGAAATTGAAATTTTCTACTAACATATATTTAAAATGCATGTTTTCGCGTTCCTCCATCATTTTGCTCAATTAAGAAAAGGAAAAGAGAGACGACACTGTGTGTATGAAAAAAAAATGATTGTATTTTTCTGCATGTGGACAGTGGGAAAGTGCTTCTTCTTTCTGGTACAGATTTCTGTTTTTAACGTGCCACAAACAGCATGATTTCGCCCGGCACCAACACCATCATTGGCGCATAAACCATCTCTTAGTACGAAAGGCAATAAAATGATTATAACAAACACTGTACATTTAGTTATGCTCAAATATAAAAAAGTTTAGAGCCAAAAAGGAAAAGTTATTCTCAAAAAAAATTATCTCGATTTTTCTTTCAGTAGCCGAAGAAGAGCCAATAAAATGTGAGAAGGTGAGAGAAATATTTTGAGAGCTTTGAATTTCAGTCTTTTAAAAATTAAAGTAGAACTTGCTATTTTTGCTATAGATCGAAGAAAGTGAAATAAAAAAGACTTAAAGTCAATAAGCGATCACGAAAAGGAGTTTATTCATCGACACATGAGTCACAAGCTCATTTGAAAAAAACAATAAGTTCACGGAAAATCTTGCAAATGAACGAAAATGGTTCAGAAATCGTCAATCAGACTTACCATTTTCAAATTAGATCAGCTAAAAATGCCGCCAAAAATTTTTGCTTGAAAATGCAAACAGTGACGTCACCTTTGTGTTTTTGTCTCTTTCAAAACATCAAAAATATTTTGCATTGATGTTTTGCCAATCATTTTTGGAAAGCTTTTTTTGCTCAGTGATTTTAATGAATGAAAAATTCTGAAATAACATTGGTGACGTCATTTTTCACATTTTCATTAAAATATCTTAGCCAAATTATCCAGTTGATAATACATAGTGGAAAATAGTAAATCTGTTTGACAATTTCTAATTCTTTACCGATCATTGCAAAAAGGAATCCTCAGAATGCATTTTTAGAGCTTGTGTGACTTTTAATTTTAGCTGTGATTCTTTCGAAGTTTTTCTTTTAAAAATGAACATTTTTGCAGAACTTTTAAATGATTATTTACTGAAATATATTTTTTCTCAGTGATTAGTGGTCAATTCTTATAAATGTTTTTTTTCTTGTCAAATTAAAAAGTGTTGTAAGATTTTGACAGATGGTGTTTTTAAATTGTTCTATTGTTGTTCTATAGAAGAAAAACACGGAATTCGTTATTGCAGAAAACAGTCAGAAAGATCTTTAAAGAGCCCTGGAAAAGTAATTTTCCTTAAAAAAATACCCAATAAGAAAATTAAATGACGAAATTCTTTAAGATTTTTCCCAAAATACCAAAAATCTTAAAAGTAACTAATTGAAAGAAAAGAAAAGATTTATATTAGAATCTATCCAATATTCCTTAAAAAATCTTGTTATTTAAATTCTCAATTTTCAACAATACTTTCTTACTTTTCATTCTTCTTCACTCAATCAGCCGGATTTGCCGGAATAAGACTTTTAAAGCGCAAAGTGAACTGAAAGCTCTTTTTTTGGAGAGTAAAAAAAAGTCACTGCCCCCATGGTGAGAGTTCATGAAAAATTTAGCATTTTTTTCAGTAGATGATCCGAGAAAAATATCAATCAATGATGTGTGGTTTTTTTGAAGAAACAGCACCCAAAGAGAGAGAGTGCGTAGAGATGAAGTGAATGTTTATTCCTCACCACATGTGACTGTGGTAGAAGCATAGCACAATTTATATATATTGGTCTGACCGTGACCCACTTCTCGTGACAAAATTGAACCATTTCAATTGTTGACCAAGTCTCTCACATCCAAAGAAGATCATTTCACATAAATCATTTTCTCCAACTCTATTTGCAATCATCCGAGAGGGAGTGAAGACGTGGGAAGATAGAGAATGAGAGTCAAGTTTAATTTGATTTCTTTTAAACTTATTGTCTCGCAATGTCACGGAATTGCCGGCAATGCGCATATTTGTTCTTTTCACTTTGCCACCTTTCTCGCAATGAAAAGAGAGCAAAACCTTTTTGGGAATTTCTATAAAATGCAAAATGAAAATTTCCAATGTGCGGAAAAACCAACAATTCACAAATTCCACTGCGTGTGAATGCAAATTCAACATTTTAAAATGATTTATGGTGAATTCCATAATTTACTATATAGCCAGAAGAAAATGTGTGGTATTTGAACTTCATGTCTTTCTTTGCAATTCACACGATTTCCAGCAATTTCTTCCTTCTTTGCTTTATGAATTATTTATTAGAGTTTAAAATATGTAGATGTATTAGTTTTTTTTTTTTTCTTCAAAAGATTTATTTAAAAGGACTCACAGAAAGGTTAATTTTGTCTGAATCGATAATCATGTTATACTTTTAACAAAGAAAAAGGAAATAAATAAAATTCAAAATGATAAAAGTCAAAATATAGCGAATTAAATCATTTTGAATTTAATCTACATTTTGCACTTCTTGAATTTAATCTCAAAGCCATCAGGAAATGCAACAAAGTAGAAATTAAATTGATATGAGATGCACCGCGCGATGGCCCCAAAGTGCTTGGATATAAAATGTGAAAATATAATAAACATAAAATTATACCTACATACAACGAATAAAAACTTGCTATCCCCTTTATATTTATATTACATTGTACACACAGTATGTACGATTTATTGTACACTACGCATTTAATATTCCATTCAATTTATTTCTTATACAATCTTGTGCTGAATAATAGCAGAAGCATAAGAATGCAATACAAACTAAAGGTAATTCTCGAACTTTTAATAATTTGCTTAACGATTTAATAGGAAAGCTTTTGGGCTTGTTTTAAAAGTTTAATAAGCTTTAAGGCCTGTCTACTAAATGCACTGAATGTAAGGAAAAATTAAGAGTTTTGCAGAATTTTCTTTGGTAATTTAATTTCTTTAATTATGATCTATACGCAGCGGCTGCTCAACTCAAACTGATTTATTTCATAGTAACGGCCCGACGCCAACAGATACACTTCATTTCCCCCCCCCCCCTGGCTGAATAGCTCCTTTCAAGACTTTATAGGCTTCTGCTGTCAATTTGTCCTGAAAAAGTTGACTCTTCAGCGCGTCCTGGCGTATTCCGTTCATCCGGAAGAAATTCTCCAGCCCTCAATGAAGACGTCAAAGTCCTCCCCTGGAATGTACTTGTCTACACCCCCAATGAGCGCACGCGAGCCTAATAGCTCCGCCACTGATTCCACATTCTGTGCCGACGTTCCCGTGGCCATTTTCCTCACAATTCCCAATGCAATTCCCTCCCGGAAACCTTCAGCCTCTCGCTGCGGAACAAAGGGAACAAAGCACAAAACCGTCAAAAAAAATGAGGTTATGTGGCTTCTTACACAATGTAATTTCCTCGAATTTCCCTACAGTGAACTTTCCCAGTTCACCCACTCCTTCGCAAAGGCTCTCGGGAAAATCGCAGGAAAAGAGACACACAAAAAAAAATTTTTTTCTCAACTCACCAAAATCCTTCCTCCGTCGCCAAAATGATCTATACGCAGCGGCAGCTCAACTCAAACTGATTTATTTCATAGTAACGGCCCGAGGCCAACAGATACACTTCAAATTAATATCAATTTTAAGAAAATAAATTAAAATAAATAATAAAAATTATTTTTAATTTTTTTTTAAGTTTTTTAAAAATTGTTATTTAAATTCACTTGAATAAATCTTTAATTCGCATTTTTGAACCATAAAAATCGGTAGAGCTGCTTTTGAACAATTATTAAGGTAAGTCCGGCTTAGTCCGCTTCTAAGCAATGCATGCTTATGTTTTAAGTCAAGCTTTAATTTTTTATGCAGTTCATAAGTTGTTTTTCTAAAGATTAGGAAATTCAGCCTGACCAAACTTTTAAACTTTATAAGCCTGACTTAAATAAACGTCATAAAAATTACACGTCTAGCTTCAAAAACTTAGGCTTGGTTTTCCAAAACTCAAACTTAGCCGAAAACGTTTAAGATTAGTTTAAGAAAATTTATCCTGAAGAGACTTAAGCAAGACTTAGAAATAAATTGCTTCCATTATTGATTAGTAGAAACATGGATTTTGCAAAATTTTAACAGAAGCTCCAGCGATCTTGTCTCCTCATTACTTCATAGTTATTATAAAATTTTAGACTCTCAAAATGCCCACAAGTAAGTACCTCTTGCCTCCCTGCAGTAAATGTATTTGAACAATGCTGCAGAAGAGAAGTTGTTAATATTTCGAACATGTCTGTTTGTGCAATATAATAATTTCTTGAGAGATATATACCCAGCCAGAGTGGAGTAACCTACATTGGTGGAGATTTTTTCTGTATGTTTTTTACTTCTTATCTCCTCTGCACATACTACGCAAATTTTCACATTGATCTTTTTTTTTCCTTTTGACTCACGAAGATTATCTTTCCTGCCACGGCGGCGCGTGAAACTACTCTTATTTGATCCCTATAAGACTTTATGCTATCGCACATAAATCTGCAATTTTGCTTTGGAAGACTAAATAAAAAAGTATAAACTTTCCGTTTTTCTAAAATATGTGTGTGAAAAGTTTCTTGTGCCCCAAGCAAACAAGAAAAGGAATTGTGAAGTGCAAGATGCAATTTTATGTTGACAAGAAATCTTGTACGAGTTGTGGAGTAAATGGCATGGATGTGACGTGAATAGAGAGAGATGATGATGAATATGTATGTAATTAA